>NC_090761.1:25408429-25430929 GCF_036898095.1 Palaemon carinicauda
ACAAGGTACTATGGCTCACGCCAATGCAACCAGTGCCAAATCTCATTAAGTGTCAAGGTTAAAGCTCTGTTGATCTGAAAGCAGAGCCTTACTCTCATTCCTCTCCATCCGGGGATGCTCCATGGACGCTTTGATAACATCCTCAAGCTGCCCTGACGAGTTCTCTTAACATGGTTGACTTCTCAGTTCAGGCTGATTGTCGTTCCTCTACCTACACGAGCGCTATGATCTCCATAAAACCACTCTTCACAAGAAGAAGGTCCACAAGTACGATCACAATCACCTCTTGGTCCCCCTTCATGAACATGATTGTTGGTACAATGTATAAGTTATATACAGTAAGTTCTCTGATCTCAACCATGTGCACAATATTTTATAAACTCAAGAAACATGGCACGAACACGATCATCTGCACACAAGAATTTCATGTGCACAATTACCTAAGCAAGCTACTCGTTCACGTGCACAATTGTTTTCCCCCTACGATCATCCATGAGTACAATCGTCAACTTCATGATTTTCCAGGCACTTAGGGTCTACGTGCAATGTTCCACTTTACCTGTGGTATCTAAACTTTATATCTCTGTAACCAATCATTGCATTATCTATCTTCACCCCTTGCTTAGCCGAGTAAAAAAAAGTATCGCTGACAGATCTACAGGTATCCTCATATACTCATGGGAGTGATAGTGTGTACCGGGAACACCTCTGCTTTGTCCAGCCATGTGAAAAGAACGCCCATGACCGATCTCTCTCTGCCTACACGTGGAGTGACAGGACATACATGAAATGTATTTTCTTGGAAGAACGATCAAAAATACATTCTCACCTCGTACGAGAGGCGAAAGACAATGTTCCTTTCTCCGAGAATGCATTTTAGTATTTGCTTCTGGCATTCAATGGGCTTGCTAAACTCGTGATTGGACACCTTGCTTCTGTTCTTTTGTTACTTTCAGCTTACTGACCTTTGGTGGTGTTCCATTCTACAATTTCCAGAATGTAATACTGATTAAAGTGGAACGTATGATCATTTACATAGTTTGTATTTTGGATGTGAGATCTTTCATTCACGAGGGACTAGTTTCCCTCTTCCTTTTCCTGTTGTGTTTCCTCTCTTGGGATTGGTTCAATTGTGGTTTCTCTTTACAAGGACAAGTCTTCTCGCAGTTGTTCTCGTTCATCTTCTCCCTCGAGACGGGCTGCGTGCTGTGATTGCTAAAAGCTGCAATCAGGAACCATACGATCAATAGCCCCGATCTGGAATCATATGATTGGTAGCCATGATTGGGAATCATACAAGCAGGAACTTACACTCGTTCTTCAAATGATAGTTATCTTCAAATCACCAAGTATCTAGAACCTTTATTCCTGCTAACTGTTCTTTCTCAATGCTTTCAGCCCCAAAGAGGAGGAGAAGGATGACACCTAAGTACAGGATGACTAGTCTGGTAGTCTTTTGAGACTTTGTCTGATTCTTCTTCCTGGTTTCATTGGAGAAACAGTGCTGCATCAAAGCTAAACCCAAGTGTGTTTTTTTTTTCCTTTTTTTTTTTTCTCTTGGTACAAGATAAAGGAACTCACGTTATTGCTACCAGTGACCAGTTCCAGGTGAGAATGCGCAAGAGCACTACTGGTCAAGACGGGGGCGTCCACTCTCATCACTTATTTCGTGGGTGCTTCAGTAATAACATTGCTCAAAGTCTTCTTATGGCCCAATACTGCTCCCAAACTCGGGGACTGATTCACGACTGAACTTTCCAGGATTGCCAATTTGGTCGTGCTTTAGTGATTGGAATAGGTGACTTATCTATGTGATCCTAACACTTGCACAAGCACTGGGATTCAATGTTGTGCTCGCTCGGTTGTCAACAAGGTTCCTCCCCAATCTATGCCAGGCAATTGATTACCCTGTTTTGTTCGCCAACTTAAGTTCAGGAAGACCGATATATAAGGGCTCGTAATTGTGACTCCTCCCAGTGGGAGAAACCGTGCTGTATTAAAGAACCTTCCTCTTGGGGGAGGGATAGGTCTACTAGTAAGCCCTCGCCTTATTCGCAAAGCAAGAGGATATGTCTGATAACAAATCAGCCCTGATTAAACCAATAGGCAAATGGGACAGGTGTACATGCACTTGATAAATGTGTTCAGTTCTCACAAGAATGAGCATACACACTAGCACCCGCTCTTGAGAACGATCATACCATAAGCACTAGCATCCGTACCAGTGCTTTGTTCTTACTAGAATGAACACAGGCACTACTAGTAGGAATAAAGGTTGCCACTCTTCTTTACCCTTCCTTGATTTTCATCTTCTCTCTCAGTGTTTAGGAGAATGAGAAGCAGTAAGTGTCTTCCTAATTAGGGAAAAGTCCTATCCGAAAGGAAGGAGGAAGTCACTGAAGCACAGGATTACTGATCATAAGTCCCACGAGACATCGACCGATCCCTATGTATGGTTTTTTTTTTGGGAGTAGTAATATACCTAAAACTTAGCTCAGGAAGGGGTTTTGGCAATTGGTATGGGGGCTACCATCTCAGGGAAGTGGTTCATGGAAATTAAACACGCGTATTCAACCTACTGAAAGTCCAAGCAATGCTTTTGCTATCTTCCGTACAGGTTTAATAAGTCACCTAGTAGCATTAAAGACTACTGTAAACAGCTCCACCTTCGTGACTTACATCCACAAGCAAAGCGGTTCTGTGTCCCTAGGGTGCACGGAGTAGGATCAGTGACTCCTTATTTTTTGTATGGCAGAAAGGCTTTGTATTTTCCTGGTATCACCATTAAAGACCCCGTTTCACCTCCCATTTATCAGGGTGCAGAATAACTCTTATCTTATGAGAATGTGTTATCACTGGTTAGAGATCTCAGGTTACTATATGGAGCACCAAAAGCTTTCCTGTGCCAAAAGGTTATACAGTTTCTAAGGATTTTGCTTTGCCTGATTCATGCACCCTCAGCTGGGCTGATCAAACAAGACTAGAAGCTGTTAAGAGTATGATCTCATGTTTACCATAATTATTAATATGGTTCATATGTATGTGTACATGTTAATTGAAAATCAGTGAAGTAGAGGGCTCTGTAGTACGTTCCAACTCAAGTGCTATATTACGTATCCTTTTAGAATGTTCAAGATGATGTATTATGTCTCTTTGTGGAGAGTACTGCAGTATGTCCAGTAAAGTACCAGTCGCAGGTTGTTTTGCCATCCTACAATTATTAATATTTACCACCATCATGGATAGGAACTCAATAGAAACCTCATCGTGTCAATTGCACGAAGTCAGGGATATTGGATGAATCCTAACCTTTACTAAGAACCTGTCACTGGCACTAGTTCTAAAGGTGGGAGTCTGGTATGACAGATAACCTTCGCTGCGCATAACCTACCGGAAGTATACTTAGGTCCCTGGATATCCTTAAGCTTTAGTTATATGGTAGTTACTTAACAAACAGTTTTGCGAATCTCCTTCATCCCTTAAGATAGATACAGACGATCCTCCCAACCAAGTAACTTTTGTTTACAGACAAGTTCTGTAATGAATTCTCTCCTCCGTCTTTCCATACTAGGGGCGGATGGATGAAATGTATGCAACTCATTTTCTTATGTGGCTGTACATTCAGACAGTACCCTTACGGATGTAGATTCCTCCATGACTGCCTATTAGTCTCCTGTTATGGACCTAATCTAACAGACATATCCAAGCTGAGTTTTGTAGGAGGATAACAGGAGTTATCACTTTTGCCCTTCCTCAAGACCTAAGTGCATTGACATTTCCCACGTCAATTAACCAGCCAGGTAAGTTTTATGGACTTCCTCCCTCCCTTAGGAGTTTCCAAAGGAAGGTTGATTTGTATGACACGTAGGAACAAATCGCAATTTTTTTTTGATATACCATACAGTATTTGTATTTTTCCTATCTATACTAACCTTAGACCTTTAAAGTTATACTGCTTGCTTCAACAACCCTGCAAATCCTAGTTTAAGGTCAAAGTGAAGGTTATGCTACCTGGCGTGTAGGACAGTCCTACCTCCCACCTATCCGCTACTATCACTACATAGTTTAAAGTTTAAATGGGTGCCCCAGCCCCACTGAAATCATGCTCCTATTGAAAGTTTCAGGTTTGTATTGTTAGGAAAAATATAATTGTTCCGTAACTGGAATACGAACCACGCTATTTTATAGGGGTATTACTTTCGGCGTAGCTGAAATGACGAGCCATTAATTTTTAACGAGGGTGTACTACCCACACCGCTAGTTAGCGGGGGGTAGGGGAGGGTAGCTTGCGACCCCCCCCTCACACACCTGTGCTTGAGCTCACTTTGCTCTTGGCTCGAATGGTGGTCGGACGTGTACGCTCTTATCCTCGCCGTCATTTGGCAGCCATTTAATTGCTTTTGTCTTTTCTTTTTCTAGTTCTGTATATGTGAAGTCGGCCTCTGTGATCATGCGCACCTGCCCTGGGTTTCCCGACCGCCCTTGTGGAATATTCATGTCGGCGGTCGAGACTGATCCTCACGCTCTTTGTCCTTCTTGTAGGGGCCAACAGTGTGGTAGCAACAAGTGTAGTGAGTGTAGGGATTGGTCTACCTCCCAGTGGGAGAGGTTTTCGCGATGACGGAAGAAGTAGTCCAAACGGGGTATTTCTCCTTCGAAGGTTGCCTCGAAAGAAGAAAAACCCAAGGCTTCTTCTTCTGTTGCCCAAACCTCCTCCGAAGCTCCCACTCGGTCGGTCTCTTTCGAGAGACCGTCGAGTGGTAGCGTAGACCGATGTATTGTTAACCAACCTCAGGACTCGAGAGATGACGTTGCTTCCCCTAGCGAAGCAGCTCCACCTCTCCCCCCGGGGGAGGATATGTCACTAACCTCCCTTTTCCAGCTTTGGTCCTCCTTGGGGCTTACGGGTTCGCCCTCCAAGGAGGTTTTGCTTAACTACATCCAATTGGGTGCCGCTGTCAAGCAATCGTCATCACCGTCAGAGGTTAATCCTCTGTCTCTTGTCGACGTTGTGGTGTCAGAGGTATCCAATGCGGTATCACCCATCACCTCTTCCACTCCAAACTCTACGGTAGCTGACGGCTTAGTTTCTCCCGTTCCTGTTCATCCTACGAGGGAGAAACTAAGTCCATCGTCAGTCTCTCCTGCTAGCGTTTCTCTCCCTCGGGGGAGTTCACTTACAGACACTCCTCTTCGGAGGACTGCAGAAGGTCAGCTTGCTGATCCAACGGCCCCCAGAGGGCGCATTCGTCGGAAGGCTCGCCTTCCTCTTCGCCATAGAGGCCTTCCTTCACCTGTGGTGAGGAGGCGCCTCTGGTTACACATCTTCGTTGCAGTCCACTGCAGAGGAGCCTCGAGACCAGTCATCCATCACTGCTATTGCATTGGTCCTAAACCTTTCTGCAGATCGTTCGCGATCTCCTTTGGTGGAAGGTTGTCCTTTTAAAGGACACGTCGACCTTCCATCCGACAGACTTGCCGACCTGCTATCACCGTTTCTACATGGGCCTAACAAGGCTCCACCAAAGCACGCTATTGCGCGCCAAGCACATACTCGCTCCGCGCCAACGAGACCTGACGAACGCTCCTTAGTAGCTCGTCAGGGCCAATCACTAAACCCTGTCATGGGGCATCAAGGGCGTATGCGCCAACATGCGCATACGCTCCAACAGGAGCATAGCTCCATCACCCACTATGCGCACCCTCATGCGCATATGCGCCCACGTTCTCCTACGCAAACTGCACCCACGCTCCCTGCGCTTACACGCCAATTTTCTCCTGCGCCCAGCTGCGTGCCAACACTCACCTGCGCGCCAGCGCTCACACTCTCTCCAGGAAAAACCTGCGCCCCAACGATCTACTGGAAGTAGTACTTTGAGAAAGTCAGCAATGCTGGCTTCTCCCACGCGCCAGCACTCACCTGCGCACCAGCCTTCTCCCTTGCGCATCCGTAAGGATACGCGTGCGCGTCCTGCGCACACTCGCCCATCCTCTCCAAAGGATGCGCGCCCCACGATTCAACTGCGTGCCCGCGTGCGCCATACAGCGGGTATAGATGCGCGCGAACTCTTTCCCGCGTGTCCGCACACTCAACGTGTTAATCCTGCGCGCCCACACGCGTGCAACAACAGTCTCTCGCAGCCCACGGCCAACAGTCTCTCGCGCCCACGTGCGCACCAACAGTCTCTCGCGCCTGCACGCACCAACAGTCTCTCGCGCCCGCGCGCGCACCAACAGTCTCTCGCGCCCGCGCACGCACCAACAGTCTCTCGTTCCCGCGCGCGCACCAACAGTCTCTCGTGCCCGCGCGCGCACCAACAGTCTCTCGTGCCCGCGCGCACCAACAGTCTCTCGCGCCCGCGCGCCAGCAGTCCCCCGCGCACGCACCAACAGTCTCTCGTGCCCGCGCGTGCACCAACAGTCTCTCGTGCCCGCGCGTGCACCAACAGTCTCTCGTGCTCGCGCGCGCACCAACAGTCTCTCGTGCTCGCGCGCGCACCAACAGTCTCTCGTGCTCGCGCCACCAGTCTCTCGTGCTCGCGCGCGCACCGACAGTCTCTCGTGCTCGCGCGCGCACCGACAGTCTCTCGTGCTCGCGCGCACCAACAGTCTCTCGTGCCCGCACGCACACCAACAGTCTCTCGTGCCCGCGCGTCAGCAGTCCCCCGCGCGCGTGCGCCAACAGTCTCCCGCACGCGTGCGCTAACAGTCTCCCGCACGCGTGCGCTAACAGTCTCCCGCGCGCGAGCCCCGATATTCTCCCTCGCGCAAGCGCCATTATTCTCCCTCCCGTGAGCGTCAATATCCTTCCGCGTGCGAGACTACTGAACGACGTACGGCAAGGTCGCCATCGCCTCAATTCCCTCCCCGCAACTGCATACGACTGCGCATTGTTGGAGAAGGGAAACATGCAGAGGGGTCCAGGATCCCAAAGCCACCACAGGCGAACCCACCAATGATGGTGACTCCTCCTAGGGATCCTTCAATCCCTGACCCTTCAAGGAGTATGTCTGACAGCGCGTCTGTCAGCCAACAGCCCTGGTTCGGTGCACTGATCAGAGCCGTAACACAGGCTTTCAAGCCAAGTCTGTTTTCTCTGAATTGGGACACAGAACCATGGCTTCTTCTACCCTTTTGAAGAGAAAAAGAGGTGTTCCAGACGCTGTCACTTCTCAAAGGGCGAAACTGACTCCACGCAGACCTTCGAGGCAGGTTCCTTGTTTTCCTCAGACTGCCTCTCCTTCCCTTTCAAACGAAGATTTCCCGTCCCCAAGGGAATCACGCGAAGAGAGACTGTCCTCCATCGCACCAATGGGGGAAACCTCTCTTCGCGCCGAGGTGTCTACTCAGTCGGGGATTGAAAGGAACATGCTACCCTCGTCAATGTTGGAGTCCTACATCCTTCCCAGGAAGGAATCTAAGGACTCCTAAACATTGCCGAAGTCCTCTACTAGGACTAGGATGGAGCCAGCTAGTCACTCAGGGAATGTCCACGAATCTCCCCAAGAAGAGCCTTTGGGCATAGAAGGAGACTTCGCTGCAAGTCCTACAGCAGGAGGAGACTACCAAGAGTCAGAACATGCATTTTGGCAAGTCCTGACTCTAATGAGGGCTCTCAACAGGTTTTCCGACCCAGAGATCCTTCCTCGAGAGGGCAAGGACACGGTCTTGGCCATGTCTTTGGTACTCAGAAACCCTCCAAGTCCAGTGCAGCACTGCCCTGGTCTCAAGGGGTTAAGAGTACCAGGGACAAGATCTCACAACAGCTCTCCGAGATGTCCTCCTCCAACCGTTCCGGTGCCACCAACAAGCTCCTCCCACCTCCTCCCGTACAGCAGAGGAGGTATTTCGAGATTCTGAAGGAGCCTTGTTTAGCTCTTCCTCTTCATCACTCGCTGGAAGAGCTAACCAGGGGAGTCCCTCTTGAGAGACTCTCCAACCGGCAGATCTCGTTCTCGGCAGTTGAGATCCTCAACCAGGAGAAAGTTGCGAAGTGTGCTATGCAAGCCACTTCGTGGCTCGATATCTGGTTGGGGACCTTAGGTATCCTGATACGTTCTGAGGACTTCTCCAAAGAACGTACCAGGAAAGCTATGGAAACTTTCCTTCTCTCAGGTACTCGCACGATCGAGTTTCTGGCCCACCAAGTCTCGAACTTGTGGGCAAATACCATCCTGAAACGTCGGGATGCAGTAGCTGAGAGATTCCATCAGAAGGTCCCTAGCATCAAGATCAAGAGGCTCAGACATTCCTCCCTAGAGGGATCCATCTTGTTCGAGCCTAAGGATGTGGAACATGCCCCTGAGAGGTGGAGGAAGTCTTATCAAGACTCCCTCCTTTATAGGGCTTTAACATCCAAGCCCTATAAGCCTCCAGCACCACAGCAGTCCCGTCCAGTCAAGACCACTGCAACGACAACAGCAGCGAAGACCTTGGTGTCTAAGCCCTTTCCTGTCAAAGAAAGGAAAGGCAAAAAGTTCTCCAGGGGAGGCAAGAATCTTAGAGGGAGCAGCCGAGGCCGCAAATGCTAGGATAGGCAGTCCCCCTGCATGTCCACCAGTGGGGGTATGTCTACAAAGTTGCTCAAACAGGTGGAAGCAACTCGGGGCCAATTCCTGGACAATCTCCGTGATCTGTCTAGGATATCGCGTCCCGTTCATAACATCTCTACCCCACCTGACGACGAATCCAGTGTCATTGAACTCCCTTGGCATGGGATCGGCAAGGGGGTAAGCCCTTCGGGCAGAAGTCCAGACCCTGTTGAAGAAGGGGGCTCTACAAGAGGTCCTCGACGAATCCCCAGGCTTCTTCAGTTGACTCTTTCTTGTAAAGAAGGCGTCTGGAGGCTGGAGACCAGTCATCAACCTCTCAGCTCTGAACAAGTTTGTCAAACAAACTCCGTTCAGCATGGAAACAAACTCCGTTCAGCATGGAGACGGCGGACAAGGTCAGACTAGCAGTTAGACGGCAAGACTTCATGTGCACACTGGACCTAAAGGACGCGTACTTCCAGATCCCAGTCCATCCATCTTCAAGGAAGTACTTAAGATTCAGCCTAGACAGCAGAAGTACCAGTTCAAGGTGCTTTGCATCGGTCTCTCCACAGCACCACAAGTCTTCACCAGAGTGTTCGCCCTAGTATCATTTTGGGCACACAGGATTGGCATCAGTCTCCTCCATTATCTGGACGACTGGTTAATCGTAGCAGACTCGGTGTCAACCCTTCTTCAACACTGAGACAAACTTCTGAGACTTTGCCAAGATCTGGGGATCATGGTAAATCTTGAGAAGTCTTCACTGCTTCCCACTCAAAGACTGGTATACCTAAGGCATGATTATAGACACCACTCTCCACAAAGCCTTCCCATTAGACGACAGGATAGCAAGGCTGAGGAAGGTCGTAAGACCTTTTCTCAGACGAGAAGAACTTCCAGCCCAATCATGGTTACGTTTCCTTAGTCACCTTTCACTGCTGGCCCATCTATTTCCCAATGGTCGCCTCAGGATGAGATCCCTCCAGTGGCGACTCAAGTCCCAGTGGAATCAAGCGTACGACTCCCCGGACATCCAGATCCCCATGGGACCTACGGAACTGATGGATCTCCAGTGGTGGGTGGCAGACGAGAACCTACAAAAAGGAGTGGATCTTCTTGTTCTCCCCCCGAATTCAATGCTGTTTTCGGACTCTTCATAAAAAAGGTGGGGGGGCCCACGTGCTGCACCACACGACCTCAGGCCTCTGTTCAGAGTCAGAAAAGTACCTCCACATAAATCTCCTAGAGATGAAGGCCGTCTTTCTGGCCCTTCAAGAGTTCCAGCAGTACCTGGCAAATCACTCTGGTGGTGATGAGCGACAACACCACTGTAGTGGCCTACATCTAAAAACAAGGAGGTACTTTTTCGCAGCAACTATCCCATCTAGCAGTAGTGATACTAAGATGGGCCGAAATCCACTCGATACCACTATCGGCACGCTTCATTCTGGGCAAAAGGAATGTACTCGCCGACTACTTGAGCAGAGCATCTCAGATAGTGAGTACCAAGTGGTCTTTGGATCATTTAGTAGCCAACAAAGTCCTAACTTTGTGGGGTTTTCTGACTGTGGACCTCTTCGCAACGGCCCTGAACTTCAGGCTCCCGCTGTACTGTTCCCCAGTCCCAGACCCCAAGGCTCTCTGACAAGATGCTTTCCAACAACGGTGAGACAACATCGACGTTTATGCCTTTCCCCCCGTTCTGTCTGATGAGGAGGGTACTCAACAAAACCAGAACATTGGTCAATCTTTCAATGACCCTCATAGCTCCGCTATGGTATCACGTAGAATGGTTCCCGGACCTTCTGCAACTCCTAACGGAGCCACCAAGAGAACTCCCTCCACGACATAATCTACTAAAACAACCACATGCCAACATCTTCCACAAAGGTGTAGGTTCACTACGACTTCACGCCTGGAGACTATTAGTCCGTGGGCTGAGTGGGCTCACCTTGCACCCCCCCTTAAAATTGACAAAAGTGCATTTAGGTTGTAGCTTTTGATCTATATTTTCATTTTTTAAATGTTCCCATTGAAAAAATTGGGACTCACTACCAATGCTGGGCCACTTTCTTCGATGACATCATAGAATTTTGCTGCTGCCAATTTTGGGGTAGGGGAAATCAAATTAGACATAACTCCGGACTGAATGGCCAGAGAAAGATAAATGACATATCAAAATGTTTGCTTTGGACCTCTCTAACAGATAAAATAGACAATTTGCCATTATGTTTAATAATTAGGTCACCAGAGGTCAAAAGGTCACCAAATTTGGGGTCAAGTGGAAATTTTAGGCACCTCCATAAATGTAACCCCAGGACCAGCCAGACCAATATCTGATGACATTTTCTGCCTTATTTCATCTCTAGAGACCTCAAGAAATAGAATGATACCCATTAAGTGTACTTATTGGCCAAATCATGGAAATGAGATGTTATGTAAAAAGGTCAATTTTCAAATTTGTCATTTTTTAGCCTCAAAATCATATAAACTGATAAAGCTCATAACTCTTCTTACAGAGGGGCTACTGAAATTATTTTGGTGTGTTTTCCCAGGTTTTGGGGTCAGAGAATCCCAAAAAAGCATTCTCAACAATGTCAACTAATTACATCATGCTGAAATTAAAGATGGCCGCCACTCTGGACGCCGTAATTTTGACTTGGCTATACTGTAACTCCATCATGAATGCAGCAAGAGAGATAATATTTGTGTCCTCACCCAGTTTCTTGAGATCCCAGCATCCAATAAAGGCAGTCTCAACAAGTCTGTCAGTAAATTTGGGGAAAGTCACATAAATCAACAACATAAATGCTTTATTTGAAGGTTACGAAAATCATGAATGAAATAAATAAAACTGTACATGAATGTACAATATACTCATATGTTGCCAGACCTCATTGGGAAAATTCACAATGTGTTGCTTTGGACTACAGAAAAAAGTCAACCTATGCAAGGTATAAAGTTTGATAGTCTACTTGGGTACCTTTGGGTCCACTTTTGATTAATGGAAAGGCAATTATTGGAAATATCTTGTGATACAAGGGAGGTCCTTGGTCCTTCGACCCTGAAATCTACCATCTTGTTACTTGAAACTTTCTTAGTCCAAGTCAGACCCACTATCATCACTTTCATAGTCATCATCAAAATTTCCATCACTTTCATTGTTTTCATCTAGGCTTTCATCATCAGACGTCTCATCATCCATCGTCTCAAGTATATCGGCCATACTTGTAGGAAGTGCAGGGGTCTAGATTTCCATCCTTCATTATCCAACCATGATCCACAGCTGGATGAGGGACCTCAGGTTTGGGATAATGGGCACGCTTCCATATAGCAACCTGATAGTTCACCTCTTGATAATGCTCATTTAGACACCCTTGGTGGCTGAAGAGATGAAAGATCAACATTCTTCTTTGAATCCAGCGACTGCCCACTGCACTTTAACTCGAGCATTTGGTATCGAAGCTGGTCAACCTCCTTTGTCTTAGTTTTGGCAGAATACATGGTGCAGGTGAAATTATCAAGAGCAAGGAATATTTCATTGGTTCCCCCCATGACTCCCTTAAGCAATGGAAGACTTCTTGGTACTTTGGGCATTTCTGTAAAATTCGCAGCAGTTTTAACTTGACAATTCCTTTAGAGGCACTGGTCATATTGCATGCTCCAAACTTAGGTGTGAACTCCTTTTTGATACTGGCACTGGGAATAGAAGGTAATTCATACATGTCGTAGAACTATTGAAAGGGTTCCCACTGACTTACTGTGCCTCTCTCCTTGGTCTGCTTTCCTTGGTCTGCATGCATTCAGTAAATGCGATATGACCAGTTCCTTTAAAGGAATTGTCAAGTTAAAACCGCTGCGAATTTTACAGAAATGCCCATAGTACCAAGAAGTCTTCAGTTGCCTGGGGAGTCATGGGAAGTAACCGATGAAATATTCCTTGCTCTTGAGGATTTCACCGGCACCATGTATTCTGCCAAAACTAAGACAAAGGAGGTTGATCAGCTTCGATACCAAATACTCGAGTTAAAGTGCAGTGGGCAGTCGCAGGATTCAAAGAAGAATGTTGATCTTTCATCTCTTCAGCCACCAAGGGTGTCTAAATGACCATATCAGGTTGCTATATGGAAGCGTACCCATTATCCCAAACCTGAGGTCCCTCCTCCAGCTGTGGATCATGGTTGGATATTGAAGGATGGAAATCTAGATCCCTGTTGGTTCAAGGGAACTGCACTTCCTACAAGTATGGCTGATATACTTGAGACGATGGACGATGATGAGACGTCTGATGATGAAAGCCTAGATGAAAACAATGAAAGTGATGGAAATTTTGATGATGACTATGAAAGTGATGATAGTGGGTCTGACTTGGACTAAGAAAGTTTCAAGTAACAAGATGGTAGATTTCAGGGTCGAAGGACCAAGGACCTCCCTTGTATCACAAGATATTTCCAATAATTGCCTTTCCATTAATCAAAAGTGGACCCAAAGGTACCCAAGTAGACTATCAAACTTTATACCTTGCATAGGTTGACTTTTTTCTGTAGTCCAAAGCAACACATTGTGAATTTTCCCAATGAGGTCTTGCAACATATGAGTATATTGTACATTCATGTACAGTTTTATTTATTTCATTCATGATTTTCGTAACCTTCAAATAAAGCATTTATGTTGTTGATTTATGTGACTTTCCCCAAATTTACTGACAGACTTGTTGAGACTGCCTTTATTGGATGCTGTGATCTCAAGAAACTGGGTGAGGACACGAATATTATCTCTCTTACTGCATTCATGATGGAGTTACAGTATAGCCAAGTCAAAATTACGGCGTCCAGAGTGGCGGCCATCTTGAATTTCAGCATGATGTAATTTGTTGACATTGTTGAGAATGCTTTTTTGGGATTCTCTGACCCCAAATCCTGGGAAAACACACCAAAATAATTTCAGTAGCCCCTCTGTAAGAAGAGTTATGAGCTTTATCAGTTTATATGATTTTGAGGCTAAAAAACGACAAATTTGAAAATTGACCTTTTTACATAACTTCTCATTTCCATGATTTGGCTAATAAGTACACTTAATGGGTATCATTCTATTTCTTGTGGTCTCTAGAGATGAAATAAGGCAGAAAATGTCATCAGATATTGGTCTGGCTGGTCCTGAGGTTACATTTATGGAGGTGCCTAAAATTTTCACTTGACCCCAAATTTGATGACCTTTTGACCTCTGGTGACCTAATTATTAAACATAATGGCAAATTGTCTATTTTATCTGTTAGAGAGGCCCAAAGCAAACATTTTGATATGTCATTTATCTTTCTCTGACCATTCAGTCCGGAGTTATGTCTAATTTGATTTCCCCTACCCCAAAATTGGCAGCAGCAAAATTCGATGATGCCATTGAAGGAAGTGGCCCAGTAGTGGTAACGAGTCCCTATTTTTTCAATGGGAACATTAAAAAAATGAAAATATGGATCAAAAGCTACAACCTAAATGCACTTTTGTCAATTTTAAAGGGGGGTGCAAGGTGAGCCCCCTCAGCCCACGGACTACTGTATATCCAGCATCTCTCTGAGAGAGGATTTTCGCAACAAGTTGCAATCAGGATGTGTGGACACCTGCGAAAGTCTTCAGCAGCAGTCTACCAGACAAACTGGAAAGTCTTCTGTGGTTTGTGTCGTGGAAGAGATATCTCTCCATTCGATGCCACTATTCCAACAATAGCGGAGTTCCTCGTGTATTTGCGTGAAGAAATGCGCCTTTCAGTCTCGGCAGTGAAAGTCTATCGCTCAGCCTTAAGTCTCCCCTTCAGGCTGAAAGGAATGGATATTTCCTCATCGCTAGAACTTTCTCTACTCATATGTAGTTATGAACTTACCTGCCCTCAGTCGGAAGTGAGACCTCCCTCATCGAACATGATGCGAGTTCAGAGGTTTCTTAAGAGACCTCCCTATGAACCATTACGCCAGGCATCAGATCGCCACCTAACCTGGAAGATGGTATTCCTGCTAGCTTTGGCCTCGGCCAAGCGAGTCAGCGAACTTCATGGCCTCTCGTATGACATTGCCCATTTAAGGGGATGGGGGGAGGTGACGTTCAGCTTCGTCCCCGAGTATATTGCTAAGACTCAGAATCCAGGAGTAGCGGATCCTCGATTTGACTCCTTCCAGATTTCTAGTCTCCATACTGTAACAAATGACCCAGACCATCTCTTACTATGCCCAGTAAGGAGCTTGAGGCTATACCTCAAAAGAACAGCCACAGCCCGTTCTCGTGTGGCAGCACTATTCGTCGGCATAGGAAGGACTAAGAGAAGGGTCACCAAGAACAACATCTCTGCATGGATTTGCAGGGTCATTGACCTGGCACTGAATCCAGACCCTCCTCCATCACGTCGCCCCAGAGCACATGATGTCAGGGGCATAACTACATCCTTGGCCTTCAAGAAGAATTTCTCAGTGACGCAGGTTCTTCAAGCTGGGGTTTGGAAACGTCAAACAACGTTCACATTCCACTACTCGCAAGACGTGACCCACAGAAGACTCGATACGTTCTCTATCGGTCCTCTGGTGGCTGCACAACAACTGGTTTAAAACCTCAAGCTCCTTATTGGACAAATAGCAGAAGGTTAAGGGCATTGTTACCTGGTTTTAGTCTGCATGAATGAAAAGGTTTGACTGGCCCTTATTCTTTTCTTCATCATCCCCTCTCTTGGGGAAAGCAGCATCCTTGGTTCTCTGCATAGCTGACCTCAAACCACTGCAGGTAAACCATGCTCCCTTGTGTTCCTAGTATTAAGATTAATACTGTACTGTTACGTCCCCATACCCTGACGAGGTGGTATTGGGAAAGTCCTAGTCTACAAGTTTCCATCCAAAGAACTTCAGAACAACTTTCTAGGAAGAGTCACACTTCTTCATACCTTCACACACAGCTTGCGTAAGCTGCAGACCTTGTGTAGCAAGGTTTTAGCGAGGTGCAGGGACTCCTTACTTCTTGGGTGCTTACACACTGAGTCAAAGAAGGGGTCCCGGGAAAAGCCAGACTGGCTGGAACGTCCACCCTTCCTAATGGGGGAGTCACCCCTGTTAAATAGCGTGGTTTGTATATCAGTTACGGAACAAATGACAAATTCGTAGATAATTTGTATTTTTCCTAACCATACAAACCTTAGCTATTAACCAAACTTGCCTGCCAGCCCTATCCCCCTTGAAGTCCTACCTCCAAGCAAAGTGAGCTCAAGCACAGGTGTGTGAGAGGGGGGGATGTTAGCAAGCTACCCTCCCCTACCCCCGCTAACTAGCGGTGAGGGTAGTAAACCCTTGTTAAAAATTAATGGCTCGTCATTTCAGCTACGCTGAAAGTAATACCCCTATTAAATAGCTAAGGTTTGTATAGTTAGGAAAAATACAAATTATCTACGAATTTGTCATATTAATGAAAAGATTAATGACATTTCCTGATCCTGTAACTGTAATTATGTACTGTATGTTACAGTTTTCCTTGTTACCTGCTGTAATCCAACATACTGTACCAAAGGAAGCTGGTTTTCTTCTGCCACCAAGTGTTAGGGAAGGGATGCTGCCCTTCTTTGTTCGTTCAGTGTCTACTGATCCTTGAAGACACTAATGACATATTACCTGGGTATTCTGTTGCGGCCTCTTCCCCGTGAGAGCTTTGTCATCGAATTACACCACTCTGGAGAAGACAACTTCAAGTTCTCCATTCTCCCCTTCCTCGTCTTTGCTGAGTTACACGCACAGACTTCAAAGGTCTGCTTTAGGTATTGTCCTCTACGATGACCTCCATGCACACAATCGTTGCCACTCACTACATGTGCAAAATTCCTCGTGCACGATCACCTCTATGCGCACAATCGTTGCCACATTGCAAGATCATCTACAAACACGATCATCCATGCACAAGAGCAGCCACTTGCAAGATTAGCTAAATACGAGCAGCCACGTGGATGATCGTTGATGTTCATTCACACAAACTTGCACACACATGACTTTATAAACACGATCATCCAAGTGCACATATTCCATGGACAGGATTGTCTAAGGCCAAGATGGTTCAGGCGCACTATCGATCACACCCATGATCATCACTTGCACAATTTCCATGCACAATGTTCCAGACTACCTGTAGAGTCCAAATGATCTGTCACTGATTTAGTGGTCTCGATCTGACAAGTCACCACATTATTATTATCATTATTACTAGCAAAACGATAACCCTAGTTGGAGAAGCATGATGTTATAAGCCCAAGGACTTTAACAGAAAATATTCCAGTGAGGAAGGGAAATAAATAAACTTTATGAGAAAAAAATAAAATAGAATATCTTGAGCTGAGTAACAACATTAAAATAGATGGAAGTGCTGTATATATATTTTATATATACTTACTGTATCTTCTTTCCCATTATTATCCCTAGAGTAAGGGTTGGTTTCGTGATGTGCCCTCTGCAATGCCTTCTATCAAAGGCATCCTCTTCCAGCTAACCTCTTCTCTCCATATCATCCAATACCTTATCTTGCCATCTAATTCTCTGCCTCCTTCTTGATCATCTCCCCCTAATAGGTTCCTCCCAAGCCCTCCTCACCCGCTTCATCCTCAACATGTACCCATACCATCTCATTTGTGACACTCATCACCTCTGTAATCTTTACTACACCTGCCATTCATATTGCATAATTAAACTATATATACATACATACATATATATATATATATATATATATATATATATATATATATAAATATATATATATAAATATATATATATATTTGTTCCGACACGAATACTTTACCTCGAATTACCTCTTCGGAGGGTCCTTGACCCTCTCTCAAACTCGACCAAGATTTCCCGCGCTACCCCCCCCCTATCTCGCTCCCGATAGTTCCTACCCCCGCCGCCAGGATAATTCCTGCGGCCCGGTTTAGGGCAGGTCACTGCTTTTCCCGGGTCAGGATCTCATTAAGTCCTTGGTCGTGAGATACGAAACATCTCACTCTCTCGCTTAAACTCTCGATCCTTTGGCGCGTTGTGATCCCACATGTTCCCAGTGTACGGACTTGTGTTTTTTCTGCGATAGTGCGTTTTCGCAAAGTGTCCTCAGTCCGTTCCCCTTGTGTTATCCAGGGTTTCTGTAACTCGTTAGTGTTGACCTTCGTGTGCGAACGATGGAGAACGTGCGTCGTTGTCCTGGTCCTAGAGCAGGAAAGTCGTGTGGGGCTTTCCTCTCTAAACCAGAAGTGGACCCGCATTCCCTTTGTTCCACGTGCAGGGGTAAAGTTTGTTCCTCCTCGGACACATGTCCCGAGTGCGTGAGTTGGGACGGCATTCAGTGGGTACGGTATGGTACAAAGAAAAAGAAGTCGTCTAAGCGTTCCCCCAAGAAAGTGAGTGGCGTGTCCTCCTTACAGTCGGTCAGTGATCGGTCCGACGAAGCCTCAGCCTCTCCGTCTCCTTCGCAGAGGAGTGGCCAACAAGCCCCCAGTGTGATTGTTAGCCATAGTGTCTTCCCAAGTGAACCCAGTGTGAGGGAGGAACCAAGGGCTGGCCCCTCGGGAGTAAACGGAAGGGCCGCGAGTGTTTCGGGCGAATCGGGCCACGTGGCAGGGGATCACGTTTCCTCAGAAGACCCGGTATGGGGCAGTGTGGCGATCTCAGTCTCCCCCCCGCCCTCGTGGGCCGGTGCGTCGGGTTCCCCCCCGCCAGAAGAGAACCACTCGAGAATTCGTCGCCCGAGTAGCGACGCCTTCGGGTGGAAGTTACCGAAGACTCCAGGGAGGTCACCGCTAAGGATGGACGTATCCCTGGGTCCATGGCCTTCTAGCAGGGACAGAGTGGACTCGGTACCCTCGGTATCCACAGCAGTTCCCGAGGACTTTCTCCAGCACCCTGTCTCGGACGGTCGACGGCGAAGGGCCTCCCCTGCGCATCACTCTAGCAGTCGTTACGTGAGGAACGTGGCACCCTTGGACTCTTCGGAAGCAGACTCATCCTCCGGGGGAGAACGCAGGGAGAAACGGCACCGTAAGAGAGCGCGGACCGATAGTGATCGTTCCCGCTCCAGGTCGAGGTCGCGGCACAGTAGGAGGCGCCCACGCTCTCACTCCCGTAAGTACAAGAGGGAGATCTCTCCCGGCGGCGGCGAATGGTTCTACGTGCCCCCAGGAGAGTCCAGGAAGCACCGCTCTCCAGACTCTCGGTCCAGTGATCGAGCCTCCAAGTTGTCATTGCCTACATACAACTTGGAACCGCTCGACCGGCCACGCAAGAAGGACCTCACTCTCAGGCACAAGTCCTCGAGGCCTTCGGTTCACCCCGCCCGGCGGGAGGAAGCGCGCTTCCGAGAAGACAGCCCGACCGAACCAGCCCAGCTGGGTCGGACGTCGAGCGGGAAGGACCGGTTGCCGGGGTCGGGTCTTCCCACCGGGACCGTGTCCTCCGCGTCCAGAGCCTTGGGCCAGTCGAAAGGCCTCCCGGGGTCGGTGGCACCCGCCACACGGCGAGACCCAACCGTGTACGGTGCGCCCTACGGTTGCGGGACGGCCTCCCTGGGACCTAGTAGGGAGCGGCCAGTTTACCACCCAAGCACGGCTCCCCTCATCCAAGCCGATGCCTCGGTCGACGGAGGCGAGGTTTCCCCGTCGGAGGACTCCGCCTACAGAAGAGTGGTAGGCCTCGTCAGAAGGACCCATGGGATTCCGGAACCCGCGGCGACGAAGGTGAATACCTGGAGGTCGAGCCTCTTGAGATACACGCACCGGGACGTCCTTCCGAAGACCTCTGGCCCTGCCTCTCGCCCCAGACCTAGTACTCGGCCAGGAGTACATCGACAACTTGGTGGCCAGCACTGCGGAGGCCCCCAGGTCCCAGAGTTCCTCCAAACTCCTCCAGGGTCTTAAACTACAGGCCAAAGTTTATATCCCGGAAGGGCGACGCCCAGGCCCCTGTAGAGTGGACTCAGCCGTGGATATTCTAGGACAAGGCGGCTCGGACGAAAGGGCCAGCTCAGCCCCTGTGTCCTTCTCGGCCTCTGAAGCAGGCATGATGGAGGAGATGTCGAGGGACATGATTAACGTCTCTTCATGGCTGGACTGGTGGGCCTCCACGTTAGTTAATGTACAGGCCTCCACAGACCCCGACGACCCGGAACAACAAGGTCTCCTGTCAGACCTTATCACCTCCGGGGGGAAAGCTCTCAAATTTATGGCGTATCAGGCACTCTCCTTGACGGCCAACTGGGTCCTCCGGAAGAGGGACACAGTGCTTTCCAAAGTGTCAAGGAAAATCCCAGACAGACAGGCGCGAGTGATTCGCGCCCTACCCCTAGGAGGCGAGTCCCTGTTTCCGTTGAAGGAATTAGAAGTGCTGATGGAGAAGGTGTCCAAGAGGAGAGAAACCAACGTCCCTAAGCAAACATCCTCCAGGAGGCCTCCTTATAGGAGGTCAGTCTCGGATAGTGCCGTGACCCCTCAGGCTGTCCCCAGCTCTTCGAGGAGGGACGCCCCCGCCTCTTCCTGGACATCAACTACTCAGCCCTTCCGCAGGGGAGCTACAGCTTCTGCCAGCTCCTTCAGGTCGGGTTACTCCGCCTCGAAGAGGGGCAGATCAGGCCGCCCCTCTAGGAGAAGGTAGAGGGAGAGGCCCCCTACTCCCGCCCAAGCCTCGGGTTGGGGGATGCCTCAGACCCTATTGGCAAGCATGGAAAACGTATGGGGCGGATGCTTGGACGGTGTCCGTCCTAAAAGAAGGCTACAGGATCCCCTTCATAGCGGACTCACCCCCTCTTATTCCAGCCACCCAAACAGAATGGTTAGCTCCCAGGGACCCGTTGAAAAGTGCTACCCTGCAAAAAGAAGTTTCCTCCATGTTGGAAAAGGGAGCCATGGAAGAAGTCCTTCTCCCAGGGCCAGGCTTCTACAGCCGCCTGTTCCTGGTGGAGAAAGCAACGGGGGGTGGAGACCGGTGATAGACCTGTCGGCCCTCAACAGGTTCGTCAAGAAGACGGACTTCAAGATGGACACCCCAAAATCCGTCCTGATGTCCTTGAGGGAGAAAGATTTTATGATGACGGTCGACCTCAAGGATGCGTACTTCCAAATTCCGGTCCACCCGTCGAGTCGGAAGTTCCTCCGGGTAAAATGGGGCTCCCAGATCCTGCAGTTCCGGACCCTCTGCTTCGGACTGTCGACGGCCCCTCAGGTGTTCACGAGGGTCTTCCTGACAGTCTCAGTATGGGCTCACGAACGAGGTATCCGCCTCATCAGGTACCTGGACGACTGGTTGCTCCTTTCCAGTTCAAAGGCCCTCTTGGAAGAGCAAGGAAAGGACCTCCTCCGTTTCTGCAGGAGTCTGGGAATCATTATCAACCTGGAGAAATCGAACCTAACGCCATCCAACAAAATGGGATACTTGGGGATGACGTTGGACACCGTGCAGGGGAAGGCCTTCCCCTCGGAAGACAGGATACAGAACCTCGTCAAGATCATTCAGCCGTTCCTGTCGGGGCTTCCCAGGAAAGCGAAAGACTGGCAGAGGCTGATAGGCCATATGCCCGGTCAGGACGATCAGGAAATACCTGGAAAGGACGGCCCATCTCCGTACGGGTGCCAAGAACCTCTTCGTCTCTTCAGGCGTTAATAAGAAGCAAGTGTCCAAGAACACTATTTCCTTCTGGCTGAGACAAGTCATCACTAGGGCTTATGAAGAAGACAAGGTGGCGGTACCAGGCACTCCCCGTCCCCATGACATCAGAGGCTTGAGCACTTCCTTGGCCTTTGAGAGAAATATGGCAGTGGGCCAGATCCTGCAGGCCGGCACTTGGTCACACCAGTCGACCTTCACGGCCCACTACCTCAAAGACTACTCAAGAAAGTCTTTGGATGGATTCTCCATTGGGACAGTCATCGCCGCCCTCCAAGCTGTGTAGTGGCAGGCTGGAAGACGTCCCCAACAAGTGAATAGACTCATCCCTACTTCTTCAGGAGAAGATTCAGTAGAGAAAATGTCAAGAGGTAAGCCTTAAATTATAAGCGTAAGTTTTCCACTGCTCCCCCCTATCCGCTCTCTGTACCCCCGCATTACGTAGCCCTCCAGGCACCATGTGCCTAACCAAGTGGCAGAATGGCTCTCCCGCCTCCTAAAGTGTAAGTCTCCAAAGAGGTAATTCGAGGTAAAGTATTCGTGTCGGAACAAATGAAAAATTTTAAGTAATTTTTATTTTTCCTAACATACTTACCGAGAATTACCTCTGAGTAATGGCCCTCCCTTCCGTCCCCGAGTGCCATTCTTCCATTGCCGAGTCGGGCTAAACGGAGGACTTAATGAGATCCTGACCCGGGAAAAGCAGTGACCTGCCCTAATCCGGGCCGCAGGAATTATCCTGGCGGCGGGGGTAGGAACTATCGGGAGCGAGATAGGGGGGGTAGCGCGGGAAATCTTGGTCGAGTTTGAGAGAGGGTCAAGGACCCTCCGAAGAGGTAATTCTCGGTAAGTATGTTAGGAAAAATAAAAATTACTTAAAATTTTTCATATATATATATACAGTAATACCTTGAGATGTGAGTGTCCCAACTTACAAGAAATTTGAGATACAAGGAAAGTTCAGAGCAAATTTTTGTCCTGAGATACGAGAAAAAATTTGAGATACGAGGTAGTCCGCTATGCGACCGCCAGGTGGCCGAGTGTGTGAGAGGCTTCTCACCAGGACAGCATCACCCGGTGTTTCCCGTTGGATCTCCGTCGCGTAAAGTTATCTCTGAGCATCAGCCGTAGTGTTTGCTTTTTTTACGTGTTTTTTGCGTTAATCAGTGCAGAATTTAATTGAATAAGCGAGTGCAAACAAGGGTTGTGAAAAGAAAAAGCGTATGATGACAATGGAGATGAAGCATGAAATAATAAAAAAAAACATGAGTGACGTAATAGGGACTGAGCTGGCACGCCAATATGAGAGGA
>NC_090761.1:25435929-25450929 GCF_036898095.1 Palaemon carinicauda
TTAGAGGTCGTAATCTCATTTTCAGTCTCATTCTCTGTAGTATAATTGTCGTGTTACAAGCCTCATTTAACATCTCAAAATTCGCATGTTCCGGCAAGTTTCCAACACAAATCTCATCCCAGAGAGAGAGGCCATCGCTATGACTCCCACCCCCATCCGCCTCCTGTGAGTCACGTGAAACTTATCTCCCTTCTAACACCCTGAAACTTGCCTCCTCGCCTCCTCCCCTCCTCCTTCCCTCCCAGCCCTTTTGCAAGCCCCATTACCCGACCTTTGTGGCCCCTCTGCTAAGGAAGTACAAGTAGGTATCTCTGGAAGCACATTTCTTGGTAGGAAACATCCACCTAGATCAGAGTAAGGCCGTTGACCTGAACAAGACCCAGAAGTCTGCCCAAAATTTATGACTTGTGGCCCTGGGGAGGGAGTTCAAACGAATATTATCATGCAATCTATTTCTGTGGGGAAGATAACTGTATGTGGTGTAATGCCAACAATGGCTAATACACCTGTCTTGTTATTTGTAAACCGTCTGAACTTTTTATAGTTTTATTTTCATTTCCTCCTCCTTCTCCTCCCCCTCCCCCTCCTCCTCCTCCTCCTCCTTCTCATCCCCCTCCCCTCCTCCTCCTCCTCCTCCTCCTCCTCCTCCCCCCCCCCCTTCTCCTCCTCTTCAGCAGTGCCTCCAAGAAGCAAAATATTTTCGGTCTTGCGTTTCCAATTTCAAAATACCGATACTATATCCCAACCCAGCGTTTCAGGTGTGAATTCAGTTTTGCTTTACATAAAGTGACACTAATGGTACACCAAGTTAAATGTGTGTTCTTTTAACCTGTGGCCATAATCTATTGTTTTCATTCATTTCAGAGAGAGAGAGAGAGAGAGAGAGAGAGAGAGAGAGAGAGAGAGAGAGAGAGAGAGAGAGATTCACATAACGGGGCGTATTATATTTATGTTTATTTTGGGTTTTTCAATTACTCAAGATGGAAACCTTAGCGAAGCGTGTTAAGGAAAAGCTTGGGGTTTTGTGCGAAATCGGCCTTTGAATGTTTAAAGGTTACTCATGAATGGCAGAGACAAGGGTCTGGATAATACCCCACTGTCTGACCTTATCTTGTCATGGCCTTAAAAGTTAACTTAATATAATAAATGCTTATTTTTCTTTTACCTTTTAGCTCCGCCAACGAAGTTGTAAGGAGGTTATGTTTTACCCCGTGTGTGTGTGTTTGTGAACTGCTTCCTGGCCACAATGTTAATCGTTGAGTAATGAAATTTGCAGGGATTAATTGTTATGTAAAATTCTGGAAAGATTAAATTTTTTTGTAGGTCAAGGTCACGCTCAAGCAAAATATCCAAATCACGTAATCATCCATAAGTTTGGACATCGTTGTAACAGAGACTTCAAACTTGGTTCATAATTGAGTGTATGAAAATCCACGCCAATTAATGCATGTTAAGGTCAAATGTCAAGGTTAAGGTCTAACAAAAGGTCGAAAAATAAGCTGCGGCTGTGGAGGTCTGCGTTCTACTCTACTGAGTACCCCTGTTCTGGTATTGTTGGCTACCGGCGTAGCCTTTATGGATGCTAAAGTTGGAGAGACTTTGGGGGCTCTGTAATAAGATTAAAATTGTACTTTTGTAGTTATTTGAATTCAAAGTCGGTGCTAGCTTTGTAGTAAAACAACTTGCATCTGGATTGTGTGGGGATGAGTTCTCTTGCTTGAGGGTACACTAGGGCACACTATTTTATCTTATTTCTTTTCCTCCGGATTTATTTCAAGTTTTTATGATTTATGTATGAAAGATTTATTTTGATATGATTACTGTTCTTAGAATATTTAATTTTACATTGTTAATTACTTCTCTTTTGGGTTATTTCTATTTCCTTGCCTTAATGGGCTACTTTTCCCTGTTGGATCCCTTGGGCGTATAACATCCTGCTTTTCCAACTAGGGTTGTAGCTTAACAGGTAATGATTATAATGATAATAATAATAAATGGGAACATATACTTCTGTGCTCGACTGGACAGATCAGTTGGCAAAGCATCCTTTTAGATTGATCAATTATTATATATTATCTGGCTTCATAAAAGCGATGGGCATTAATCATTTTAGAAACAGGTTTCCGAAACGTTAACGCGTTAACATTTGTAAAAGTTTCTTTGAAACTTGTTTCGAGCGGATGGAGGTCAGGCAGTAACAGGGCAAGTTTCCTTAATATCCACTATAAAAATGTGCAATTTTCTATTGTTTTTTTGGCGTAAGATTTTAAAGTCTGCAGTTTACTGTGCTTTTATGTAAACAGAATGTGGAAAAGGCCTTGCCTAGATGATTAAGTAAATATTCTCTACTAAAAAGATATATATGATACATGATTCTTGAACACGTCTTTAAGAATTCTTACCTAGGAAAAAAAATCACTCGAGGAACACACACTCTCTCTCTCTCTCTCTCTCTCTCTCTCTCTCTCTCTCTCTCTCTCTGTTTGACAGTTCCTTCCGGTTGTCTTCCTAATGCTTGTAAAATAACAAGGTTCAGTGAAGGGAAAGTCGAAAGAGAGAGAGAGGGGTCCCTGAACGCAACGACTCTCTCTCTCTCTCTCTCTCTCTCTCTCTCTCTCTCTCTCTCACATATCATTTTTCTTCCATATGATTCCTCCATCCTTACACTATCGTCTTTCTACCAGGCTCTGACTCTTTGAGGCTACCTCCTCTCTTACCCGTTGCGAACTCATGGGTGGCAGCCAATCTCTCTCTCTCTCTCTCTCTCTCTCTCTCTCTCTCTCTCTCTCTCTCTCTCTCTCTCTCTCTCTCTCGTCAATTTAAGATGAGATGGGAAATGAAAAAGCTAACTATTTTAAATTTACAATGTGTAGTTCAATTACAAATAACTTCATTCAATTTAGCTTTAAGTACTATTACTTTGATTAATAGTTTTGAAACAAACTGCCATTCTTAAAATCTCTGACATTCCATTCGGTTAAAATTATTTGCTGTAGGCTATGCCCTTATCTCTAAAGACCATGCCAAGTATGTTTTGTGGATTTTCTGTAGCAGGCAATTGTAGAATTTGTGGATTTTATGTAGCAGCCAATTGTAGAATTTGTGTATCTTCATAGATTTGGTTAGTCAATGGAGAGACAGTTCACAAGGACCCATCGATTGATTGTTACACTAGTCCATTTTGATCATGATTATGCCATCTGGGATTCTGTTAGTAGATACAATTAATGTCACTCTCGGGATGGAAGTTGTATTAAAGGGAAACGAAGAAGAGACTAAGTCACTACATATTTTTTAACATTTTACATATACTGTCATGAACAGATATCTTATAAGATCGGTTAATGAGTAGGTGGAAGTCAAAGAGTATAGGAGCCGTGAGAGATCAAAAGTTTTAGAAAGCAGTGATGCTTCATTAACTTAGCCAAGATTCAATGAACAACTATGTTTCATGTTGAATATCGAATTTCTTCTGAAGAGGGCATATTGTTTTGGACTATGCAATTATATCCCGTTTTGGTGGCCGATGTGGTAACGTCTCTGACTGGTGTTCGAGTCACGCTCAAACTCGTTAGTTTCTTTGGTCGCTGCAACTTCGCCATCCTTGTGAGCTAAGGATGGGGGGTTTGGGGAAGCCTATAGGTCTATCTGCTGTTTCATTAGCAGCCATTGCCTGGCCCTTCTTGGTCCTAGCTTGGATGGAGAGGAGCTTGGGCGCTGATCATATGGTTTGTCTCTAGGGCATTGTCCAGCTCGATAGGGCACTTTCACTGTCTCCTGCCTCTGCCATTCATGAGTGGCCTTTAAACCTGTAAACAGGTCTCCCTCAGCCCCAGGCTTGATCCACTTTCCCCAAGTATACTATTTTAAATCTGTGAAGATGTTTTGTTGTAAGCATAATTGAAGATATGGTTGAGCTTCAGGGAACGAAGGAGTGGGGTTCAAGTCATGACCTTGGCTTAGTTTGGGTGAGGTCTCTTATTAGCAATGTCCTGGTTTATATGGTTGTGATGCTCGTAGTAGTGGCATACAACTTTCCCTACTAGCCTGCTGATGAATATTGGTTGGCAGAAATTGTACCAGACCATTCGGTATACGAAGGCAAAGGAAAAATTATCCATAACTAGTCAAGGGACCTATTACCTCTCTAGCGGTAGTATCTCAACTGGTGGCTGGTGCATTGGCCGATCTACTACAAGTTAAACATCATAAAAATGGCCAAGCTAAACATCTCTAATTTTCCAAGCACTTGCTTGTTTCCTGTGTAATGACATCCTTCTTCTCGAATGTCGTCAGGTTTTCCATTTCTTTCTACATGGCCAGACCATTCCAGGGCAAGCTGATCCATTCTTTCACATACGCTAGCCTTTTTACCCCAATCTCTACAGGTTTGGCATTTCTTAACTTTTAGATTTATCCAATGTCACTTACAGTTGTCATTCAAACAACTTCAATACATTCTCTATTAATTGCTTAGAATATCCATTCTTTATTATTATTACTAGCTAAGCTACAATCCTAATTGGAGAAGCTGAATGCTATAAGCCAAAATGCTCCAACAGGGAAGAACTTAGTGCAGAAGAGGAATAGAGAAGTAAAGATTAAGATTTGTATAATAAATTATAAGAATATATAAAAGCTGCAACAAGTTTGAGCTTCTAAAGTTTCTTTTCCACAAAGTAGAGTTGTTTAAAAAGACCGTTTCATACTTCCTCACCTCTGTGTCCATCGACATTTCAATTTTGTGTCCAATCCTTTGCACACACCCTGGTACCTTCTTCCCATGCTCTGTGACTCATCCCTTTTCTCATCCTATCATATTTAATTCTTATGCTAATCAGCCAATTCTATTCTCGGACCCACATCAGAGTTCATTGTTCCAATGCAAAGTTAATTTTTTTTTTTTACACCTACTTTGGTAAGCCTTATTCCAGGGAGGTCTGTTTTGAGAAATGTTTTTGTCATCCTTACAAGATATATATATGTTTATTTACATTGTATGTTACCTAAAAATGGAGTTAAGGACGCTAAATGTAATAAGAGGGTACTAAGTTCATCTTAGTGAGCTGTGTCAGCCAGGGTAGGTTAGGCTAGTGAAGTAGCAATAGCTAATTTAGATCTATATTAATTTTTGTGGATAATATTAACTAGTTAAGACCCCACACCCATGGCCCCGCTGCTATCGTACTGTCCCACTATTCACTGTCAGAGTATTCTAATAAGTTTTTGTTATCTTCAACCATAAATTTCCCATCAGGATCAGTAACAAAAGCATAGGGATATCTCTATCTCTACCCCTCTCTTTTGTCGTCCAGTCACTCGCTAATGAAGTTATCATCACAAAGTATCATAAAATGAATCCGCTCATTCAATATCTTTATGACTGGAGGATTCAGAACTAGAGCTTTAATCATCCAATAGGTTATCTATATCCGAGATTTCTAATGATTATTCAGTTTATCCTTTAGCGAGTTCATTGTAAAAAAAAAAAAAGTGATACGTTTAATTATTATGAAAAGCTACTAAAAAATTGTGAGCCTTCTAATGCCAAGTGCCCTACTAAAAAAAATTGCTAGGCAGCTTATCGCAATCCATTTACAACTTATTGTGGGCTCAGAGAGTTGCCAAATAATGCTCCTACATAATTTATACAAGTAAACATATTATTACGGAGATGACAGCTTTACACGTACATTTAAATCATAAACTTAATATAAGATTGAAAGAACTGAAAAAGGACATGAAAGGAAAGCCCCCATCGTTATGAATTTTTTTTTTTTTTTAATATAAAGCAGATATTGGGCGACCTAGCAATAGCAAGTGTATCGGTTAAGGTCAAGTTAGGTGAGGTCCAAGACCTTCCAGGCCTGAGATCTTTGGGTTCTTTACTGAGTACTGGTAATAAGCATAGGGAATTTAGTGACTTCCTCTTTGACTGATGGGGAATAGTACAGAAATTTTTTGCTTTTACTGGTTCTTCCAGATGTAACAAAGGCTCAAGTGATATCTTACCACCCAATCTGGCTTCTAGGATGAAAATGCAAAGCCTGTTTAATTTTAGGACCAGGGACTAGATTTCCCATGCTGGTCATGTGGTCAGATTCCCTGACTCTTCACATAGTCTAACTATTCAGTCTGCGGCTGTTATTGAACGTGAGGTTAGGGAGATCCCTTAGCCAGTGGAAGCGAGCAACAAAACTACAATTACTAAAATGGATGAGTTATGGTGTATGGAAGTTTATGTCATGGTGCGCCAGATCCTCAGATCACAACAGGTAGTGATCATCAAGGAGGTAGACCTCCAGGTGATGAAATGACTGTTTTCAAGGAGCTGACTGTTGTGGAGAATGCCTTCCCAGTGGCGCAGACCTGAAATAGCTACTTCTATTCTACCAGTGGGATCCTCTGGTTTAGCTTTCCTAAGGTGCTTAAGAGTCACATACAGGGGGAAAGAGATAAGTGAGAGATCACTTCATGGCCAGGTTTCTGACTCTGAGGAGAAGGAATACTCAAGATCAACATTTGGAGCATTGCTCAAAATATTTTAAGAAATACCCACGCAGTATAAAAGAAAATTACAGGCTACGGTGGTGTGCTTCACAATGTTAGAAAGTGCCTTACCCGTAACAGTGTTTTGACTGGCGATCTCTCAAACAGTTGCGGAAGAATTGGAATTTTGAAGTATGGTAACACTAGAGCCTATTTTGTTCCTATCTCTGTTCTTTTTATTCCTCCCTAGTTAGGTTGAGCAGAGATTAGGTTTATCAAATGTACAGTACAATTTGTTTTGAATTTGAGAATGGATTTTTCTTAAAATGACTGTTGACTGACTGGTTGATTCCTCAAGGAATAGATTGGTCTTGGAAGATAGCCAGCCTCTCTCAAGGGACAAATGAGTTCATAAGAATGTGTTCAATAGCTTAGGTCAAACCTTGAGAATTAATAATTCAGTTTTAGGAATATTATTTCAGACCTTGAAGAATTGGCTGAAGCCGTAAGAACAACTTGTATATAAAATCTATTCCAGGGTTGCTCAAGTGTTAAGGCCATACTACTTTGCATTGCACAAAAAAGTTGGCACAGGCATATACCAATTGCATACTGGAGAGGCATGAAAATGTGAGCTCATTGTTGAGTAGTTATATTGCCCATACTTGGTAACAAGTTCTGTGATATAATTGTCATTGTTTGGTCTAGGCCTTGATGCAAAGGGGCTCTCAAAGGTTCCAGAACATGTTTATTCTCAGAACCAGTTCTCTAAGTTTAATAGCTCTCTGGTTTGGACAGACCTTTTTATAGTTAGTGTCATGTTCCACTGTAGGTTGCTTGCTCTCAACCAAGAATACCATTGATCTCTTTAAAAACCTTCGGCCTTTTACGGTCAAAATCAAGCAAAAGAGAGGGCTAATCAGCTTTGATCCAGTCAGGAGCAGGTAAGTTTCACAAGTCTTGTTATCATCACCCAACTTAAGCGGGTGGGAAGACCTATATTTTCTAGACAAATGATCCTATCTTTGATTAGATTGGTAGGTCTTTCAAGTTTTTTGGAGAAGACTTCTAACTTGCATGTTAGATCTATGCTTCCTTTGTCCCATTACCAATTCTTCTGCAGTCCTACGGTGATAATGCAGTTGAGGCTGCAAATTTGCTGCAGGTGGTGAAAAAGTTGTTTTAGAAGGGGACAGTTGAAGTTAAGGGATCTTCCCTCTGGTTTTAACATAGTTGGGAGACAAGCCTCTCTTTGTAATGCCTGTCAAGTGACAATAGATATCAAACATATTTTAGTCGATTGTCCTGATTTTGATCTTCAGAGGAAGACATTTTCTCCAGGACAAACCTTTAAGAAATATACTGGGAGAAAATTGTAATACCCTGAACTTGAAAAAAATTATACAGAGTATTGGTTTATATCATGAGCTTTGAATAAATTTATTCATTTATTTTTTAATCCTTTTAATTGCTCCGTATTTTGCATTCAGATATTATTGTATGAAAGTTGTGTGATTGGTTTTAGAAGTTAAAATGATACCAAATGTGAGAGTACGGATATGGCTGGTTAATTTGCATTATACAGCGTTGATTGGCCTTTGATGCCCAAGTGCTTGGCTTAAGGCTTAAATTTTATATTCAATTCAGTTCTGTTGCTAAAATTGTCAGGGGATTGGCATCTAGTGATGCATGTATCCTGACTTGGCCGGCATCTATTAATAAAAAGGTTCTCTTTGGAAACCCCATCATCAGTTCTAGTAGCTGTTCAACAAAGCTATCAAATGTTCTCGATAGACCTGTCAGATATGTTATTCCATTCCCTGCATCCTTATTTTAAAGAAGTTACTAAGGTTCTTGTGGGGGCCAGAAGTATTTCAGCTCAGCTGCATTTGTGTTGATTCAAGTACAGCTTCACAGGTCTTTATTATGACTATGGCCTCTGGTACTAAGGTGGCTTCACCTGTATCTAGACGATGGAATGGTCTTGGAGCTATCAAAGGATATTCTTTTGAGTTCTAATGACTGCACTTGTACCCGTTTGGTGATTTGATTGTCCAGATCAACACCGAGAAGTCGTTCTCTCTGGTTCATTTGACTTTTTATTTTGGAAAGATGATCAGTCTCGGTTCCTTTCTGGGCTTCCCTGACAGTAAAGAGGACCAGTCCTTACTTCGTTTGCTGAGAGTGTTCAAGAGGGGGCAGGGAGCTCTCAGTGCACAAGTGTTTGTGCCTTTAATGCTGATAGCTCCTTGGGAAGTTTATTTCACATGCAAGATTGCATATGGGACCCCTTTAGTTTTATTTAAGCCATCGTTGGGACAGTTGGGTAGAACTTACGATAGCCTTGATCCCACCTGCCACTGACCAGTCAGGGTTGACAAGTTTGTGGGTGTGTTAAGTCGTCAGAGGCTGATGAAATCGTCATGTTTGAAGACATGCGTCCTGTGCATTTCTATGTTATGAGACACATCAATAGTAGGTTGGGAAGGGACCTTCAAAGATCTTCAGTTCTTAAGGGTATGGTCAGAAAAGAAAAAGAGCTTCATAATAACAGTATGGAACATAGGGCAGGAATGAGAGCAGTGAGGAGTTATGAAAGACCTGGAAAAGCTACAGCCCTTCATTCAATCAATGCAGCGACTACTAGAAAAGCACTCTGAGAGTGCAGACCTCAGCGAAGGCAGCGTATTTCTTAAAACCAGCTTGCCTTTCCCAGAATCAATTTAGACCGTAGGCGTATTTGAAGTCTGTGACAAGCATGCGGGTTAAGGTAAGGGTTAAATCGGTCGACCTTTTGCTTGGCCCTGACCTTTGACCTAGGACTTTGAAAATTGTGTCACTTCCTTGTCTCAGCATAACAATTAATCCCTGAAACCTAAATTTGTGGCCAGGAAGCTGTTCACAAACAGACAACCAGGGACGGAAACATAACCTCTTCCCAACTTCGTTGGCTGAGGTAATAAATTACACCAGGAAACGGGGGAAGACGGTCGGAGACCTTCATCATGTTAGTTCATGAGCTTTTGTGTTGAGCTTGGAGAGGAACATTTATTGGTTTATCCAGGGCAAATAGAAAGGTCTCTTTATCATCTAGTGTGCCTGGAATTGTGGAATGTGCAAGGTAACAAAAACACATTTGTTTGGTTTGGACTCCTACAAGGTTTTTTTTATCGAAGAATTGCACAAGACGATAGGAGACTGTGCACTAAGGTAGGTCGAAGTAAAGGCTCCCAACATTAGGGGAATGGCAATTTCCTCAACTTCATTAAGAATTTTATCTTTTTCAACATCTCGTATTTCTGATTACTCCTCCTGCTCAATGACTTCAGTATACATCGCAAGTTTTAATGATGGATCTTCAATTTGTTATTATTGAAAAGGAGGAGATATTATTATTATCACTTGCTAAGCTACAACCCTAATTGGAAAAACAGGATGCTGTAAGCCCAGGGGCCCCAACAGGAAAAATAGCCCAATGAGTCAAACTTAATCTTAATGAACTGGCCTGAATAAATTTGTTATGGCTAAAATTTGAATTATTCTAAGTTTAAGTGATATGAAAATAAATTAAGAGATAGATATCCTACAGTATAATGAATCATCATCATCATCGTTTCTAATAGGCTACCACAACCCTTAAGCTCATGTAATTGAATCTATGTATATATATATATATATATATATATATATATATATATATATATATATATATATATATATTATATATATATATATATATATATATATATATATATATAATAATAAAAAAGAAATGGAAGCGGGCAGGACATATAATGAGAATGACAGATAATATACGGATAATAAGAATAACAGAATGAATCCCTAGACATAGCAAAAGAAGCAAGAGAAGACGATGGATTGACGAACTAAAAAGAAAAAGTTCGCGTGTGTGGACTGGCATAGAGAAATCATAACAGACACAAGTGGAAGGACATGTCTTAGGCTTTTGTTCTGCAGTGGACCATTAACGGCTGATAATTGTTTGTGTGTGTGTATATATATATATATATATATATATATATATATATTATATATATAATGTATGTGTGTAACGGGTTCTTGTGGTAGAACGGTTGAGGTCATTAGAAGAATTCTTGCAGAAGTATGTGGAAATGTTCAGAGAAGAATGTCTGTGTGTGAGAGAGAGAGAGAGAGAGAGAGAGAGAGAGAGAGAGAGAGAGAGAGGTCGTTTTTAAGAGGACCTTCTAGCCAGATGATTTGATAAATCTTTCTCAATATTTTATCAGTTTTAAGGACTTAAATCGTTTATCAAGACACTCGTATTACGGATGACAATAGCTTGATGAATTCTATTTAGATTTGATATAAAAACGCCTCTCTCTCTCTCTCTCTCTCTCTCTCTCTCTCTCTCTCTCTCTCTCTCTCTCTCTCTCTCTCTCAAGATTTCAGGCCTTATTTGTCATTGAACTTAGTGCATGCCTGATAATGTTCGTTTCCCACAGCCAAGGAGTCAGAGAGGAGATTGGTGTTTATTTAGGAGAATGGTGCTTACGTGTTGTTTGTTTGTTCGAGTGAATCACCCTCTCTCCTTCTTCCGGCGCTTTAGGGTCAGTCGGTATGTGTGTTTGTTCTATATAAGTTGGCAATCCGTTGAGAAATTTGAAAGTATGGTTTATTTAAACATTATTTCCATGCCTTCTCCATCACAAGGTTCAATACTAAGTATTAAAAGTTTTAAAGTCGCCCATGAATGGCAGGGGCTAGGGACATTGTCCTATCGAGCAGGACAGTGCCCTAGAGACTGACCATATATACATATGATCAGCGCCCAAGCTAGTACCAAGGAGGACCAGGCAATGGCTGCTGATGCTTCAGCAGATATACCTATAGGCTCCCCCTAACCCCTCATCCCTAGCTCACGGGAGGGTGAGGTTGTAGCGACCAAAGAAACTAACGAGTTTGAGCGGGACTTGAACCCAAGTCTGGCGTTGACCAGTCAGGGACGTTATCATATTGGCCACCACAACCCCAAGAGGTTTTATCACCTCCGTTAACGACGTTGGGAGGAGGTTATGTTTCTGCCCCTGATTGTACGTTAGTGTGTGAACAGTTTTTTGGCCACAATTTTACCCATAGAGTAGTGAAACTTTCAGGGATTATTCATTATGTTGAGACGTGGAATCGATTCAATTTTGAAAGTCTTAGGACAAAGGTTGAGGAAAAGATCGATAAATGACCTGCCGTAGCGGAGGTCTGCACTCTACTGAGTGCCCATCTAGTTTCTGCTGTGATCAGATTGTGGAATGATCTTCCTAATCAGGCAGTTGAATCAGTGGAACTGCAAAAGTTCAAACTTGCAGTGAATGTCTTTATATTGAACAGGCTGACATAAGTCTATTTATAGTTTGTATATGACAGATCTATTTTAACGTTGTTCCTGAACTCAAGTTGTTTTATGTTAATTATTCATGACTCCTAGTATAGTTTATTTATTTCATTTCCTCACTGGGCTATTTTTCCCTGTACAAATGATTCTTGATATGCTTAGTTATCCCTGTACAAATGATTGTTTATACATGCAGCCTATAGCCTATTTGATGCTTGTCAGGTACCTATTTTGAAATTTTCTTAAGATTATTTCTGCTCTTTTCAGAAATCCAGTGCGCGCTCTCTCTCTCTCTTTCTCGGCCACGTGCGGATTGCTAAGGTGTTCATCAAGTACTCTGTTTAAACTTTAAAGGTAAGACCCATTTTGCTTTCCTTCCTTCATCCATTGGTTTGTCTTTCGTTATTCACTTTCATCATTCTATATTACATAATCATTTTTTAATGAATAAAATTGTATTTTGTGTTTATGGGAGTTAAAGGTAAGGTAAAATTTGTTCATTTTTCTTCCGTCATTCATTGGTTTGTCTTTCATTAATCACTTTCACCCTTCCTTACATATCAAATGATTTTGTAATAAAAAAAAAAAATTTATGTGTTTTTGGGGAGCTAAAGAGAAATACAGTATGCTTTTTCTGTTCGTCTCTGTAGGCATCTTATTGTATAATTATGAAATGTTCTCAAATAACATTTTTAAAAGCTTCCTGCAGTATTGCTTGACGTTGATAATTGACACACTTACTGTATCGACATATTGGATAGGAAATTGATCGCTAATCAGTTCTTAAAGACAATCCCGTATTCATATTTTCTCCTTTTTAGAATTTTCAGTTTATTATGCGAATATTCGGTATTTGAAATGAAATGAAAATGTTGGCAACTTTCCTATCAACTTTGGTCAAATGCAGCTTTAACCATAAAAGCACTCAGACTGTAGACCGCCACGGCAGCTTATTTCTTGGAACCAGCTTGCCTTTTCCCAGAATCAATTTAGACCGTAGGCGTATTTGAAGTCTGTGTGACAACCATGAGCGAATTTGAGGTTAAGGGTGCCGGGCGGGGATCGATCTGCTGCCATGCGAATGCTAGGCGAACACGTTACCACGTTACCAGGAGGCTTGTTGTAAGGAACTCAAGGAAAAATTATATTTCATGCCTTCATGGAATGTGCTGAATTGACATTATTAGGACCAAGATTTGGTGATATTTTCGTATCTTTAAAAACTCGTGTTTGTCATAGTGAAGGGCTTCAAAGTCATGCATCCTATTGTCCATTTCTTTTAGCGAGTCATATTTGCACCGACTCGCAGCGGTGCCCTTTTAGCTCGGAAAAGTTTCCTGGTCGCTGATTGGTTGGACAAGTTAATTCTAACCAATCAGCGACCAGGAAACTTTTCCGAGCAAAAGGGCACCGTTGCGAGTCGGTGCAAATATGACTCGCTAAAAGAAATGGACTATACAGTAGTTCATTTTGTCTTCCGGAAGGCCTTGGATCGCTGTTATGTCAATTTAAAGGCCACTCATTAATGGTCGATGCAAGGAACAGTGACATTGGCCGGGCAAACAGGACAATGTCCTAGAGACTAACCATATTTACTTATGATCAGCGCCCAAGCCCTCTCTCCACCCAAGCTAGGACCAGGGAGGGCCGGACGATGGCTCCTGATGACTCGGCAGGTATATAGGTTTCCCTAAACACCCTATCTTTAGCTCTCAAGGATGGTGATGTAGACATTACAAGAAACTATCGTGCTTGAGTTGGTCTTGAAGTCCTGTCCAGCAGATTGCGAGGCAGGGACTTTCCCAATAGGTCACCACAACCATTGAAATCCTTTATAGGTGAAAGCGTTAATGTTGAAATATTTGATATTGATGTGTTTATAATACCACGTGAAAACAGAGACTAACATGATTTATCGCCCCCAAGGTAATAAGTATTACGATTACTGGACAAGAAGTAAAAAGGTATATGCATTAGGCTTTAAGTCAGTCAAATACGAACATATTAGCTTTGGAGATTAAGGTAAACAAGTGTTGCAGATGAAAGCAATGCAGCAAATATGCACTTAATGGTATTACAATAATTTTGATATTTTGATTTTGGATGAGGGAGGATTAAGATTTACTTTGTAGAGGAAATCTTTCCATTGATACTGTAGTGTATCGCTATTTTATTTGTATCTTTTTCGAAATATGTTCACTATAAACACGTGATATGTAGAACTTCGAAAGTTCAAACTTGCTGTAAATGTTTTTATGTTGAACAGGCTGACATAAGTTTTTTTTTATTGTGTATATATGGGAGATCTGTTTTGATGTTGTTACTGTTCTTAAAATATTTTTTTTTGTTCATTACTTCTCATGTGGTTTATTTATTTCCTTATTTCTTTTCCTCACTGGGCTATTTTCCCCCTAATGGAGCCCTTGGGCTTATAGCTTTCTGCTTTTCCAACTAGGGTTGTAGCTTAGCTAATAATATTAGTAATAATAGTAATTAATATTAATAATAATAATAATAATAATAATAATAACAGTTGTGGCAATCAGGTGCACTATCTTTCATCTAACAAGTGTTGGGTTCTGCCAATTGTTTATCGCGAAAAAAACAGATGAACCAGATCCCGCAAAAGATGATTCATGCCACTCCAAGAATCTGTGGATCTCGATTCTGGACACAGGGCCCCTTGTTTTGGCACTTAGGCAGGGACAAGCCTTGTGATGGCGTTCGTATGTTTGAAGGAGAAGACTCCTGTGCTAAGGAAGATGAATATTGTTATTATATAAAGATTGGGAAATAGAGAGATGATGTATTGTGTAGATTTGGTCTTAATGTGTATCAAAAGGGCGGTCTAATTCAGTGAGCTACTCTACGATCTATAATTTTAAGTTGATTTTTTTTTATTGGATGTATCGTATGTTCCATTCTTGTATAACGGTGATCACCTTTGTTGTAGTAATTACTACTTCTGTAGTTTGTTTATTTCCTTATTTACTTTCCCACTGCGTTATTTTTCCTGTTTATTTCCTTATTTACTTTCCCCACTGGGTTATTTTTCCCTGTTGGAGCCCTTGGGCTTATAGCATCCTGCTTTTCCGGTTAGGGTTGTAGCTTCATCATCATCATCGTCTATTGTAAATATTCCA
>NC_090761.1:25452698-25455198 GCF_036898095.1 Palaemon carinicauda
TTACTGAGGAGGCCAAAAAAAAAGTGGTTTTGGTTGTTTTCAGGCAGATGAACACACGTTCGCCTAGCATTCGCATGACAGTAGATCGATCCCAGCCCTGGAACGTGAGTTTGAACTGTTTATAATGGAGGGCCACAAAAATTGGAGACTAAGATATATTAGAGGGTAGAAAAATTATGTTTGATAAGAGAAGAATAGAAAAGTAATAATCTCAGAACGCATCTAAATCTAGGAGTCTTGGTCATTTCAACTCATGGTGATTATAAGCATCCGGGGTTGTTGAAGACGCTGGTTGTAGTTATGGGAGGCGGCTGAACACCGGACACACCCATCACGCTCTGCCCTCACCCACCACCCAACAGCCAACTTACCCCCCCCCCCCCCCCCCGTCCCTTACTCATGTCTTCCTTTGAAGTGAAGCTTCGTTCCCTCCTTTTTTGGGTGGTGAGCTCATCGTCTTGTGTATGCCTCCTCTTTGGGCATAGCTACCTCACTATTATTATTATTATTATTAGTCTTGATTTAATTCTCTTATGGGTACTTCCATTATGTTTTAAGTTGATATATGACGATTTTTTAACTCTCTCTCTCTCTCCTCTCTCTCTCTCTCTCTCTCCTCTCTCTCTCTCTCTCTCTTTCAAAAGCTTTTCGGAACACTTTCTCTAGTTTCAAACTAATGTTTTTTTTTTTTTTCATTTATTAAGGAATAAACATTTACAATTTTTCTTTTTACAATTTATGATATTGTATATTCATCATAATATACTTCCGTGAATGAATTTTGTAATTGATATACATATATACATATCTCTCTCTCTCTCTCTCTCTCTCTCTCTCTCTCTCTCCTCTCTCTCTCTCTCTCTCTCTCTCTCTCTCTCTCTCTCTCTCTATATATATATGTATATATATATATATATATATATATATATATATATATATATATATATATATATATATATATAATGTATATATATATATATATACAGTATATATATATTCGCTATTGCTCCTTTCAACTATTCATCCAAATATATTTTTAAATCACAAACATATCGAGTCATGAAAATGAGACAGACTGGGGGAATAGGCCACCGTTCTTCTTCTTCTTCTTCTTCTTCTTCTTCTCTTTCTTCTTCTTCTTCTTCTTCTTCTCTTCTTCTTCTTCTTCTTCTTCTTCTTGTAGATGTATTGGTAAACAGACCTTATACCAGATTCATACCAGGATAAGGGCAAGTCAATTGTTAGTTAGTAATATCTAGCTTGGGTGTTCACAAGGGCACACTATTCTATCTTATTTTTCTCTCTTGTTATTTCAAGTTTTTATGTTTTATAAATGAAAGCTCTATTTTAATGGTGTTACTATTCTTAAAAGATTTTTATTTTAATTGTTCGTTACTTTTCTTGTTGGTTGTTTATTTCTTTATTCCGTTCCTCACTGGGCTTTTTTCCCTGTTGGCGTCCTTGGACTTAGAGCAACTCGTTTTTTCCTACTAGGGTTGTAGCTTAGGTAGTATTTTTATTATTTTTATTATTATTATCCTAGCTACAACCCTAGTTGGAAAAGCAAGATGCTATAAGCGCAAGGGCTCCAATAGGGAAAAATAGCCCAGTGAGGAAAGGAAATAAGGAAAGAAATAAATGATGAGAATAAATTAACAATAAATCATTCTAAAAACAGTAACAACGTCAAAACAGATATGTCCTATATAAACTATTAACAACGTCAAAACAGATATGTCATATATAAACTATAAAAAGACTCATGTCAGCCTGGTCAACATAAAAACATTTTCTCCAACTTTGAACTTTTGAAGTTTTACTGATTCAACTACCCGATTAGGAAGATCATTTCCACAACTTGGTAACAGCTGGAATAAAACTTCTAGAATACTGTGTAGTAATAATAATGATAATAATAATAATAATAATATGATTATTATTATTATTATTATTATTATTATTATTATTATTTCCCCAAGATCTTATTTATAACTACATAAAGATGCAAATTCCAAATCCCTAGAGAATTAACGAGAACAGAACAGAGAGAATGCCATATGCTCTGCGCACAAGCCTCCTCTCCACCCAAGCTAGGACCAAAGAGGGCCAGGCAATGGCTGCTGGTGTCTCAGCAGATTGACCTATAGGCTTCCCCTCCCAGCCTTAGCTCACAAAGTATGATGAGGTTACAGCGAGCAAAAGAAACTAACGAGTTTGAGGGGGACTAGAACCCCAGTCTGGCGTTCACACCACTCAGGGACGTTACCACATGGTCCACCACTACTCCTCCTCCTTTCCCCCTCCTTCTCCACTCCTTCTTCTCTTACCCCTCCGGCTCCCACTCCTTCTCCTCCTCCCCTCCCTTCCTTCTCCTCCTCCTCCTCCCTCCTTCTCCTCCTCTTCCCCCCCTCCTTCCCCTCTTCTCTTCCTCCCCCTCTTCTCTTCCTCCCCCCCTCTTTCTCCTCCTCCTCCTCCTCCCCCTTCTCCCCCTCCCCCTTCT
>NC_090761.1:25460198-25462698 GCF_036898095.1 Palaemon carinicauda
TGATTCATGGGTTGTTTACTGGTTTACTATTAAGCTGTTTTTCTGGTTTATTTTGATTCATGGGTTGTGTACTGGTTTACTATTAAGGGCTGTTTTTCTGGTTTATTTTGATTCATGGGTTGGTTACTGGTTTACTATTAAGGGCTGTTTTTCTGGTTTATTTTGATTCATGGGTTGGTTACTGGTTTACTATTAAGGGCTGTTTTTCTGGTTTCATTTTGATTCATGGGTTGTTTTTCTGGTTTACTATTAAGGGCTGTTTTTCTGGTTCATTTTGATTCATGGGTTGTTTTTCTGGTTTACTATTAAGGGCTGTTTTTCTGGTTTATTTTGATTCATGGGTTGTTTACTGGTTTACTATTAAGCTCCTTTTCTGGTTTATTTTGATTCATGGGTTGTGTACTGGTTTACTATTAAGGGCTGTTTTTCTGGTTTATTTTGATTCATGGGTTGGTTACTGGTTTACTATTAAGGGCTGTTTTTCTGGTTTATTTTGATTCATGGGTTGGTTACTGGTTTACTATTAAGGGCTGTTTTTCTGGTTTATTTTGATTCATGGGTTGTGTACTGGTTTACTATTAAGCTGCTTTTCTGGTTTATTTTGATTCATGGGTTGTGTACTGGTTTACTATTAAGGGCTGTTTTCTGGTTTATTTTGATTCATGGGTTGTTTACTGGTTTACTATTAAGCTGCTTTTCTGGTTTATTTTGATTCATGGGTTGTGTACTGGTTTACTATTAAGGGCTGTTTTTCTGGTTTATTTTGATTCATGGGTTGGTTACTGGTTTACTATTAAGGGCTGTTTTTCTGGTTTATTTTGATTCATGGGTTGTGTACTGGTTTACTATTAAGGGCTGTTTTTCTGGTTTATTTTGATTCATGGGTTGTTTTTTCTGGTTTACTATTAAGGGCTGTTTTTCTGGTTTATTTTGATTCATGGGTTGTTTACTGGTTTACTATTAAGCTGCTTTTCTGGTTTTATTTTGATTCATGGGTTGTGTACTGGTTTACTATTAAGGGCTGTTTTTCTGGTTTATTTTGATTCATGGGTTGTTTCCTGGTTTACTTTTAAGCTGCTTTTCTGGTTTATTTTGATTAATGGGTTGTGTACTGGTTTACTATTAAGGGCTGTTTTTCTGGTTTATTTTGATACATGGGTTGGTTACTGGTTTACTATTAAGGGCTGTTTTTCTGGTTTATTTTGATTCATGGGTTGTGTACTGGTTTACTATTAAGGGCTGTTTTTCTGGTTTATTTTGATTCATGGGTTTGGTTACTGGTTTACTATTAAGGGCTGTTTTTCTGGTTTATTTTGATTCATGGGTTGTGTACTGGTTTACTATTAAGGGCTGTTTTTCTGGTTTATTTTGATTCATGGGTTGTTTACTGGTTTACTATTAAGCTGCTTTTCTGGTTTATTTTGATTCATGGGTTGTGTACTGGTTTACTATTAAGGGCTGTTTTCTGGTTTATTTTGATTCATGGGTTGTTTACTGGTTTACTATTAAGCTGCTTTTCTGGTTTATTTTGATTCATGGGTTGGTTTACTGGTTTACTATTAAGGGCTGTTTTTCTGGTTTATTTTGATTCATGGGTTGGTTACTGGTTTACTATTAAGGGCTGTTTTTCTGGTTTATTTTGATTCATGGGTTGGTTACTGGTTTACTATTAAGGGCTGTTTTTCTGGTTCTTTTGATTCATGGGTCGTTTTTTCTGGTTTACTATTAAGGGCTGTTTTTCTGGTTTATTTTGATTCATGGGTTGTTTACTGGTTTACTATTAAGCTGTTTTTCTGGTTTATTTTGATTCATGGGTTGTGTACTGGTTTACTATTAAGGGCTGTTTTTCTGGTTTATTTTGATTCATGGGTTGGTTACTGGTTTACTATTAAGGGCTGTTTTTCTGGTTTATTTTGATTCATGGGTTGTTTTTCTGGTTTACTATTAAGGGCTGTTTTTCTGGGTTTATTTTGATTCGTGGGTTGTTTTTCTGGTTTACTTTTAAGGGTGGTTTTCCTTGTTTACTTGTAACGGCTGTTTTGTCTGGTTTACTTTGATTTAAGGGTTGTATTTCCGGTTTACTTTTAAGGGCTGCTGTTTCTGGTTTGTTTTGATTTATGGGTTGTTTTTCTGCTTTACTTTTAAGGGCTGTTTTCCTGGTTTACTTTTAAGGGCTGTCTTCTGGTTTATTTTGATTTGAGGGTTGTTTTTCTAGTTTACTTTAAGGGCTGTTTTTTTGGTTTACTTTTAATTTTAGGGTTGTTTATCTGGTTTACTTTTAAGGGTGGTTTTCCTGGTTTACTTAGAATTACGGGTTGTTTTTCTGGTGTACTTTGATTTAAGGGTTGTTTTTTCTGGTTTACTTTTAATGTCTGTTTTCCCGGGTTTACTTTGATTTACGTGTTTTTTCTGGTTTATTTTAATGGCTGTTTTTCTGGTTTACTCTTATTTAAGGATTGTTTTTCTGGTTTATTTTAAGGGATTGTTTTTCTGGTTTACT
>NC_090761.1:25467698-25470198 GCF_036898095.1 Palaemon carinicauda
TATATATATATATATATATATATATATATACACACATACATATATACACACACATATATATACATACATAATATATATATATATATTATATATATATATATATATATATATATATATATATATATATATATATATATATATATAATCAAATTGAGTAGACTATATAACCAGGTAAAATAGCTGTATGCTCCTGGACTTAAGATAAAAGATAATGTCCCAAATCAAATGAAATAATATCCCTCTTGCGTTAGATATGAAAATAGCACAAACAATATCACTCGCATAGATTTCCACGTGAATGCAGACCGAGATGTGAGTATATGAGTGAAAGCAGACACTTGGATTACTCACGAGTGGCCCCGAGGCTATTCTCGCTGCATGACCTCATTGTCGTCACCGTCATCGTCGCCGTCAGCAGCTGTATTTCCACGGCGATCAGGTGTACGGGCCACACACACACCTGTGTGGTGCATGACATGGCGAGAGATGTTTGATTACGCGAACACCTGTACTTTGAAAGGAAGAGTCCATGGGTGTTCAGATCAAACTGATTATTATTATTATTATTATTATTATTATTATTATTATTATTATTAGTAGTAGTAGTAGTAGTAGTAGTAGTAGTAGTAGTAGTAGTAGTAGTAGTAGTGTATGTGACCCGTCAAATGGCCAATTATCTAGATATGTTCACACATGTAAACGCATTCCCTTCTCAGCGGGGTATGAGTACTTCCTCTCCCCTTAACCGAGGGACGGGTAGAGCTAGGCGTGACCGGAAAGATTTTATATATATATATATATATATATATATATATATATATATATATATATATATATATATATATATATATATATATATCCAGACGCTTCGTCTTATATATAGAATATTATTATTATTATTATTATTATCATTAATTATTGTTGTTGTTATTTTTGTTATTATTAGCTAAGCTACACCCCTGTTTGGAAAATCTGGACACCATAAGCCCAAGGACTCCCAAAGAGAAAATAGTCCAGTGAGAAAAGGAAATAAGAGAATAGATTAGTGTGCCTTTTCCCTTTTCAGACTCTCTCTCTCTCTCTCTCTCTCTCTCTCTCTCTCTCTCTCTCTCTCTCTCTCTCTCTCTCTCTCTCTTAAACTTAGGGACCATTGATTACCAGCCGAATAATAATGGACGCTATACTCTAAACATTCATTAAGCCTTTAATCACATTGTTAATTAGTTGACCGATGTGGATAGGAGCGCACGTGTGCGAGAGAGAGAGAGAGAGAGAGGAGAGAGAGAGAGAGAGGGGGGGGGGTGAACAGCTGTGTGTTCAATAGAACGTCAAAATGTAGAACACGAAAAGGGCATTGATGAGGAAATTCTTAAAACGCCCTCTCTCTCTCTCTCTCTCTCTCTCTCTCTCTCTCTCTCTCTCTCTCTCTCTCTCTCTCTCTCCCTTCAAGATAGTGCATGCAGATTTGATTTGCTTTCAGGTGTGCTTGTAGATATATATTTTTTTTATCGATTTATTGTGATGATAATAAACTTTATAAAGTTCTTTTCGATATGACAAAATCACCAACAGTGTTCTTCCAGTTTTATTCCAGCTGTGACCAGGTTGTGGAATGATCTTCCTTATCTGGTGGTGTTCAAAAGTTCAGTCATTTTATAATTTCTTTTCTGTTGAATAGGTTGACAAAAGTCTCGCATTATAGTTAATAATATGACTAATCGGTTTTAGACTATTTAAATTTTTTTAATTCATTGTTGACATATAGTTCATTTGCTATTTACTTATTGCCTTTCCTCACAGAGCTACTTTCCTTGTTGGAACCCTTGGGCTTGTAGCATCCTACGTGTCCAACTAGGGTCGTAGCTGGGTCGTAGATTAGCTAGTAATAATAATAATAATAATAATAATAATAATAATAATAATAATAATAATAATAATAATAATAATAATAATAATAATCCCCGAAGTCCGCTTCAGTAGGAATACGTCTTATTATTATTATTATTATTATTATTATTATTATTATTATTATTATTGTTATTATTATTGTTATTATTATTATTATTATTACAAGCTGAGCTACAACCCTGGTTAGAAAAGCAGGATGCTATAAGCCCAAGGGCTCCAACATGGAAAAATAGCTCAGTAAGGAATGTAAAAATGGAAATAAATAAACTATATGTGAAGCAATGAACAATTAAAATAAAACATTCTAAGAACAGTAACATTAAAAAAAAAAACTTTCATATAGAAGCTATAAACTGTTTTTCTTTTTCTTCCGTGGTGTATTATAAATGGTGGAAGGGAAGGAGAGCACAGTACTGAATGTGTGAAGGAGAGTAGGACTCCAGCATTGACCCTTTTCACGTGGTCCTTTCACATCCCGGATAAATGTATTAAGGCTGATGTCAGTCACATAGGACGCTATTTATAGGATGGGAGAAACTCCCATACACGAGAGAGTCTAAAATTACTGCCAGATCTTTGCTCAGAAGCTCCG
>NC_090761.1:25493540-25503540 GCF_036898095.1 Palaemon carinicauda
AGATTGTCCCCTCTTCACCCAAGGGGTTAACTACTGCAGTGTAATTGTTCAGTGGCTATTTTCCTCTTGGTAAGGGTAGAAGAGACTCTTTAGCTATGGTAAGCAGCTCTTCTAGGAGAGGGACACTCCAAATCAAACCATTGTTCTCTAGCCTTGGGTAGTCCCATAGCCTCTGTGCCATGGTCTTGCACTGTCTTGGGGTAGATTCTTTTGCTTGAGGGTACACTCGGACATACTATTCTATCTTATTTCTCTTCCTCTTGTTTTTTTTTATGTTTTTTTATAGTTTATATATGAAATATTTATTCTAATGCTGTTACTGTTCTTGAAAATATTTTATTTTATTTGTTGATTATTTTTCTTGTAGTTTCTTTATTTCTTTTCCTCACTGGGCTATTTGCCCTGTTGGAGCCCTTGGGCTTATACCATTTTTCTCTTGCAACTATGGTTGTAGCTTAGCAAGTAATGATAATTATAATGATAATAATAGTAATAATAATAATAATAATAATAATAATAATAATAATAATATGTAATTTTCATTGGTATGCACTCTTAGTACTGTTAAAGTTGTGATTTATTTCTCTTGGAATGAAGTCAGTAAATAATGGTTAGGAATGTTCCCGCTCACAAAGAAACTATATATTTTCACAACTGAAAGAGACGTCGGAGGTAGTACTGTCTACTGAGCCATACTTTTACAGTAATTAACTAGATGGTCATTCGGTGGAGAGCATACCTTCGCCACGAAAAGCAGTCGTATTTTGCTCTTAACCCCACCGCGTACTTTTACTAAGATGTATTATCTTCAACATCTAATGGATTTGTCTTTGGGTCATACTACATCTGTCCACCAAGTTTCGGTGAAAATGGTTCATTAGAATTTGCCTTTTGTCGTTTACAAACAAAAAATAAACTAACAAAGTATTTGCCACTTAACATTGCTATTCTTTTCAAATTACTGTTGCGTACTTGTACTTTGGTGTACTTTATCCAAAAGGTACAGATTCATCCTTAGGTCATACCCAACATGAATACCAAGTTTGGTCAAAATCGGTATAGTAGTTTTTGTGTTAAGTTGCTCGCACACAAACAAAACAACGAAGCAGACAGGGATGAATACTTAACGATTTCAAAATCCTCGATTTTGTCGAAGGCAATTATTGATATATCTATTTCTTTGCCCATTCTAACATTTACATTGTGATGCAATGTGTTTTTGCAGTCGTTTTTCGGTTAACATTGTTAAGTGGTATTTCTAAAATTATATGAAATTATTATTATTGTTATTATTATTATTATTATTATTATCATCATCATCATCATCATCTAAGCTCCAACCCATAGTTGGGAACGCAGAATACTATAAACCCAAGGGCTTCAAAAAGGAAAAAATAGCCCAGTGAGGAAAGGAAATAAATAAACAATATTAGAAGTAATGAATAAATAATATAAAATATCTTAAGATCAGTAACATCGTTAAAATAGCTCTGCCATATATAAACAATGGAGACAGACTTCCATCAGTGTTCATATTGCAATATCACCAGTATCTTTGGTAAGAGAAAAGTTGCACATTGGAATAACAGTAGTATTGATTTTAGATTAAGTAAAATGTAGAGATTGTGAAGGTTTAAAGGTCACTCATGAATGGCAGAGACGAGGGATAGTGGCATTGCCCTAGCAAGTAGGACAATGCCATAGAGACTGACCATGTATACATTCATATGATCAGTGCCAAAGCCCCCTCTCCACGCAAGCTTGGACCAAGGAGAGCCAGGCAATGGCTGCTGATGACTCAGCAGATAGACCTATAGGCTCCCCCAACCCCCCCCCCTCCCCCGATTCTTAGCTCACAAGGATGGTGAGGTTGCAGCGACCAAAGGAACTAACGAGTTTGAGCGGGGCTCGAATCCCAGTCTGGCGTTCACCAGTCAGGGATAAGTATCCCCCAGTAAAAGAAGCATATTGAGAAATAATGGCAGGACAGGATTAGAAATACAATTATAAGAGATTACAAGCCATATGTGGTTGGGATCGTGATGAGAGGTAGATGGAGATGGTTTGGAACATGCTCTTCGCACTCCCTAAGAGAGATTAGTTCAGACTTTCAACTGGCTCCACAAGGCACTAAAAGAGTTGGAAGGGCCAGGCCTACATGGCTGAGAACTAGGAAGCCTGAAGTGGGAGATGATGAAAGGAGAGGTATTGATCTAGAAGTTCAAGATAGAGACGACTGGTAATATCTAACCGAGGCCCGTTGCGTCAATAGGCGTGGTAGGAGATGATGATGAAAATAAGCATTAAGAGTATTAGTAGTCAATGTAGAAAACTAGTGATTAGTGCATTTACTTATTTGGATAGTACTCTTTAAGTGGGAGGAGAAGTGATAGCATTGAGCAATGGTAATGTTACCTTTATCTCGCAAGATAATGATTGATAGGTTGATATCCTATGTCCTCCCCCTCTTGAAACTGGCTGTTATCACAGTGGTTCAATAGGAAGGATTGCACGCCTTCTAATACACTATTCGAAAAATAAATCACATTAATAATAATAGTGGTGATAATAATAATAATAATAATAATAATAATGATTTTCATCATACTACAAATATGAATAGTAATGATATTTATTATTATTATTGTTGTTGTTGTTGTTGTTATTATTATTCTTATCATCATCATCATCATCATTATTATTATTGTTATTATTACTACTACTACTACTACTACTACTACTACCATCATCATCATCATTGACATTATTATTATTATTATTATTATTCTTGTTAATGTGATTGAACGCAGAGGCAAGTATTAAAGTTAGAGATGCCAAAGTTGGCAGATATAGAGTACCTATGATAACTAAGAATCGAGATTTTTTTATTTTCCAAAATTCCATTCTGAAAGGTGTTCGAGGAAGCGGGATCATCAGAAAATACTATATTCTTCATTCAGTTCCTAGACATGAATATTCTTATTTGTATAAGGGAAAGAGAAATTTTGGAAAAATGTGAATGGCTCGAGTCATATGCTCTCATTACTGGATTTAAGGGTAAATGAAAGCTCATTACACTTTTTAAGAGAGAATTAGCCATTTTTGGGTTCAGCTCGCTTCTTTTCATGCAAATACATCGAATAGCCTTGCTTATTCCTAACCGATTCTCCTTCCTCACACGATCTGACATAACTAAGCTTGCAAAGTCTTACACTTACTCAATTGGGTAGCTAATGTAACTATTCAGTGGCTACTTGCCCTCATGGCAAAGGTAGAAGAGACTTTAGCAATGGTAAAAGCTAAAGTGTAACTATTCAGTAGCTACTTGCTCTCATGGTAAAGGTAGAAGAGACTTTAGCTATGGTAAAATGTAACTACTGTATTCAGTGGCTACTTGCCCGCCCTCATGGTAAAGGTAGAAGAGACTAGCTATGGTAAAAGGCAAAGGTGTCTGGTTTCAGTTCCAGTTTCATCAGCACAGATGCTCACCAGAATGTCAGCCGGGCAAGCAACCCCCCCCCCCGCCCTATGGTGTCCAAGCACAACAGTGGCCTCCCCAGTAAACAGCTTAAACTCATGGCCCTGGGCTGGGATCAATCTGCTGCCATGCGAATGCTTGGCGAACATATTACCACTGTTCTAGCCAGCAGCTCTTGTAGGGGAAGGAGGTTTCAATCAAACTTATGTACTCCAGTCTTGTAATACCGTAGTGTGTAACATAACGAACACTGAAATCAAGCCAATGTCTTTCAGAAGTACATAGCCGTATTCATGTCATTATTGCCTTTGCCAAAATCGTTAAAGAGCATGTGTTCACCCATGTCATCGTTTATGTATGTGTTTGTGAGCAACTTTACACAAAAACTACTGTACCAATTTTGACCGAACTTGGTAGTCATGTTGGTATGACCCAAGGATGAATCTGTAACATTTTGTATAAAGTACATAAAAGTACATATACTCATAAATACCTTGAAAATAATCAAAATGTGGAGGCATTAGATTCTGAAGAAAATATATCGATGTGCAAGTATGCAGTGGAGTTAAAAGCAAAATAAAATTGTTTTATATGGCAAAGAACTGCTCTCTACTGAGTGCCCTCTAGTTCTTATTATTTTATTTTTTCTCCATAGGTTATTGTTCCTATTTTTCTTTCATGCTGGGTTGCTTTCCATGTTGGGGTACCATGTCTTATAGTATTCTCCTTGTATATTTAAGATTACAGCTTACCATTTATTGGTAATGATAAAAGCAATCCCATACTTAAGATTTGGTACTTGGTGATCATTCTATTGTTTCCAAGAGAAACTGGGCTGGAATAAGAAAGAAGAAGGGCATTGCAACCAGAGGAATACAAAAACATAAGGTGGACGAATACAAATGAAGTAGTGTGTGATCAAAGTATCCCCTTAACAAAGCTATGGCCGAGTTTTTGTGCTAGGTTTAACTTATTAGCGGGACTCAACGCCTCGAAGTAACCTCTCAACAAAGCTATGGCCGAGTTTTTGTGCTAGGTTTAACTTATTAGCGGGACTCAACGCCTCGAAGTAACCTCTCAACAAAGCTATGGCCGAGTTATTATGCTAGGTTTAACTCATTAGCAGGAGTCAATTCAATTCTAGAGTGATTTACTCTATAGTTATTTAATAATCAGTCTGGGACATCATGCTATACTTACATGGCCTAACTTGGGTTAGCTACAGTTGCCACAAAGAACATTGATAAACTTACAGTACAGGAGCTCCTGACCAAAAAGTATCACGAATGGTTCATGGTATGGAAGTTAGCGGTAATAATTTGCCAAGATAGCTTGGTTGCCAAGGAAACGGTCTATGGCGGGGTCTTATTCCTACTTAATTTCATTCATATGAATAATGACACTTAAATTCATTCATATGAATTAAGACTCTTGAATACATTCATATGAATTAAGACACTTAAATTCATTCATATGAATTAAGACACTTGAATACATTCATATGATTTAAGACACTTAAATTCAACCATATGAATTAAGACACTTGAATTCATTCATATGAATTAAGACACTTGAATACATTCATATGATTTCAGACACTTAAGTTCATTCATATGAATTAAGACACTTGAATACATTCATATGATTTAAGACACTTAAATTCATTCATATGAATTAAGACACTTGAATACATTCATATGATTTAAGACACTTAAATTCATTCATATGAATTAAGACACTTGAATACATTCATATGATTTAAGGCACTTAAATTCATTCATATGAATTAAGACACTTAAATTCATTCTTATGAATTAAGATAAGATATGATAGCAGTCAACAACTGTCCACTCAGAGATACTAAGAAAAGAGCGTACAAATGACTATGAAAGGGACTGCCCAGTTACAGATATGCGGGACACACACTCTCTCTCTCTCTCTCTCTCTCTCTCTCTCTCTCTCTCTCTCTCTCTCTCTCTCTCTCTCTCTCTCTCTCTCATATCCTTTAAAATTTACTCCCTATCTATTAGATATAGTAGATACATATTTTTTATGTTGATTATTCAATATGCCAGTCCTGCTTCATCATCATAATTTCTACCACCGCTTCAAACTGACTCATACATGTAAGCTTAGTATTGCTATGAAAATACAGTTGTAGTATTGAAGTTATGTGTGATTACTTATGTTTAGTACCGTATATAAAATTTTTGGGCTCCAAAACTTAGAAAACGAATACTTGAGCTCTATATAATATGCATTAAATATTGTCAGTACACAAAATACTTTTAACGTATAGTTAGTTGTTTTAGCTACTGGTTTTAGCAGAGTATGGAAACTATTAAGTTTTCTATACATTAAAGGGAGAGAAGAGACAGTGTTTATTGAATTTCCCATTAACTGTTCCTTGCTTGAGGGTACACTCGGGCACACTAATCTATACTATTTCTTTTCCTCTTGTTTTGTTAAAGTTTTTATGGTTTATATAGTAAATATTTATTTTGATATTGTTACTGTCCTTGAAATATTTTATTTTTCCTCGAGTTTTTCCCTCACTGGACTATTTTCCCTGTTGGTGCCCCTGGGCTTATAGCATCCTGCTTTTCCAACTAGGGTTTTAGCTTAGCAAGTAATAATAATAAGATAATAATAATGATAATAGTAATAATAATGCTATATTGTCTTTTGATTACGAACAATATCTAATGAGTATTTGTTTTTCTTCCAGGTGAGTGATTTCAAGTTCTGCAAGGTTTTCCGAACGTTCTGTAAGAGCTCTGCCTTTACTCAACAATAAACAGGTATTGTGTCTACTTCATCCGTTTTATATTAATGCATTTTGTGCTGACGTATTACCTCCGCCAACGAAGTGTGGAGAAGGTTATGTTTTCGCCCCTGTTTGTCTGTTTGTTTGTGAACAACTGCCAAGCTATAATTTCAGGGATTAATTTTATATGTTGAGACGTGGAAGTTATTCTATATTTTGAAAGTCCTAGGTCCTAGGTCCAAGATCAAGGTCTAGAAACGAGTTGCCCTGACGGAGGTATGCACTCTCAGAATGTTTTTCTAGTCTGTGAATGGTTTGGTGGAACGACAATGCCCTGTTCTCCAGGAAAGGCCACAGTGTGTGCAATAGGAAGATGAAGGAGACCTTTTTATAAGGGATGTTGCAGAGCTTACCGGTAAAACTTTTGTCTTTGGTATGGTAATTAAGTCTGCTGTCTTGACATGGTGCATTTGTATTATGCCAGTAAAGATATGTTATATAATTAAAATGCTTATTTTGGTTCTATGTGTTTATGGCTAAGGACGCAAGATAGCATGCCCCATAAATATACTTTTTCTCAAAGGTACAAAAAATGATAGGCCACCATTTTAGTTTTATTCATTGGGACTTTTGACATGAGTCTATAACTATACACACACACGTGTGTGTGTGTGTATATATATATATATATATATATATATATATATATATATATGTGTGTGTGTGTGTGTGTGTGTGTGTGTTTGTGTGTGTGTGTGTGTGTGTTTTGCAAGTAAGTACTATGTGGTACTTTTTTGTCATACTGAGAAGGTTTCACAGTGATAAAGAAGAGACTTATTGACTCTCTATGGCTACGAGAGATGACTGTTCTCTTTGACTTTTAAAGAAGGGACTATGTAGAAGGGTTTTTTATAGTTTTTTTTTTTTTTTTTTTTTTTTTTTTTTTTTTTTTTTTTTTTTTTTGAAGAAGAAGAAGAAGAAAAAGAAGAAGAAGAAGAAGGGACTATTCGTTCTTTGTTTCTTGAAAAAAGAATTGACTTCCTGGTCTCTGGTTGACTCTTGAGTAAGGCACTTTTATATGTTATCATTGACTACCAAAGAAAGGGATTTAACTCTTTCCTTAGCTTTTCTTGAAGGGACTTCGTTGGGTCCCCTTGTCTTTTAAAGAAGGTATTTTGTATGTTCATTTTGAGGTTTTAAAGTACAAGACTTTTATATGTGATCTTCGACTTTTATAGAAGAGTTATGTTCTTTATAGATTTTTGCAGATGTTTTATATGTGATCTTGGATTTTTATAGAAGTGGCCACATGTTCTGTTTAGAGTTTTAAAAAAGGTATTTTATATGTTTTCTTGGACCTTTAAGGAGGGGATGTTATATCCTCTTTTTTAATATTATAGAAGAGGCTTCATATGTCCTTCTTTTTTCTCTTAGGGAAGAGGCTTATATCTTCTCTTTTAACTTTTATAGAAGGTACATTATTCGTAAATTACCATTCTTTATTCTTACTTGCTTTAAAGGTGACATTGATAAAATATATTTCAACTGCCAGGTTCTCTTAAGTCCCATTTTTTATTCTTGCTTTAAAGGTGACATTGATAAAATATACTTCATACAACTGCCAGGTACTCTTAAGTCGAATGAGCAGAAATGCAAGGACAAGTGTTCTCTAAAATAAAAACCAGATAGTACTAATTTGGCCTGTTAAGACCACCTGGCTTGACCCAGACGTATATTAATGGCCCAAGCTTGGCCAGGAATTTCTATTGTGACGCATCAAGTGACAGCAGACTCTCGTGTTCTTATCATTTGATGTTTAGGTATACAGTATAACGTTCTTGAAGAAGAGACTTTGTTGCATTTGACTCCCAAAGAAGGAATTTTATGTTTTGGGGGGTTTTATAGTAGTAACTTTGTTGGCCGTTTATTGCTAATGAAGAAATAACTTTACAATTGTTCTCTTTGAATTTTAAAGAAGGGTCTTTATGCACACTGTTTGGCTCTAGAAGATTGGGTCTTTATAAGATCTTACAGGCTCTTGAAAACAGGGCTTTATGGGCTCTCTTTCACTTATGAAGAAGGAACTTTGTGTTATACACAATGTTTCGTTTTAGAAGATCGGTTCTAAATAAGCTTTTACAGACTTGAAAACAGGGCTCTATGGGCTCTTTTTAGCTTCTGAAGAAGAGACTCTGAATACACTGTTTGGTTCTAAAAGATTGGGTCTTAATAAGCTCTTACAGACTCTTGAAAACAGGGCTTTATGGACACACTCTGCCTTATTAAGAAAGGTCTCTAAACGCACTGCTTGGCTCTAGAATACTGGGTCTTTATAAGATCTTACAAGCTCTTGAAAACAGGGCTTTATGGACTCTCTTTGCCTTATTAAGAGAAGACTATATAGGTTATGTGTTCTTATGTACGTGAAGGAGGCTTTCAATAAGATTTTGCAGGGACTTGAAAACAGGACTTTATGGGCTCTCTTTGGCTTATGAATAAGGGACTTTATGACCTAATTTATTCTAAGGCTCTTGGATGAGAGGTCTTATAAGCTCTCATTGGCTCCCAAATATATGATTACATAAGTTCTCTTTGGATTTTAAAGAATATGTTCTCTTTGACTCATAGGAAAATGGACTTTAAGAATTTTTTTTGTTAGTGAAGAAAGGATTTTTTAAGATTACTTTGGCTCCCAAAGATAGAATTATATATGTTCTCTGTGGGTCATAAATATGGTACTTTTTAACTTATCTTTTTCCCCTGAAGAAAGGCTTTTATAGGCTTTCTATACGTCATGATGAAGGTACTTGATAAGATCTCTTTGGGTCTGGAAAAAAAAAAGAATTTATAGACTTTGGCTCTTAAGACGTGATTCTATATGTTTTTTAATTTTTTAGAAGGGCCTTTTGTAAGTTCTGTTTGGTTCTTGAAAATGAACCTTCAAAGTTCTCTTTGTCTCTGGAAAATGAATCTCTCAAAGTTCTCTTTGGCTTTGGAAAATGATCTCAAAGTTCTCTTCGGCTTTGGAAAATGAACTTTCAAAGTTCTCTTCGGCTCTGCAAAAAGAACTTTCAAAGTTCTCTTTGGCTCTTGAAGAAGATTTATTTTATTATTATTATTATTATTATTATTATTATTATTATTATTATTATTATTATTATTATTATAATAAGCTAAGCTACAACCCTAGTTGGAAAGCACGATGCTCTAAGCTCAAAGGCTCCAACAGGGAAAAATCACCTAGCGAAGAAATGAAAAAAGGAAATAAATAAACTACAAGAGAAGGAATGAACAATTAAAATAAAATATTTTAAGAACAGCAACAACAACATTAAATTATATCTTTCATATATGAAATATAAAAACCAAAAAAAAAAAAAAAAAACGAAAAAAAAAAAACGAAGAGAAATAAGATAAAATAGTGTTGCCAAGTGTACCCTCAAGCAAGAGAACTCTAACCCATAGATTGTATGTTATCAGGCTTTTAAAGGAAGGACTTCACCAGTTATGTTTTGTTGGCGAAGAAGTGATATGAAATATTGTATAAGGTCATTCATTAAAGGATTTGTGGTTCTTGTGTGATTACTAGACTGGGGTTCGAGCCCCGCTCAAACTCGTTAGTTCCTTTGGTCACTGCAACCTCACCACCCTTGTGAGCTAAGGAGGGGGTTGTAGGGGAGCCTATAGTTCTATGTGTTGAGTCATCAGCAGCCATTGCCTGGCCTTCATGGTCCTAGCTTGGGTGGAGAGGGGCT
>NC_090761.1:25508540-25518540 GCF_036898095.1 Palaemon carinicauda
CCTTAGTTTATGACGTATTTGAATGAGGAGGAGCCATATTTTTAATAGAGTTGAGACCATAGATTTTTTTTTCTCGTAACATAACAAACAGCAATAAAAAAATGTATTCAGTTTTGGCCATAGTTTATTTTTATTAATTAATAAGTAATTTGGGTGTTTTAGATTTGGTTGTACAATAGAAAATATGTTTTTGAAATACCTACCTGAAAATGACAGTAATATAGTAGGCCTATATAGAACTCCAGAATGCAACTTGTTTATGTCGGCCTAACATCTAAAGGCATTGCTGTCATTAGAGAACAGCATGAGATGGCCATCTTCAGGGGATCTCATTATTATTATTATTATTATTATTATTATTATTATTATTATTATTATTTTTATTATTATTATTATTTCCTGATAACTACAACCCTCGTTTGGAAAGCAGGATGCTATAAGCCCAAGGGCTCCAACAGAGCAAAATGTCCCAGTGTGGAAAAAAATAAGGAAATTATTAAATTACAAGAATAAAACAGCATAAGATCTCCGTCTCCAAGGGATCTCTAATTATTATTATTATTGTTATCATTATTATTACTTGATAAGCCACAACCCTAGTTGGAAAAGCGAGACGCTCTAAGCCCAAGAGCTCCAACAGAGAAAATAGCCCAGTGAGGAAAGGAAATAAGGTAAAGAAACTACAAGATAAATAATTAACAATTAAGCAAATCAGTAACAATAAAATAAAATCACACGTAAACTATAAAAACATTAAAAAAACAAGAGGAAGAGAAATGATATAGAATAGTGTGCCCAAGTGTACCCTCAAGCAAGAGAACTCTAACCCAAGACAGTGGAAGACCATGGTACAGAGGCTTTGGCATTACCCAAGACTAGAGAACAATGGTTTGATTTTGGAGTGTCCTTCTAGAAGAAGTATTGTCAAATCCTTCCTGATTGCCTTTACTGAAGATCACAATTTAAACCTTAACCCTGGTCTGGTCCTCATTAATCTTGTATTATATTTTCTTTTTTTAAGAAATATAAATTTACAATTCCATCTTTTCCAAAATCTGACTTCTCTGGAATTATCAAGAAACTGACAGCTGTGGGATCCCATTCTCTTGCTTGAGGGTCAACTCGGACACATTATTCTATCTTATTTCTCTTCTTTCTAAATTTTTATAGTTTACATACGAAAGTTTTATTTCAATGCTGTTACTGTTCTTAAAATATGTTATCTCAATTGTTCATTACTTCTCTTGTAGTTTATTTATTTCCTTGTTTCCTTTCCTCACTGGGCTATATTTCCATGTTGGAGTCCTTGGGCTTATAGCATCTAGCTTTTTCAACTAGGGCAGTAGCTTAGCTAATGATAATAATAATAATAATAATAATAATAATAATAATAATAATAATAATAATAATAATACGACGTCTTTGTATATTTAGTCTTATTGGTCCATCGATGTCTTTAATAAGACGAAAGTACCAACTTTAATCAAGTCTTTTCACTTCGTTGCTAAAATTCATATTTTATACTCATGTGTCAGCTTTCGTGATTTCTATGCATTTATATATATATATATATATATATATATATATATATATATATATATATATATATATTTAATATAAGATATAAATGTATATATATATAATATATTTAATATAAGATATAAATGTATATATATATATATATATATATATATATATATATATATATATATGTGTGTGTGTGTGTGTGTGTGTTTCTGTCCGTGTATGTGTGTTTGCGCGTGTAATGCAGTATATGTTTATATATTATACATATGTGAGTGCATATATGTAAATATTTATATATGTATATATTTGTATGTATATCATCTATTATGAATTTATTTATATACGCACGCACTTGCACACAGACACACACATTTTATATATATATATATTATATATATATGTGTATGTATATATATATATATATATATATATATTTATGTATATATATATATATGTGTGTGTATACATATGTATAGATAGATAGATAGATAGATAGATAGATATGTACACCTCCTTGGTATAACTTCAACTGTTCGAGGAATCTGAAGTAATCTAAATACCGTATATGCTTCAGAGTGCTTTGACTAAGCATGCTCCCTTTTTATACATCCATACAGCATATGCATCTTCCTTCATTTGTGTATTACTGCAGATGTCATTATGCAAACGAAGACGTCATCCCCCCCCCCCTCTCTCTCTCTCTCTCTCTCTCTCTCTCTCTCTCTCTCTCTCTCTCTCTCTCTGTGTCCTTTCCAGTTGTATCGATAGTGTGGTTTTGAAGGTTACGTAGAAGTGCGGGAGACTCTTGAATATGCAAAGCGTAGTTAATGTCTGTTGCTTCTCCTCGTAAAGTCTCCGTGGGTGAGTGACTTCTGGAGTTTCAGTTTGTGGGTGAATGCACATTCGATCGGAGATGGTGGCGTTTCGTAATTCGGCCTTGGACAAAACGATTATTACCTCCGCTAACGAAGTTGGAAGGAGGTTATGTTATACCCCCTTTCTGTCTGTTTGTTTGTGAACAACTTCCTGGCCACAATTTTATTCATAGAATAGTGAAGCTTTCAGGGATTAATTGTTATGTTGAGACATGGAAGTGATTCAATTTTGAGAGTCCTAGGTCAAGGTCAAGGTCCAGCAGGTCACCTTCACCCCAATTTCGCACATGGTTGTCTCACAGACTTCAAATACGCCTACTATCTAAATTGATTCTGGGGAAGGCAAGCTGGTTTCGAGAAAGGAATTTTCATGGCGGAGGTATGCACTCAGAGTGTTTTTCTAGTTTTATATGTTTTCTTCCCTCTTTTTAACATTGCTTTGGATATCTCTTGATCCCCCCTCCCCCTTACCAGTCCTGTATCTCTTTCCCTCTCTCTGTTGTTTAAACGTTTATGTATGGTTCTGTTCACTTAAGCAGCAGTGAAATCATGTACGGTTGGATACCGGAATTCCTGGCACATCTCGCTCGGAGGAAGGGTTGTGATGGCCGATGTGGTAACGTCCCTGACTGGTGAACTCCAGACTGGGGTTCGAGTCCCGCTCAAACTCCTTAGTTTCTTTGGTCGCTGCAACCTCGCCATCCTAGAGAGCTAAAGATATGGGTTTGGAGGAGCCTGCGGGTCTATCTGCTGAGTCATCAGCAGGCATTGCCTGGCCCTCCTTGGTTCTAGCTTGGGTTGAGAGGGCCCTTGGGCGCTGATCATATGTATACATAGTCAGTCTGTAGAGCATTGTCCTGTTTGTTAGAGCAGTGTCACTGTCCCTTGCCCTTGCCATGCATGAGCGGCCTTCAAAAAGAAAAGTGCATTCTATATTTTTTAGCATTGTAGTTTGCAAGGCTCGGCATAAGAACCGGCTTGTGAGTGCCTTTGTAACTGTAAGTGATATTTATCTTTGATAATTATTAATACATGTCTACAGTGTAAGATTGAAGATCATCGTGTAGTATCAGGAGCTTCTAAAAATAATTTCTGCAGATGTGTGAATGTTATTGCTAAATCCAGCAAGAGATCTGTAATCAACATATTATACCATTACAAATAGAAATTGTTCTGTGGTTGGTATGTCAAAAGGAAAGTTAATCAGGTCAAGTCCTTTTTAGGGTTGTTGCTGTTAATGCACCTCGCGCGATAAAAGTGTTATCATTATTTTGGTTCTTTGCAGTGTCATGGTGACCCCAATTTGCATCCACTTAACTTCTTATTTTACCTCCATTCCACTTCTTTTCATCAAATTGGCTGCCCAATCTAACGTTAGCTTCACATGGCAAAACGTACACCCAACTAGTTGTTAGACTTCTGTGCTGGATGACATCCTGAGCACCGGGCCATTAAGCCCAAATTCATAAAACTAATCTAATCACTAATCAGATCAAGTCTTATGCTCTTAATACTGGCTGACTTTTTGAGTTTCAGAGGGGAAGGTCACTTCTAAAACTATGAATTTGCTCTTTTGGGAACATTAACTAGTTTAAAATAGCGTCCATATTTCTTTTGAGGGTATTCCGCACCAGCTTTTAGATATGTTCTGTTTGGGCCCAGTAGTCATTATTCGGCAATCAGTCTCTTTTCCTGAAGTCTTAGGATTCAGAGACCTAACATCATCACTTATTCAATCATCTCCCCAAGTCTCAGAATTCAGGGAACCAACTTCACTTCTTTAATCATCTCCCAAAGTCTCAGGATTCATGGGACCAACTTCATCACTTATTCAATCATCTCCCAAAGTCTCATGATTCAGGGAGCCAACTTCATCACTTATTCAATCATTTCCTGAAATCTTAGGATTCAGGTAACTAACTTCATCACTTATTAAATCATCTCCTGAAGTCTCAGGATTCAGAGAACTAACTTCTTCACCTATTTAATCATCTCCTGAAATCTCAGGATTTAGGGACTCAACTTCACTTTTTTAATCATCTCCTTGGCTACAAGTTATTATGGCTCCTGGATTTGGTAAGTGAACTTTCAGTTTACTTATTGATTTGTGGCACAAAATGTATCCTGTCATTTGTTGGAATAATAGTTCTTGATACTTAATTTCTTTGTGGTTCCTTCAGATCGCTGCTGGGTAGCTTTGCAGCATGTATAGACTGTTACCCTGTTTACAAATAGTTCTCCTTATGTGATTTGCAAGAATTCTGCCACTGATGTCTTTTGTTTGTTATTGAGCAAAATGTTTTTTCTTTCTGATGCCCAACTCTTTCTCTGGAGGTGGTTTGGTGGGATAAGCCAACCTGCCAGATGCTTTTTGGTGGAATAAGCCAACCTGCCAGATGCTTTTTGGTGGAATAAGCCAACCTGCCAGATGCTTTTTGGTGGAATAAGCCAACCTGCCAGATGCTTTTTGGTGGAATAAGCCAACCTGCCAGATGCTTTTTGGTGGAATAAGCCAACCTGCCAGATGCTTACATCTTTCTAAACCTCGATCAGAGTAAGAACTGACGAGTACAGTGGTAACGTGCTCACCTAGCATTTGCATGGCAGCAGATCGATCCCAGCCCGGGACCGTGAATGCAAGCTGTTTACTGGGGAGGCCACTGCTGTGGTTGGGCACCACAATGGGAGGTTGAGCTTGCCTGGCTGACGTTCTGGTGAGCATCTATTCTGATGAACCTGGAACCAAAACCAGACTCCTTTAACCTTTAACCTAAGAGTTAGCACCATTCCCGAGGGTTTGTAGGGAAACAAATTTCTCATCCGAAACAAATTTTACTTTTTTCTGCAAAATCACAATTTTTAGGTTATCAGTCTATTTTTATCCCCACTCGGCTTATTCAAGCAGCCTAAACTACTCAGGGAGAAAACATTTTTTACTCTTTTGAAGTGAAGAGAGCCTACTCTAGTTAGTAATAGGAGTTTATTCTTTCTTCATGGATTGGATTGTGATAAAAACACACACACTCACACACACACACACATACACACACACACACACACACACACATATATATATATATATATATATATATATATATATATATATATATATATGACGAAACTCATCTGCAACTACCTTTTCTAATGGAAAAGCCATTGCCTGGCCTTCCCTGGTCCTTGGCTGATCATGTCTATATGGTCAGTGTCAAGGGTAGTGCCCTACTAGGGCAATGTCACTGTCCCTTGTCTCTGCCATTCATGAGCGGCTTTTGAACCTTTACTGGTAAGCTTTGTTCAACATAGATACTGGCCAGTAATTGCTTTGTTCTTATGGAAACTTTACCTGTGGAACATTTAAAGTAATTTATGACATTTAGAAGAAATTTAAGTAATTTATTAATTCTATAAGAAATGGTACCTGATATTTTAATAAATCCATTTAAAAGCAGCATCTGTAATTAAAACATTTCATGAGCTAAATAAAGGATGCGAGATATTGCTCAAAATGGGTTTGTGTATTTGATCAAGCAAAGCTGTATTAGTCAGGGTTACCCATAATAGGTTGGTTTGCTGTGAGCGATCAGACTGAATTCTCCCACCATCACCTATCTGCAGTGGCCAGTGTGGTGATGAGAATGTGCCAAACCCCAAACCCCAGATATGACTAAGTACATATCTGAGGCCTTTGTCCTGCAGTGAACTATAAACAGGTGCATTTGTTGTTAATATATATATATATATATATATATATATATATATATTATATATATATATATTATATATATATATATATATATATATATATATATATATATATATATATATATACACATATATAATGTCATCAGCTGTTATTTGTCCACTGCAGAACAAAGGCCTCGGATATATCCTTCCACTTGCGTCTGTTTATGGTCTTTCAGGCCAGTCCACACCCGGAAGCTTTCTTAGTTCGTTAATCCATTGTCTTCTGTTCCCTCTCCTGCTTCTATTGTCTGTCTCTCGTTATATATATATATATATATATATATATATATATATATATTTATATATTTATATATATATATATATATATATGTGTGTGTATATATATATATATATATATATATATATATATATATATATATATATATAATCTGTTTTATAATCCGTTTCCCATAGGTGTGTTGGTAATGCTAAACTTTTTACACCCCAATATACAGACATTATTTTCATATACTGAGCTAAAAGAGATGTATATTTTTAAAGAACTATCTGGGTACTTGTTTGCCAAGTGCTATCTCCAAAGATTTGTTTGCATAACCGCGAGAGAATATATAGCCCTGTTTAGTGTTTGTTATTTCTTCTTCGTTGTAGGAATGTTCGCATGAATTGAAAACCTTGGTGTATATCGTGTTGTCGAGTTTGTTTATGGGATTGAATAAACAGTTTTGTAACCGCTTTCGAATTAGCACCACATTCAGTGGCACAATATATCTCTAAAGAGGTGACGTCCTTGCCTGGTGATCGCTAGACGGGTGTTGGAGTCCCGCTCAAACTCGTTAGTGCCTTTGGTCGCTGCAACTTCGCCTTCCTTGTGAGCTAAGGATAGGGGCTTGGGGGAACCTGAGTCTTCAGCAACCATTGCCAGGCCCTCCTTTGTCCTAGCTTGGGTGGAGAGGGGCCTTGGGCGCTGATCATATGTATATATGGTCAGTCTCTAGGGCATTGTTACTGTCCCCTACCGCTGCCATTCATGAGCTTCCTTTGAAGCCTTTAAAGTGTTGGGGTTGCCTATTGGAAATATCCTCGCCTTGCACTGTTTAGAGGGGGTTCAAGACCCGCTCAAGCTCGATAGTGTTTAGTAGCGTCTGTAACATCGCTATCCTTGTAAGCTAAGGATAATGGGTTTTTGGGTAGGGTCTATAAGTCTACCTGTCGAGTCAAAAGCAGCCATTGTCTGACTGTCCCTGGTACTAGCTTGGGTGGAGAGGGGCTTGGTCGCCGATCATATGCATATTTGGTCAGTCTGTTGGGAAAAAAGATTGAAAAATTGCCAGACACTTTGATATATCTAAATTAGGACTCCCTACTGTGTACAGTTGCCCATTATCAAATACTGGGATGAAGAGCTTGAGTGTAAACTAATTTAATATTGAGAAAACAGTTGGTATTTACATATACTTTGTTTAATCAGAACTAAGATATTTGATCAATAACTATACTGAACGAAAGATAGTTAAATAGAGTTATTTAATAGACTTCATCCAAAGGAAAAGCTGTATAACTTTTCATTTGATGTTGATAAATGTTTTTGTGGATGTCAGTCTTCCAATGACTAGATGTGCAATTGTTTGTGAATAGAAGAAACTTCTGTAGTCCTATATGGTGCTGTATCTATGTGGTGTATCGCTCGACTCGCAATTGCTCGGTATGTGGATCTAAAAATGGGCAGCATGTCGGCTTACGTCAAGAAAAGGGAACTCGAAAGCTGCTTGAGAGTACGGCTGATATAACCCTCTGGTTGTGACTTACTACTGTTTCTGCCTTGTTGTCCAGACACTCGTTTCACGCCACCGTACACAGTATTAAGTCCATTACTAGTGTATGTGACCCGTCAAAAATGACGGCTAAATATTCAGATAGATATGTGTACACACGCGCGCACACAGATTGAACCCTTCCCACCCCACCCCCTTTCCTGACTATGGGAGTATGGGGTTTCCCAGTGTACTTCTCGGGGTACCCCTTCTCGACAGGGTATGATTACTCCTTCTCCCATCACCTGTTGCTCAGCGTGATAGGAAATATATATATATATATATATATATATATATATATATATATATATATATATAATCAGCCATTTGCTCGTTATTATTATTATTATTATTATTATTATTATTATTATTATTATTATTAGCCAAACTACAACCGTAGTAGGAAAAGCAGAAGACTATAAACGCCTATTAATTAACAGTGAAAATAGCCCAGTGAGGAAAGGAAATAAGGAAATGAATAAGTATGCATGAGAGGTACTACATAAATATAAATCATATAAACATTAGTAACAACGTTAAAATACATCTGACATGTATAAACTATGAATAGACATTATGTCAACCTGTAAAACATGAAATCATAATAGCCCATCCCCGTTAGTCACTAAGAGTACCCTGTTAGCCCCCCCCCCCTCTCTCTCTCTCTCTCTCTCTCTCTCTCTCTCTCTCTCTCTCTCTCTCTCTCTCTCTCTCTCTCTCTCTCTCTCTCTGAGAATAGGGTAAATGAATTCAAGAATAAGTTAGACAAAATCATAAAAACTTTCTAAATGTTTATATTAATTCGCTCTACCCAAGAGCAAGTGAAGTCTCCGCGGGTGGACCGTAGGGACTTTGAGACATCCCAAATCTCTCTCTCTCTCTCTCTCTCTCATTATGACGAAACTGTAAAGATGATTTTTAGCTCTCTCTCTCTCTCTCTCTCTCTCTCTCTCTCTCTCTCTCTACGACCCGCTGTTCAGCCCCCTTTCTCAAGTTTCTCTGTTCCTCTCTCTCTCTCTCTCTCTTGAGTATGCGAGTGACCGAGTGTCGACCCTTCGCTAGTCTCTCAGCGTGGGCACAGACGAAAGACGCGGGCATCTCCAGTTCGTATTCCTTTGAACACTGAAAGCATTTTCCATTTTTTTTGAGTGAAATCTATCTCGTGAAACAGGGGACATTTGAGGAAACATAAAACTGAAAGAGATCTTGAAATATGTGGTGTGTACATGAAAAAATTGAGAGTTTTTTAACGTTTCACTTTTGCCGAAACTGATTGAAAGTACACGAGACCAGTTTGGCCAGTTTGTTGTGCACGATCGGGAGCAAGAGAGAAAGTGCTTTGCAATGCAGCATTCTTGCTGGAGAAGGAAATAGGCCTTTTACTTTAGGTACTCTGTATTCAATACAGTCTTACGTTTGGAGTGTTTAAGAATTATCCATGGGGAAAAAAAAATATAAAGGCCAAAGAAACAAAGATATTGAAGTCGTAAGGAACACAATTTTATGAAGACGAAAGAATATATAAAGCGAAAAATAACATACATTTATAAAATTATAATAATGATTAGTAATCAAAATGTTGGGTGTTGATAGGCTCCTTGTACGGTAAGGTCAAATGAGAAGGGATTTTCTATTTCTCAAGTGAACGAGTTTTAAGGTGAAGTGTTCTGAAGTAAATTTAGTGATTGGATTGTATTTAAGGAATAGGAATATAACATTATGTTGCATGAATATAAAAAGTAATTCAGTTATGCTATTTCGTATTTCGACCTGTTCTCATATTTAAGATTTCAAGCTGTTTAGCAGGTAACCTTTTATAACGTTTTTGTTGGTCTCTCTCTCTCTCTCTCTCTCTCTCTCTCTCTCTCTCTCTCTCTCTCTCTCTCTCTCTCTATGTTTCAGAATAAAGTAGAGATTTATGTCTGAGTTTGTAAACGTTGTCTGGCGTTGTATCTGACTAAATATTTTTCCTTGATCAATATATTTTCAAGGAAAAGACTTAACAGATAAGATATAAATATCTATTTATCAATTAGTTTTAATATATCTTATATTTACCTCCGCCATCCATGTTGGGAGGAG
>NC_090761.1:25529714-25532214 GCF_036898095.1 Palaemon carinicauda
CGCTCGTGCGTTTGTGTGCCTGTCGGTGGTGTAGTATCTCTTGTGTACCGGTTTCGGTAAAAGCAGCAGAATGCGCCTGTTCCTTGCAAGTGCCAGCGCTCGGATTGCAATCAGCAGTGTGTGTCACTCCTTCGTGTTGCAAAGTGCCTGGCCGGTCTTGAGGACGAAGGCGGAATTCGGAGGCGTCTTTTGGGCGTCTTAGGCCTCCCGTTTATGCGGTCATTCACCCTTAAAGGCGGCCTTTCAGCGGTGTCCTTTTAAAGCGGGGATGCTGCGCTCACGGGGAAAATGTGTGTTGTAGGGCTGGTGGGGATCCTGAGGGTGGTGCCCTTCGAGCACTCTTTTTTTTTGTGAAGAGCTTTGAGGAGTTGTAGTCGTGAAATATCAATGAAGCTCTACGTCAGACATCTTGTGAGGTCGCTGGATTTAAACCGTGTCGTTGTTGGTGGTTTAGATAATATTAAGGATAGAAAATATGAACTTTTAATTTCCTGCATTAACAGATTTAATTGAAAAAAGGTCCATTTGAAACATATAATTTTGGAATGTTAATTTTCTACTTATACAAAGTTAATGGGAAAAAAAGGGCCATTTGAACCATATCTTTGTCGAGTGTAGAGGTATATTAAAGACAATATGTGAACATGTAATTTTTATGAAAAAATTAAATGGAAAATAAGGCATTTAAAACATATCATTGTGGAGTGTCGAGATAATAATAGGAGAGAAAATACGAACATATAATTTTTGATAAAAACAAATTAAATAAATAGAATACTTGAAATATATCATTGTGGAGTGTCGAGATGATAATAAGGAGAGAAAATAGATTTATGAATATAAATTTATATATTTTTTGACAAATATTTAAAGGAATAAAAAGACCATTAGCATGAAATCGTCACTGAAAAGAAACCTGGCTATCTATGCATATGTTCACGCACCTATCTATTGGATTTTGGTCTTTGGAATATATGAAATTTAGTCTTTAGAATGTTATGCTCAATGTAAAAGTGAAGATGGGCGAAATGAATTATAGGATTTTGCATAAGTTTTGCTTATTATTTATTATTAGCTGTTATTTATTATTTATTATTAATTATTATTTGTGCTTTGAAATTAGCTTCTAATCTGTGAATACCTTTGTGTGATGAGAATCGTTGTAATATGTGAAGTCTTATCTGGTCTTAACTGGGATTTGATATCAGTGTCCACGTCGTGGAGTTATCATTTTTTTATTTAAATTAATAATTTATTGCATAATTCTTGCATAATTTATATATATATATATATATATATATGCATAAAATGTGAGAGAGAGAGAGAGAGAGAGAGAGAGAGAGAGAGAGAGAGAGATGCCATTTCCGAAAAACGACAATATATACCATATTAGGTTGGTTCGTTGTGAGTGATCATGCTAAAATCTCTCGCCCTGATCAATCTAGAGTTGGCCAAACCACAGACATGAATAGGGACACATCTTAAACATTTGTCTTGCAGTGGACTATAAACCACTGCGTTTGTTATATATATGTATATATATATATATATATATATATGTATATGTATATGTATATGTATATATATATGTATATATATATATATATATGTATATGTATATATATATACATATATATATATATATATGTATATATATATATATATATATATATCGGAAATGAAGAGTTGTTATTTAAGGAGCCAATGAATACATGCAGGATAGGATGAAATGACACGGTGGTTGTAAAGGGTCCGACAGGCTGCTGGCGAGCGCTTTGTCTGTACATTTATGGAGTAGCTAAAGGTTATTGAAGTTCCCTCTACTATTCAACATTTAATGAATGAATATGGCAGTGACTTGTGTAGTTCTTCTCCGGGGTCACTCATTGTTACGGGAAGCGGCAAATGGAGAGAGAGAGAGAGAGAGAGAGAGAGAGAGAGAGTGTTGATAATACTAAGTCGGCTGCAGTTTGTCTTAACTTGGATGGTGAAGAGTATAGGATTGTTGTGGTGGCCGATGTGATAACGTCCCTGACTGGTGAACGCCCGAAAGGGGTTCGAGTCCCGCGCAAACTCGTTAGTTCCTTTGGTCGCTACAACCTCACCATCCTTGTGAGCTAAGGAAGGAGAATTTAAGGGAGCCTATTGGTCTAACTGCCGAGTCATCTTCAGCCATTTTCTGGCCCTCCTTGGTCCTAGCTTGGGTGGAGAGGGGGTTTGGGCGCTGATTGTGTGTGTGTGTATATATATATATATATATATATATATGGTCATTCTCTAATTGTATTAACTGAAGGTAAACGTATCTGGTTTCAATTCCAGTTTCATAAGAATAGATACTCACCAGAACGTCAGTCAGGCAAGCCCAACCCTCTACTGTGACGTCCAAACACAGAAATATCCTCCCCCAGTAAATAGCTTAAACTCACGGTCCCTGGCTGGGATCGATCTGCTGCCATGCAAATCCTAGGCGAATACGTCACTACTGTAATAGCCATGA
>NC_090761.1:25537214-25614714 GCF_036898095.1 Palaemon carinicauda
ACGACAAACAATATGTGAAATAACAAATCTACGGACTTTGAATCCGAAATTCAATATAATGATTAAAATCGCATAAACACGGACGATCTTGTCTGCTTTCGTTTTATATGACTCTGTGAGCTAGATGGGATCCGCTTGTAGTTGCGCCGGCGACGGGTCGGCCTCCGCTGACGAAGGCCCCCCGGCGGGGTCCGACAAGGCGAACGGACACGGCCCCCAAAATGGCCACGGGGGAAGTGTCAAAGTCATCGACAGGTCCCTGAAGAACGGCCTCATCCGAGAGGACATCACGAAGAATGGCCTGGCAGGGAGACCTCTCCCCACCGAGGGAGATACGACCAAGTTGTTAGATAGCAAAGAGATAAGGTTGGAGGAAAAGACCTCCCCCTCGGTGGGGAGCCCCCTGGATACGCCACCCACGGTCCCCCTGACGCCCGTTAAGTCCGGGGATGGGTCAATGTCGGAGGAAGGTAAGGTGTGGAGGATTACGTTGTGGTTCTGGGGATTGTTAGAATCACCAATTCTGATTTTCTCTCTCTCTCTCTCTCTCTCTCTCTCTCTCTCTCTCTCTCTCTCTCTCTCTCTCTCTCATTATTATTATATTAGTGCTTTCTCTCTCTCTCTCTCTCTCTCTCTCTCTCTCTGTCATTATTATTATATTAGTGCTTTGAAAGAGGTGTTATTACAGATAATGACGGCGTCAATGTCACAATCACTTCTTATTATTTTGCATTTCCTGCGTGAGATGAATAGTTAGAGGATTTGATTACTTGCATTCATCTCATTGGGATTTTCTTCTTTTGTACTTTATTTATTTCCTTGTTTTACTTTCCTCACTGGGCTATTTTTTCCTGATGGAGGCCTCGGGCTTATAGCATCTTGCTCTTCCAACTTGGGTTTTAGTCTAGATAATAATAATAATAATAATAATAATAATAATATGAATCAAGTCAGGTAAGTTTTTGCTAACATATTCGTATGAAATTCGCCATTCTACATTAAGACGTATTTCCTCACGTCAGACATTAAGCACGTTTTATCCACCTTCGGATTAACTGAGAAGGAAAACTTAAAAAACTTTTTCTCTTGTAATTGAGAGTTTAGAAAAAGGATGTGTATTAGAGCTCGAGCACTTTTAGCTTAGTATCTAAGATGCTTCGAGATACAGGTGCATGGTATTGTGAATACTTTTTTTTTTCGTTTACACACACATAAATAAATAAATAAATATATATATATGTATATATGTATACATATGTATATTTATGTGTATAGTATTTATATATATATATATATATATATATATATATATATGTGTGTATATATATGTATATATATGTGTATAATATTTATATATATAAATATATATGTGTGCATATATATGTATATATATGTGTGTATAATATTTATATATATAAATATATATATGTGTATACATATGTATATATATTAATATATAAATATGTATATATAAATATATGTACATTATACATATATATATAAATATATATATATATATATATATACATATACATATACATATATATATATATATATATATATATGTGTGTGTGTGTGAGAGAGAGAGAGAGAGAGAGAGAGAGAGAGAGAGAGAGAGAGAGAGAGAGAGAATGTCAGTGCACCTCTTAATTGTCGAAGAGAATAGATGTTATCCATCAGGCAGATTTGGACGTATAGGTTTTTCAAGTTTTAAAGTTTGTAGCATCATTGGCCACGTTACAATTTATTTTTTTTGTGGGGGGGCGGTCATTTATGTACAGTTGGATACACGAATTCATGGTACACCTCGCTCTGAGGGAGTGCACTCAGCTACACCCTCATTGCTCGACGAGTGCCCGAGTGTAGCCCCACCCACCACCTCTGCTATCTCTCCCTACACTTATCTGTCTGATTACTGGCCACGAACTAATAATGTAACAAGGTGTACTTTATCGGAGCGAGGTGTGTCGGTAAGTCCCGTGTCCAACTGTACTTACTAGTTGTCGGCCATAAGTATACTTTATTAGACAGTTCTTAACGTTTGAAGGGATGATTCAGTGTCATCTTTATAATTGTGCGAGATCGCTCTATAGTGAAGTGAGCTTAAGGCTGATGGGATGTTTAGCACATGTGCATCTTCCCAATGATCGACATTGTAAATAATTGATTCTCATCACCACGAGATTGGATGTAATGACCAATTAAGTTTAAACCCGAGCCGTGAAATACATTTAAACCCCCCCCCCCCTCACAAATCCTGGTCCTTTTCTTATTATAGATGATTGTTGAATGGAGTAAAGGTGTGTGTCCGAGGATGAAAATAGATCTAGCATTATTTTTATTGGCATGTTTTTTTTAATCATATGTATGCATGAACAAGATCTGCTGGCATATTACCATCTGATTTAATAACTATATGGCCACTCAGTAGAGCACAGACATCCGCCACGGTGGCTTATCTATCCACCTCTGCTCTACCTTGACCTTGACGTTTGACGTTAACATGTATTAATTGGCGTAGATTTTCATACAATCACGTATGAACGAATCTTGAAATTTCTGTGACAACGATGTCCTAACTTATGACTGATTACGTGTATTGGACCTTTTGCTTGACCATACCTTGATGCTTGACCTTGACCTTCCAAAAATTTAAGATTTAGAATTAAATTTGAGGCCAGGAAGGTGGTCACAAACAAACTTACAAACACACAAACAAGGGGTAGAATATAATCTCCTCCCAACTTCGTTGGCGGAAGTAAAAAAGTTTTTGGAAAGGTGTTTTGTGAAATTTTTCCAAAGGTAAATTAAAGTTACCAAATTTAAAGGTCGCTCATGAATGGCAGAGGTAAGGGAGAGGACGCTGCCCTAGAGACTGGCCATATATACATATGATCAGCATCCAAGCCCCCTCTCTATCAAGCTATAGGACCTGGGAAGGACAGGCAATGGTTGCTGAGGATTCAGCAGGTAGACCTGTAGGATCCACCAAACCCCTCTTGAGTTCGCAGACACTACTAAAAACAATCAAGTTTGAGAAAGTCTCGAACTCCCGTCCAGCAGATTGCCATGTAGGGACGTTTCAAATAGACTTCCACATTGAAGGTTTTTCATTTATCTAAAACGAAAGACGTAAGGGTTTTATGTATTTTCTGCATATTGTTTCCCCATTTTTCATTTAAGGAACCGTCACTGTGCCCGCTCCGAGTTATTGGATTTCCCAAAACTAGCTTACTGTATTCTCTTCTTTTTTCCTAATGTCGTATCATTTACCTTTTCTTTATACTTATATCTGAATTATGTATGTATGTGTGTATATATATATATATATATATATATAGTGTATATGTTTATCCATTTTACCCCCAACGCTATTTGGAACTTTCCAACTGTTAACCCCGAGGCGTTTTTCTTTTTCAAGCACGTTTAACAATATTTTTTTTTTTTTAGATTGCGCTGACAGCCTTAATTTTTGTCATAGAGAGGTCAGATTGGTCTCATTATTTTGGAAAATGCCGGAATTTTCTCATAAAGTTATCAAAAATATGAAAAAAAAGGCAAATAGCAGCTTTTTGCAACAACGTACCGGTACGTCTAAGGGGGTTAAGGGATGAGTTTTGTGAAACGTACCAGTACATCCATTGGGGGTAGAAGGTATATATATATGCATATATATATATATATATATATATATATAGTATATAGTGTATATGTATAATATATATTGTATATATATGTATATAGTATATATATACATATATATATATATATATATATATATATATGTTGTTACAGTCTGTTTCTCTCCAGATGGTATTGTATTGTCAAGTGACACCCTTAAAATGCTGATTGTCTTAATTTTTGTTTCTCTAGATGCTATTATTTTATAAAGTGACCCCTCAAATGACGGAATTTTGTAATTTTGGCTGCGACCCGTGCCCATTTTGGAATATGCAAATAACCGGTCCTCTTTTCTGGTCTGTCTTTGCAGAGTTGGTCAACATCATGGCAGGAGAGTTAGCTTCTTTAGTATCTCGACTGGAGACTGCCGTGGAGAGGCTAGAGAAAGTCGGCAGTGTCTCTGGGAAAGCTGCATCTGGAGGAGCCTCGACTGGGGGAGCACAGCTCAACACACAAGCTCAGGAAGGTAGGTCCCCTCGGGAGAAAATTTCACTCTAATACATGGATCTACATGCATTAGTGATGTTAGATGTTGGTTTGAATGTGTAGCGAAACATGCAGAGGTGTACACATTCCTTTGCTCATATGTTTTCCTCCATACATACTGAGAAACATGTATAAAAATAGGTTCCCTCAAGGAGTGTATTAATAAATAACACAACTGTTCAAACTGTTCTTATATGTATACAAACAGATCCAGGGATTTATATTTTATATTTATTGTTAAGCTGTAATTTATAAGTTATTTACTTTACTGTAAAGCAAGAACACTAGCCATCTGAGGCACATTGTTATTTACTCTAAAGAAAGTACACTAGCCATCTTAGGCTCATTGTTACTTACTTTAAAGAAAGTACGAAAGTACACTAGCCACCTGAGGCATGTTGTTACTTACTATAAAGATAAAGTACAATAGCCATCTGAGGCACATTGTTACTTACTCTAAAGAAAGTACACTAGCCATCTGAGGCCCATTGTTACTTACTCTAAAGAAAGTACACTAGCCATCTGAGCCCCATTGTTACTTACTCTAAAGAAAGTGCACTAGTCATCTGAGGCACATTGTTACTTACTCTAAAGAAAGTACACTAGCCACCTGATGTGCGTTATTACTTACTATAAAGATAAAGTACACTAGCCATTAGAGACCCATTGTTACTTTTTGCTAGGCTACCATATCCTAAGATCTGTTGTAAGTACAGGTAGTGTAGTACGTAGAGGTGACTGTTATCTAGGAGGGAGGGAGTTAATGTTGTATTTAAAGACATTGTTCTATACCTTGCCCCTGGGTTGAATTAGGTTGGGTTATGTAGGACTTGACCTAGGCGTTCTTTGGTCCTGTTTTGCCATGTACGTCATGCTAGCTCATAACCTATATTGATTCCACAATTTTATCTGTTGGAAATTATCTACAAGATTTTAATGGTCATTGAATTATCCCTTTCCACTCTTTCACTAGACTTTTTATCCTTTCATCTTTATTCACACACAAAAGAGGATGTATGAGACATGGACATGATTTATAAGCACTAAAGATGAAATGTATGTGGATATGAAACATGGACATGATTTATAAGCACTAAAGATGAAATGTATGTGGATATGAAACATGGACATGATTTATAAGCACTAAAGATGAAATGTATGTGGATATGAAACATGGACATGATTTATAAGCACTAAAGATGAAATGTATGTGGATATGAAACATGGACATGATTTATAAGCACTAAAGATGAAATGTATGTGGATATGAAACATGGACATGTTTTATAAGCAATAAAGGTGACGACGTGTATGAGGATTATGAAATTCTAAATTGCATGTGATATAAGAGGATGGGAAGAGGGAATGAAAGCAGTTAAACCTGCATAAAATTAGATTGTTAGTAAAGGAATGAATGTGAAAATCTGAAATACAGTAAAGTCAAGAGATGGTCATTTTGGGCCATGCAAGAAATGATTGAAGTTTTAAAAAAAAAAACTGGGTGAAAATAAGTTGGGGTTTATTGATAATCTATGGAAAAAAAAATAAAATGTAAATGAAATTATTATTATCACGGGCCAAACTACCAGCTTCATTGGAAATGCTGAATGTTACAAGCTCAAGGGATCCAAAAGAGAAAATAGCCCAGTATCAAAAGTAAATAGAGAAACAATAAATTATCTATAAATGAGAAATAAGAAAAATATATGAAATATACGAAGACCAGTAACAACATTGAATAGGTAAATCTTACGTAAACTATGAAATGATACTTAGGTCAAAATGTTCAACCGAAAAACATTTGCTTTTGATGCAAGTTTGAACTTCTGATAAGGTAGATCATTCAACAGTCTGATTACAGCTAGAATAAAAGTTCTAGAATACTGTAAAGTATTGAGCATTAGGATGTTTAAATGCTGCTCATGAATGGCAGAGGCAATGGACAGTGACATTACCCTAGCACGCAGGACAATGCCATAGAGACTGACCATACATACACATGATCAGTGGCTGTTGATGACTCAGTAGATAGACCTGTAGCTCACAAGGATGGTGAGGTTGCAGCGACCAAAGGAACCAACAACAAGTCTGGCGATCACCAGGCAAGAGCGTTACCACCAGGCCACTACAACCTTAATTCTAACACTTGTAGAAGACAAGTGTTATAATAAACTACAAACCTAGTACTATCCACTGGATGGTACAGTCTGTTAAGATGTGAAGGCCAGAGATGGTCAGGAAGTATAAAAAATCTAATGCAACATGTGCAAAGACCTAACGGTGTTACCAGAGATTAATGTCCAGGTCAGGGATAAGGAATTGAATAGACTGCAAGTTTTTTTTTTGTCTAGAAAATTAATGAGAGTGTCAGAAGCTGGAAAAACAAGGTGGAATGAAAGAATTGAAACATTTCTTCAGAGTGGATTGGTTATTGAAAATCTTGAGAGACTTTCTCAGTAAGCCAATGTTTTGTGCAATTGAAGAAAAAACAGGCAGAATATGTTTCTCTAAGGTAAATTTGCAATAAAAAAAATCTCATTCAAAATTTTGAAGGAGTTGCATATAGATAAGAAAATTATCAATGTAGAGGTATGTATGATGAGGAGCCACTGTCCTTAACCTACTTACAATCATACTTTGACTTTTGCTAGGTTCAACATCAGGCCCCATAAATTGCACTATGCACTAAATTTTAGCTAGATCTCTATTAAGGGATGCAGCAACACTAGAGAGATAAAACTTATGCAAAGGAAGTATTGCCATTGCATATGCAATGCACATTTTTATACGCCATACCGCATACATGATCAGTATACAGTTTATTGTGAAAAGTAATGTGCTAAGAACACTACCTTGAGGAACCCCAGGTATACTCTAAAACTCAGTATGATGCTCATCAGCAATAACTCTGCAATCTGTTCCTTAAAGATTCAGTAATGGTGCTAAAAAAGGACCCACCTATTCGCAACTGGTCAAGTTTGAAAGCAGAGGTTTCGTGATTAACACAGTTAAAAGCAGCGTTATAATCAAGGTCATTCATACAAACTTCCTGACCACAATCAAGGGATTTCTGTACATCATACAGCACATCAACGTAGGCTACCGGGGTCTAAGCGATGTCAGGCAGGCCAGCCGATTGGGACTAGGGTTTACCCCAAAGCCAAAGTAAAGACCGAAAAGAAGGCAACCATGCTTACCCCACACAAATTGGAAAAAGCTGCGTTAATAGCAGAAGATTGGAACTTGTAAGAAGGCATCACATGCTCCAATGCCTTTGTGAAAGCCAAATTGTAAACTAGGGAACAGTTTACTACTTTCAGCATACCAGTTTAGACATTTTACCATTTGACGTTTAAAAACTTTAGATAATATGGGAGTTACAGAAATTGGGTGGGAATCAGCAGGGCTAGAACTACCACAAACACATTAAAAAAACACATTCAACCAATGGAGTAACATTACCAATTCTCCAACAAATGCTAAATGAACCTCCCTTTGCTATTTCTGGAAAATAAGACATCTTAGGAGCTAAGAAATCAACACTGGTCTTTATCAAAAACAGAAAAATACAATTTGGGTCTACACCTTCATAATCATCATGGCCAATCAAGAGAGTATTAATTTCGCAGGAAACCAGAAATGAGGGAGATGGAGTCCCACATTACTCTGCTTACTGTCAAGCACATGAGCCAAAAGGGTTGCCTTTTCCTTTGGACAATGAGGGACAGAGCCATCTGGTTTAAGTAAAGGGGGAACTGTTAATCCTACACCAAAGAGTGCATATTTAAAGGTAGACCGCCACTTATGTTCCTGTGGTGTACCAGAAAACTTTTCTTTATGTCCCCTCTCCATCAAGCTATGATCTGGGAGGGCCAGACAATGGCTGTTGATGACTCAGCAGGTAGACCTATTGACTCCCCGAAACACCCCATCCTTGGCTCACAAGGATGGTAAGGTCATAAGAAACCATCGAGCTTAAGTGTGTCTCGAACTCCCATCCAGTAGAATACCAGGCAATGACGTTTCCAACAGGCGAAAATTGATTTTAGTTATTATTATTATTATTATTATTATCCAAGCTACAACCCTAGTTGGAAAAGCAAGATGCTATAAGCCCAGGGGCTCCAATAGGGAAAAATAGCCCAGTGAGGAAAGGAAAAAAGGAAATAAATAAATGAAGAGAACAAATTAACAATAAATCATTCTAAAAAAGTAACAACGTCAAAACAGATATGTCGTAATATATATAAACTATTAATAACGTCAAAAACAAATACGTTTATTAATAGTTGTTAATACAAGTAGATGAGCGAACAAAAAATAGATGTTGCCTATATAATAAAAGTGATGCAAATATGAATGAAAAGTGGAAAATACAGGTGATTTGATATGAGGGTACAGTACGCGTTGTGCAGTGAATTGATTGATTTGCCTACAGATGTGGAAGCTCTATTATGGGGCCTAATTCCATCTGTGATATTTTCCTTAGTTAAGATAACAGTCTCAGGAAGATCAAACTCTAGTCTTGGGTAGTACCATAGCCTCTGTACCATAGTCTTCCACTGTCTCTTGGGTTAGAATTCTCTTGCTTGAGGGTACACTCGGGTGTAATATTCTATCTTATTTCTCTTTTTCTTGTTTTATTAGAGTTTTTATAATTATTATAGGAAATATTTATTTCAATGTTGTTACTGTTCTTAAAATATTTTATTTTTCCTTGTTTCCTCTCCTCACTTGGCTTTTTTCCCTGTTGGGGTCCCTGGGCTTATAGCATCCTGCTTTTCCAACTAGGGCTGTGGCTTAGCAAGTAATAATAATAATAATAATAATAATAATAAGGCTTCGGCTATGAACCTTGGGTAACTTTATACTATGCTGTTTTTTCCTGTTTCTACGAAACCTAATAACGTAACAGTGAATGTGTTACACGTGACTTGTAATGGGGGATTTCTTTTGAGAAGAAGACTTTTTTTTTGTTAGCCCCAGGCTTTGCTCAAATGAACTTTAGGCCCTGATATCTTTCATCTCCCAGAAAAAAATGCATTTTCTTATTTCTATCTATATATGTACAGTAATCGTTCATTGATGAATGACTAATATACTAGACGAATCGGCCTCTCTCTCTCTCTCTCTCTCTCTCTCTCTCTCTCTCTCTCTCTCTCTCTCTCTCTCTCTGCAAGCACTTTGCATTATTACTAATGTTAGCCTACACTAGTCAAGTTCAAATTCATTCATATCTCTTATTGCTTGAAACTCTCGTGCATTTTGACATTTCATAACTGGTCCTCTCTCTCTCTCTCTCTCTCTCTCTCTCTCTCTCTCTCATAACATTACGTGGTACCTCATTACGTGTCTCTTGTATCACGTCTCCCCAACCTCACTAGTACAACAACAGCAAGATTGAGAGAGGCAAGAAACACGTAATAAGAAAAAAACAGTTTCATTCTGATTTAGGTTTCCCTGGCCATTGTAGCAGCATTTGGCCAGCCGTTTAGACCCAACGGGACACCACCTGTCGTTTCCTCCTCGGAAGGAGGGGGGGGGGGGGGTCAGAAGGAAGGAGTGTGGGGGAGAGGGTTTGTTTGATGCACACGAACAGTCATATAATGCTGATATTGTATAGAGAGAGGAGTACACGCACGCACGGTTTTCACCTGTTTGTTCGTTGGCTTTTGTGTTTGTGTATTCCAGTATAATGGTACGAAGATTCGAGTAATGCAATACACGTCATGCGGCCAACGAATCGTGTCGACACGTGAATAGTTACAGTGTGTTTCGAGTTAATAGTCAAGATGTACCTGTACTGTGGGTTCTAGAGCTAACAAATATGCGGCCCCAAGACTATGCATTAAGCTCTCACTACACATCCGAAAGACTGAAGTTATCATCAAGGCTTCCAAGAGGAAACTGAAGACTTTCTTGTTCTCTCGTTTAATTCGATAATATGGATTTGATAATTAACGTGGAACACGCTGAGTGATAATCTAAATACCTAAGAATGTACAGTATACTACAAATAGATCGTTTGCACAAGGTTTTCATGTGAGATAGAAAAAGGAAAACAGCCTCATTAAGGTAAAGTTCTGGGTTGAGCTGTATCCCTCCCGTCTCGCTGATGTCACGAAAGATCTTTGGATTTTGGATTTTTTTTTTTCGCAGGTTGCCTGGCCCTTACGGGCAGGCACGGGCTCTTGCACACTTGCAGCCCGTAGAACAAGTTTGTAATAGATGTGGTCTCGCTAAAACGGGAAGGGTCGTGGTGTGATGTTTCTTTTTATATATGAAAATTAATGGAAATAGGTTCGTAAAGCAATTTAGTCAATTAGATTCGTGAAATAACTTTATTAATAGGTTTAATCTGTGTCTTGAAGTGTTGTGTATTGACTTCATTCACTTATCTTAATGTGAAAACGAACTTTGTTCTAGAATTTATTGAATTGTTTAGATATTGTATATAACATACAATCATTGACTGAAATTTCTTTGTATGTGGTTGAAATATGACAAGAAAAATTTACACTTTAAATTCGGGTTACTAGAAATTTTGAATCGTGCCTTGATCGAATACAAAAGTGTATCCTACAATGACCTCCTCGTCCTACGACACGACCCCCTGAACGGCGATGGGCGCCACATCTAGCAATGAGTCTGCTCGCCAGATCTCTTCTCCCCTCCAGGATCCTTCGAAGGGGAGTGGGCGTTGGAGGGAAACCAGCGACCAAGGTCTTGCAAAGGGCCACGAGAATGCCAGAAATGGCAAAACAGGTCAACGGTTCATAAGAGACAACAATACTTATGACCTCGGTCGTGGTAGACGCTGTGATGGGGACCTCCACGGTGTTCATAACAGAGGTCGGAACACGGTTCACGGAGGAAGAAAGATCAACAACTCGAAACTCCGTGATACCTTGATTGATAGTGAGAATGATGGTGACAACTCGAAACTACAGGATAGCTTGGCTGATAGTGATGATGATGAGGAAATGTTCTCCCAGAGAAATTTGTTTACCGGGATTCAATTGAGGAAAGCTTATGATCGTAATCCGTCTCGCTCTACGTCGATGACCACCTCCACTTCGTCGTTAAACGAGTGTTGCTCGCAATGTAGCTGTTACGAGGAGCGGGATAAAGATGACCCTACATCTACTTCCAGTAACCCAAGAGTGGATCGAGACGTTGGAAATCATCGGACAACGCTTACGAAGCATTATAACAATGATTATTTGTTGGTAAGTCACTCGAGGGAAAGTATTTGTGGAAAGACGAGTAATGGAAATTCTAGGCAATTTAGTAAGACTCAAGAGGAACGTACAATTTCACGGAATAGTAAGGAAGGTCAGAAGGTTAAGGATAAACCCTTGAAAAATGAACATGGTCGAAATCATGCACCATCTTCTACTTCTGTTGGATCCAACGCAAAGCCCGCCAGGTTTCACACGCTCCCTGTGTTGAAAACTGAATCTTGTTACCCAGGGCAGGATTTATCAAGAGTAGGACGCACGCAAGGAAGGTCGAAGGAAGAAAATCACCCCAAACATAATAAAAATTACGAAGGAAAAAGAGATGTAATGGTTGAAAGTATTGTCGGACCCCACCACCCGTACCCTAAGTTACCACCTCACGAACTGTCAGCCCAGTTAAGACGTCAGACTTACGCTGATGTGATTGATCGGAATGATTACTTCCAACGGAAAGATAAGCGGTTGTGTTCTGACAACGGGCAAGTAAGTGGCGAACTCAGAGAAAAGATTAACAAACGTCCAAATGTCAGAGAGAATCGGCGAAGGGATCCGAGACGCCTCTCTCGCATCGACATTCCTCCTGGTGAACATGTCATTTACGCCAATGGCATTACTCAGAAAGATTACGTCAGATGCGAAGAGTCGAGTGACAGTGACGAAGATTGTCAGAGTGTTGCCCAGCGCTATAATACGAAGTGGAGAAGAAGAAGAAGTAGGGACGAAGAAAGTCCTCATATCGCGAGGTACCGCAAAGAAGAAACCCGGAAAACGGATGCCGGGAAAAATGACTCGACTCGAATAAGGGACAGCCGCAGCCAAGATTATCTCGATAGAAGTGAAAATAACGATCACAGACCACTCAAGAAAGAGCACTGTCCCGGGGTGTACCTTCCTCCCTCTTCAAGGCGTGGAGGGCACTTCGTGGAAGACTCGGCTTTTCATGAAAGTCAACAGCAGAGGTGTGTTTCACGACGAAGTTCCCTGAGGCGAGGTTAGTCAGTCAAATGTATGATACATTTTTAGTCATTTAAATAAGCTTCGGATTACTCTCTCTCTCTCTCTCTCTCTCTCTCTCTCTCTCTCTCTCTCTCTCTCTCTCTCTCTCTCTCTCTCTCTCTCTCTCTCTCATAGTTAAATGATGCATTCAGTCGGTAGAAACATGAATTAGAACGCCAGCTCCCATATATGGTAAAAGAGCAAGTGCCTGGCCATATATATATAAATATATATATATATATATATATATATATATATATGTATGTATGTATATATATTATATCCTATATCCTATATATATCCTTTAACTCAGGGGCAATGGAGTAATCAGACCCTGACGAGGAGGAAATGTACACCCAGAAACCACACTCTTACAAATTGCCAAACCAACGAGTTGTAGTTATGGAAAAGGGGATAAGGGTTATATCTGTGTGTGCATATCTATCTAAATATTAAATCGTCAGTTTTGACGGGTCAGGTACACTAGTTACTATTCAATGGGGTCATTTAAGCTCTCAATCTTGATTGAAAAGAGAAAGAAACATTTCATTAAAACTCTATGATCCAATAACTGGGGTTGTGATGGCCTATGTGGTAACGTCCCTGATTGGTGATCACCAGACTGGGGTTCGAGTCCCGCTCAAACTCGTTAGTTTCTTTGGTCGCTGCAACCTCACCATCCTTGTGAGCTAAGGAGGGGGTGGGTTTAGGGGGAGCCTATAGGTCTACCTGCTGAATCATCAGTAGCCATTGGCTGGGCCTCCTTGGTCCTAGCTTGGATGGAGAAGGTCCTTGGGTGCTGATCGTATGTATATATGGTCAGTCTAAGGACATTGTCCTGCTCGCTAGGACATTCTCTAGGGCATTGTCCTGTTCGCTAGGACATTCTCTAGGGCATTGTCCTGTTCGCTAGGACATTCTCTAGGGCATTGTCCTGCTCGCTAGGGCAATTTCACTGTCCCTTTGTCCTGCCATTCATGAGAGGCCTTTAAACTTTTAAACTGGCAGTAAAATACTATTTAAGTTGAAAATCAACCTGTTCCAGTTATGAAGGAGAAAAACGTTGGTGAAATGAACAGTTTACCTTGTAACATCTGCCAGGGTTTTTTTTATGTTTCCTTAGCGTGTATCAGGAAGGTTATTTGGGTTAATAATTTTCCTCCTTGGCCTTCACCCGACTATTAACCCCTGGGAGAAACCTGTCCAAGGCTAAAGGTCAACTCGAGAGAAATCGTTGGCGCTGTGGCATTATCATGAATGAGAAATCCCTTGGTAACATATGAAAGCTTTTAAGAAAAAGTGGCATTTTAAAGATACTTAACTCCCAAGAGAAACTGCTTAAAGGTTTTTAAGGTTATATTTTTATACTAAGTGTACGTGACCTTTCAAAAATGACTGCAAAATATTTAAGATAGAAGCGCATATACACGCACACGCATCCCCCCTCTCACCAGGTTATGACTACTCTCTCTCCCTCTACCCGAGGGATGGTGAGAGTAGTGTTGACTGGAAGGGTATGTATATATATATATATATATATATATGTATATATATATATATATATATATATATATATATATATATATATATATATATATATGTATGTATTTATATGTGTGTGTTTATATATTTAAAATGAATAGATAATATCTGGTTGGCGTTCAAAGATCGAAGATAGTTTCTCTCCGGACAAACTGTCCTCAAGATGGATATCAGAATAACAGGAAAAAATGCATTTAAGTTTCTCCATTTATCATTTAGTTTCGACACGTGCACATTCTGCAGATCTTGGACACGTGTTTCGATTGACTTCGTGAACTTTCTTGAGGACTACATTTAGTTATGGAAGTACACTTTTGATAAAAAGGCGCTGTTGGTGGGCATTTTGTTAAAGAAAATATATGGAAACTAGAGGGGGCGCTCACTATAGCGCACACCTCCGCTGATGCAGTTTATTTCTCGACCTTTTGCTCGATCTTAACCTTGACCTTTGTCCTTAACATGTATTAATTGGTGTGGATTTTCATACACTTTAATATGAACCATTTTTGATGTCCCTATGACAACGATGTCCAAACTTATGGCTGATTACGTGAATTGGACATTTTGCTTGACCGTGACCTTGACCTTTGATTTTGACCTTCCAACTTTTAATCATTTCCAGCTTTTTTACATAACAGTTAATCCTTGTAAGTTTATTACTCTACTATTAAAATTGTAGCCAAAAAGCTGTTCACACACACACATACAAACACAAACAGTTGCGAAAACATAACCTCCTTCCAACTTCGTTGGTGGAGGTAACAACGAAAAATTAATTAAGAAATGTTATTAAATGAAAACTTTAGATGTATAATGAAAATAATTCAATTTTTTTTTTCATTAATTTCAGTTTCCATATATTATTTTAAAATGATTTAAAGTAAATAAAAACGTTAAAATAGATCATTCATATATAAACTACAGAACGAGACTTATGTCAACCTATTCATCAAAATAGAATTGACACAAAGTTTGAACTTTTGAGGTTTCATAATTCAAGTTTTGGAAGTTTCAAAATTCAAATTTTTGACGTTTCAAAATTATAATTTTTGAAGTTTCAAAATTAAAATTTTTGAAGTTTCAAAATTAAAATTTTTGAAGTTTCAAAATTGAAATTTTTGAAGTTTCAAAATTAAAATTTATGAAGTTTCAAAATTAAAATTTTTGAAGTTTCCAAATTAAAATTTTTGAAGTTTCAAAATTAAAATTTTTGAAGTTTCAAAATTGAAATTTTTGAAGTTTCAAAATTAAAATTTATGAAGTTTCAAAATTAAAATTTTTGAAGTTTCAAAATTAAAATTTTTGAAGTTTCAAAATTAAAATTTTTGAAGTTTCAAAATTAAAATTTTTGAAGTTTCAAAATTGAAATTTTTGAAGTTTCAAAATTAAAATTTATGAAGTTTCAAAATTAAAATTTATGAAGTTTCAAAATTAAAATTTTTGAAGTTTCCAAATTAAAATTTTTGAAGTTTCAAAATTAAAATTTTTGAAGTTTCCAAATTCAAATTTTTGAAGTTTCAAAATTCAAATTTTTTTATTCAAAATTTATTTTTTTCAAGCTTCAAAATTCAAATTTTTTTCAAGTTTAAACATTTCATTTTTTTTCTTTTTTCGAAATTCACATTTTTTCAAGTTTCCAAATTCAAATTGTTTGAAGTTTCAAATTTCAAATGTCTCCAATTTAGATTTCAAATGTCACAGCCGATGTTTCCAAAAGTTACAGTATTTATGTGAAAATTATCTGTTCGTATGAACTGAAAACTTTAAAAGTTAATGATGTCTTCTTTTAAGTTCAAGTTTCTTCGGAATAGATACTCACCAGAACGTCAGCTGGGCAAGCCTAATCCCACACTATGGTGCCCAACCACAGCAGTGGCCTCCCCAGTAAACAGCTTAAACTCACTGTCCCCGTTTGGGATCGATTTGTTTCCATGCGAATGCTAGGCGAACACGTTTCTACTATCTCGTATTGTTTCCATTACTTGCTTTTCCTATTTTTCTCTTTCACATTATCACCAAAACTATCAAAATTTATCTTTATATTCAGAATGGAATTTCCGAAGGTTGAATTAAACATTTCAAATCATCATTCGTCATTTTGTTTTGACACTAGATAAGTTACAGGTGATTTAAAATTCTTGAGTTTTCAAATATGCGGCCACAAGACTATACAATAAGCTCTCACTAGACATACGAAAGACTGAAGATATTTTTAAGGCTTTCAAGAGGAAACTAAAGACTTTCTTGCTTTTACGAGTGATTTGATAATGTGCATTTAAGAATTATTATGGACTACGCTGTGTGACACTACATATATAAGACTATATTCGACAAACTTTTATTTTTTGTTGTACGCAGGGTATCCATGTTTGATAGAACCACGTAAACAGCCTTTAAAGTAAGCAAAGTAAAGTAAAACGAGTTGAATTGTAACGGAACTACTTCACACCTCAACAGATAATTTGTTTGGCTGACTTGCACTTCTATACAACATAAAAGGAAGAGCTGTTTATCATCTATCTATCTGTCGTTCTATCTAGTTTTATGTGTGTCCCGTGCCTATGTGCACACACTCAGTTCTAACTGTGCACTGCCTCTTCAAGAATGTAAACTTCATTATTATTATTATTATTGCTGGCAAAGCTACAACCCTAGTTCGAAGACCAGGATACTATAAACCCAAGGGCCCCAACAGGAAAAATAGCCCAGTGAGGAAAGGCAACAATGCAATAAATACACTATAATAGAAATAATTACCGATTAAAATAAAATATTTTTATAGTAGTAACAACATTTAATTAGATCTTATATATATATATATATATATATATATATATATATATATATATATATATATATATATATATATATGCTATAAAAACTAAAAGAATAAAAAACAAGAGGAAGAGAAATAAGATAGAATATTGATTTTAATTTCCTTATAGAGCCATTTTAATGCATTGGCACTCTTATGTTGTTATTAACCAACCTTTTAGACTTTTAAACCCCTGTCTTCTTGAATCAAGTTGCTAGTAAGTGTTATTAACACCTTTGACGTGTGCAGGTGATAACGGAATTTTTCTACCTTGGCGGGAGGTTATATCATGAGTCATATTTGCGGGAAGATGTGCGTACAGTTAAGTACAGATGACTGTTAAAAGCCAATTTTCTTAATAAATAAAACGATAATAGTTGATTTATGAAATGGAAATTTAGTCTTTCGTTTACTTAGCAAAGCATATATCATGCAGATGAAACACTACGTCACTCAAGAGGCTTAAGGGCGTGTTAATTCTATTAATAGATCATCAAACGTACAAACCCTTATAACGCTACGAGTGAACGTGAAGGTGGGGTGCTGCAAAGGCTTCATGAGTTGCCATGCAGTACATAACGTTTCAACGTTTTTTATTTAACTTTCCCCTTTCAAAGGATTTATTTTTTAATCATAAATATCTACCATCGATTTTGAATGACCCTTGATATATGTAGTTTTAAATTCAGCTGTATTTGCTTAAACTATGCCGTAATTTGTGCTAGTCACTAGATGCAGTTGCCACATTCCGCCATAATGTTCCACCGATTAAGGCATTGGTTTGACTACCATTGAGTTCTGCTCATCGTGTCGAACTGAACTCTGCAGAAGAAATCACGGATGCGTTTATAGAGTTATTTCGTGTGTTTCTTTGAGCTCTATAGAGTGTTTGCAGTGAGAGTGTAAATTAGAGCATCGTGAGTGTTGATAGTTGGTTAGGAAGATCATCCGTTTATTTGACAGAAAATGACAGGTAGGTCTGAGTCACAGATACTTTCGTGGGTACAGTACAGAGATTTAACTGAGAACATTTTACTGTTAATTTAAACAACTTTTAGACGTTTCATTGTATTTGTTCATTAATTTTAAAGCTTTCCTTTACCTCTAAACTCATTAGAGGGTACACTCCGGCATATTCTGTCCTATTTCTCTTTATTTAATTTTTTTATAGTTTATATATAAAAGATCTAATTGATTATTGTTAGTGTTCTTAAAATACTTTATTTCTATTGTTTATTACTTCGTTTGTAGTTTATTTCCTTGTTTCCATTCCTCTCTGAGCTATTTTTTCCTTGTTGGAGCACTTGGGGTTACAGGATCCTGCTTTTCCAAAGTTGTAGCTTAGCTTTTTTTAATAATAATAATAATATAAAGATAGCAGGGTATAAATGCTTAATGTTACTCTTTAAAGATAAAAAAAATTTGACTGGTAAATTTGAAACTTGAGATAAAAAATGAAAGTGTTTTCTATTACCTTCATGCACATATGTTTGTTTATTTTTTTTTCAAATTATGTTGCTTTTGTATTAATTCCCAATTGAAGCTATAGGCCTATTAAACTTTGAAAGTAAAATGATCAAAATTAGCATTTTTGTCGACTCATCTGCCCAGGTGTTTTATAGGCCTACATTGTCATCCAAGTATAGTTTTTCATTATGGTCGAATCTCAAGCTAATTAATTATTCATTTATGACCTAACATTGCTTTGAAAATTATGTTTATTATGTTTAGGAAGCAATTGAACAACTTAAAGAATAAAAAACCTACGCTTTGAAAAAAGTTTCAAATCTGAAGTTAAGGAGAACACGGTTACTTGGAGTGTGTGGACTTTGGTTCAACGCAAAACGGATGTCTGTTCACTTATCTAAGTCATTTCCTGTCTAAGAAACATTTAAAATGCATACCAAAGTTGGTTTGTATTATAAAAAATACATACTGTTATAAATTTTAATCTACTCTCAATCTTACTCTAATTCGATTTCAAACACAATCAGGGGGGCACGCAGTAGGGCGCAGACCTCCGCCAAGGCAGCTTATTTATCGACCTTTTGCTCGACCTTGACCTTTGACCTTTATGTATTAATTGGCGTGGATCTTCATACGCTCAAATATGAACCAAGTTTGAAGTCTTTGTGCAAGTTTCATTACTCTACGATTAAAATTATGGACAGGAATATGTTCACGAACAAACACAAACAGGAGCGAAAACATAACCTCCTTCCAACTTCGTTGACGGAGGTAATCATAACTACTGTAGTTTCAGAAACAAACTTAATTCTTGTTTTTACTCTTTTTTTATGATGTGTTATTGTACACTGGTGTATAAGCATCCTGGCTAGTTCAGTGGTAACGTGTTCGTTCGCCTAGCATTCACATGACAGCAGATCGATCCCTTCCCGAGAGCGTGAATTTAAGCTGTTTATTGGGGAGGCCACTGATGTGGTTGAGCAGCGCAGTTAGGGGGTGGGCTTGTCCGGCTGACGTTCTGGTGAGCATCTATTCTGATGAAACTAACTGAAACCAGACATCTTTAACCATTATATTTACACAATAAAATGAATGTATAAGAAAATAACAAGGAAAGAAATAAAAACTTAATTTCGTCCTCTAACTTACTTATCCTTTATATGCTTTTTATAAATACAAATTATAAATTACAGTTATCAGATATTTAATTAGCTTTTCTTCTTGTTACATTTGTCCTTTCAATGACATCCTGTTGTTGTTTATGTAATGACAATAATCCTGTTATGAAATTTTTCCGATATTACAGCTGCGCTCATTTCCCTTTCATGGATTGTTTTGAAAGGTTAATTATACAATTTGTTTGTCATTCCAATGACGGTTTTCATGTTTCGAGATCCCTGCTCTAATGAAGTGAACGAATGCAACCTTTAGTGCATAGTATATATAAATGTTGCAATCTAAATGATGTTTATTTCAAAATAATTTTAATTTTAAATCAAGAACTCACTAACACAGCACAACCGGTGTGGTACTACTTTTTCAAAAATCATTCCACTTTTAAACCCGTTTTCATTCAATGAATAAGCAGTGTTATTGTTATTTTATAGATATACCTTTCTGAAAGCTTTGATTACTCAACGTTTGGTTTTGAAGTAGGGTAGACTTCTCTTTTAAAGAGATATATTTAAGAAATATGCATTTTTTCACCTGTATCCTATCGCCATGGATGGGAAAGACCCACGGCCATTTATAGGTTACCAACTTACCGTGAGTAAGCGTTGATAATTGGTTAGTGACTGGTGAGGAGGCTTTGGAAGGAACCTTTTTGGGGGAGAAGATCAAGAAGGAGGCAGAGAATTACATAGGGAGATAAGGAGAGAAAAGCTTTGGTAGAAGAGGATGCTTTCGATAGAAGGCATTGGAGAGGGCGCATCAAGCAATCTGCCCCTTAATGTAGGGATAATTGTTCAACATAAAAACATTTGCCGCAAGTTTGAACGTTTGAATATCTCCAGTCTTTCGTAGTAGTGAGGCTTATTGTATAGTTTTGGGCCGCATATTTTAAAGCTCTAGAACCTCCATTTCAAAACTTTCAAAGATTTTCAGCGGTCTTATGATTACGTGAAAAGGTAACAAAAAAATAGCTTGTGTCAAGAGAGACTGAATAATTAATTAGTTGGGTTTAAAGCTGAACTGAAGAAAGCCAAAGTGGTATTCAAAAGGCTACTGTATGCACGTTGATATTGATTCTAAACTTACTTTTGAATAGTTGTATGGACAATTATTTTACAGTATTTTGTTAGCTTCTCACACTTCCTTGGGAATGTTATGTTTTGATAGGCGTGTGTTTGTATGTCTGTCTGTGTCTTTTTTTTTTTTGTGATTCATATAACTCAAAAACTATTGGACCAAATCTCATAAAATTTGCGGGGATGATGGACAATGATCCTTGGACAATTTGATTTGATTTTGGGAGTGATCGGGTCAAAGGTCAAGGTCATGAAAAGTTAAAAGACGTGTTTTTGCTTTATCGTCGTCAATTTTTATCTGATTTGCATGAAACTAATGCCAAATTATGCACAATTCAATTGCCTATCTTATGATATTCATTATACAGGGGCAGGTATGCGTTTTACCGAGTACCCGTCTAGTTTTTAATTATCTCTGGTACAAATTTATTTGTTTATATTTACTAAAAGTTGACGAATCTAGAATTTTCTGTGTGCGTCCTCCTTAATGAATGTTGTATGTACTGTATGCTGTATGTATGTTGTGTCAGGTACTTAGTGCTGTTGACTGACCATAGGCCTACTTGACATTAAATTACAATTATTACATAACCTGTTATCTATTATTTCATGAATTTCCATTGCTAATATTAATCAGCAGCTTTTCATTTAATTTCTTTCATTTTCTTATTTTCCTTATCTTTTCAAATCAAATTTATTTAATATACTAATGTAAAAGCCCAATGTATAGTCACTTGATGGGCGTCTAATAAGTAGTCAGCCCTGTGCAAGTCTTTGATTATTTTAGCATCAATAATTTCATAGTAATAATCTAAAATTAATTTCAATTTTTGTATCTTTCAGGTTAATTTCTGCCTTTCTATTCAGTTTATGATTTTCTTATCTCTGTTCTTGACTGAATATTTATTTACTTATCTTGTGATTTGCTATACTTTCCCAATCCACTTTATGATCAAGTTCAAAATTACTTTTTCTTCTTCTTTGCTCTGTGCAATTGCATTATGCACGACCATTAGCCTATGCGTGTCGTAAGTGTTATGTATATCGTGTATAAAGTATAGCCAATTACTCTAGACACTAAATAAGCATATGTCGCACTTTTCAGAACGACGTGATGGCTTGATTTGGGGTGGTAGGTGTCTGCAAATGGTAAAAAACAAAAGGATTTGTGTGTGTGGCCCTGTTTATAGTGGCACCCGTTAGAATCAGGCTCTTTCTCTCTCTCTCTTCTTCCGTCTGCCTTTTAATTCCTCTAAAAAATCCTATTTTCAATTCGAATTTGAATGTCATAAATCCTAAAAGAAAGCTGCTGGAAGATCTATAAATCCTCTTATTAATCACACTAACCGTTTTATGTACAGTTGGCTGTATTAATTATGGTATACTTCATGGTAAGTTAAGGAGACATCTGGCAGCTGTATATAGCAGCACATAACGCTGTGTTTAACAGAAGAGAATCTTGGCAGAGCTGCAAGAGAAACTTGGCAACGCTGCCTTTATTTAAAACAAAGTTGCTGAGCTTGTAAACATGAAGTCAAATGCATTTTTATTCATTTTACGAGGTGATGCATAGAAAAATATTATCATATGGTTAAAAGCACTTTGTAAAAATCATTTTATAAGTCTGTTCATCAGCACAGTAAGTGCAAAGTTAATGTTAGTGGAGTCCTATCAGATAAATTTCATGTGAACAGTGGAGTACTCCAAGGGAATGTGTTGTCATCTATGTTGTTTATCCTCCTCATGAATTTTTGTAATGCGTAGAACAGTCAGAGATGGTGGAGAAGGATTGGACTGGATTGGTAACAGGAAATTAGCTGACCTAGAATATGCGGAACACCACAGGATTTGCAATGCTTGCTTATCAGAATGCATGAAATATCACAGGAGGTCGGGCTGAAGATAAATAGAAGACAGACCGAGATGATGAGGATGGAGTATGTAATGAAAGATGAAATATCATTGGAAGGAGAAATGATTAATGAGGTAGAATCATTTAAATATTTAAGAACTATGATCTCTAATACAGGGTCATTAGAATTTGAGTTTAATGAAAGATTGAAAAAAGCAAATTAGACAGTGGCTAGGTTGAATAAAATTTGGAAATCAAATCGCCTGAAATTATACATAAAAATCAGGCTATATATCAGTTTAGTGAGATTGGTGTTATTGTATGGACATGAGTCGTGGTATGACAATGAAACGATATCCAACAGATTTTGTGGATTTGAGAACAAAGCCCACAGAAGAATATTGGTAGTTAAATGGATAAGAAATGAAACTATGAGAGATTACTCGAGTGCCATTTGTGGATGAGATCATGATAAGGGGTAGATGGAGATGATTTGGGCATGCTCTTTGGACTCCCCAAGAGAGATTAGTGCACCAAACATTCAACTGGACTCCACAAGGCACTAGAAGAGTTGGAAGTACCAGACCTACCTGGCTGAGGACTATGAAGCGTGAAGAAGGTGAGGATGAATGGAGAAGTATTGACTTAAAAGCTCAAGATAAAGACAACTGAGGCCCTTTGCATCAATAGGTGTAGGAGGAGATGATGATGATGACATGTTTATAAGCTCAGCGACCTCGTTTTACAAAAAGGCAGTGTTGCCAACAGTTTCTGCTCTGCTAAACATAATATTACCTGTTACAATATACAGTTGTCAGACATCTCATTACCTAACCGTGAAATGTAGCATTATTATTAATGGAGTTAACTATACACAATGGATTCAACTTTGCGTGATTTAAAAAAAAAAAAAATATTGCCCAACCTTTCAGTCACTTTATTCATAACCATCTAAATGTTTCTCTGCACGTTAATAGTGACCTGGTAAATATTGTGTTGATGCTGATTCTATATAGAAAAACAAATGCTTAAGATGCTTCTAATGTTGCATCTTCCATAAGCTGTAAATCATTGTCAACAGTAAAGAAATTGACTAGAGTACATTGACTTGGGAGCTTTGAATAAGCCCCTGGCATCCTGCGCTATGTCAAGGCCAGCGGTATCATGATCTGCAGGACAGTCTCTTGATTTAAAAAAAAAAAAGAATCTTTGCTGTGGTGCAGTGATTTTTTCTTTAAGGGCCTTCTGAAGTAGGTTGTTAGCGTTTGATAAATGATAAGTAGTTTTGATGCTGCATATTTCTTTGCCTTTAAAAAGCTGTAAGTTTAAGTATTTCACTTTTAGGATAATGCTCTGAATTGTATGCTATCCTGATATGCATCGTAGGATTGTTTATTAATATATTTTCAGTGATAATTGATTTTCTTTGCTTTGAATTAAGGTCATAATAATGCTGGGTAATCAAGTTCCATTAAAAGCAGATTGAAGAGAATTCCAATAGTATTCCCCATTTCTAATTGAGCAAGAATTGTGATGGTGGATGGTAACTAGTCACCGTAGTCAATGAATACCGCTCTAGTAGACTGTCGTGCCCCAAAAGCCAATTATGGACTGGCTTGATAGGATTCTGATCCCTATTGGGTGAAGATTGTAGTGCTAGTTTAGATGGAATAAATTGCTAAGGCTTCCACGAGACTCGGTTTGAGCCAGTGTAGGGGTGATATTATAGCGCTCCTATGCCTTGACACTGAAGGCAGCTAGTTTGAGTGGGGTTGGCACCATCTTGCTTTAGCCTTTAGATACAGATAGTGCCAGACTTCATATTAGCAGATTGTGGACCAGTACAATTAGGAATGGCATTCTGATCACATTGATTATACACTTTAAATGAAGAAAATGTAATTTATATATATACATATATTCTTACATGTATTTACAAATATATGCATATATATATATATATATATATATATGTATATATATATATATATATATATATATATATATATATATATATGTATATATATATATATATATATGTATATATATATATATATGTATATATATATATATATGTATATATATATATATATATATATATACTGTACATATACTGTATACACATATATATGCATATCAACAACAATAACAAGGGCCTTTGTCTTGTAGTGGAGTAGAAATGGCTGCATTTGTTGTTGTTGTTGTGTGTGTGTATATATATATATATATATATACTGTATATATATATATATATATATATATATAATATATATATATATAGATAGATATGTGTGTATATTATATTATCTGATGTATTAAATCATCATCTTAAGTATGATTAATCTTTGATATTGTTTACGAGTCACTTTCCATCAGTAATATCCTACATAAGATTTTCAGTGATACATGTCCTGCCTCAATGGCAGGGAACACAATCCGTAAATTATATTTGTTTCAATTTTGAACATTGCAACTCGCTTTCAGAGGAGTGCACGGTCCCCTATGTCGTGGCGTACGACGAGTTGCTCTCAGGGCCCTTCAAGATCTTCATGGACTGCAGCAACCAGATTGGCGGAGATGTTGCCTCCATCGCCAAACTTGTCCAGGAAACCTTCATTAACCAGCGAGCCTTCCTTGTTATGGCTTCCAAGAGCCAGAGGCCCCTAGATAGTGAGCTGCCACAGGTGATGCTTCATCCAAATTGGGTTTTGCTCTCTCTCTCTCTCTCTCTCTCTCTCTCTCTCTCTCTCTCTCTCTCTCTCTCTCTCTCTCTCAATACAGTTGATTTGTGAAGAAGTACTAAGGTAAGAGGTTATTTATCTCTCTCTCTCTATCTCTCTCTCTCTCTCTCTCTCTCTCTCTCTCTCTCTCTCTCTCTCTCTCTCTCAATACAGTTGATTTGTGAAGAAGTACTAAGGTAAGAGGTTATTTATCTCTCTCTCTCTCTCTCTCTCTCTCTCTCTCTCTCTCTCTCTCTCTCTCTCTCTCTCTCTCTCTCTCAATACAGTTGATTTGTGAAGAAGTACTATTGTTGAGAGATTCTCTCTCTCTCTCTCTCTCTCTCTCTCTCTCTCTCTCTCTCTCTCTCTCTCTCTCTCTCTCTCTCTCTCTCTCAATACAGTTGATTTAAAGTACTAAGGTTAAGAGGTTATTTATTTTCCACTAAGAGATATCGAAGTTTTCATTTTACGAATTCCAGTACAGTAATCCAAATATACTTAGTCTTTTAGAATTCAGATTTTTTTAATAAGTCTTATCCTGAACTTGAAATCACAAGAATGCTTATCAGTTGAGCAGGTTGACACAAGTTTATATGTTGCTTATTTTTAAAATTTGTACTTCCTATTTTTTCTGCATTGGCTGCTTTCCTTATTGGGGCCCTCAGTCGTGTAGCATTTTCCATGTCTAGTAAATAATCATTAGAGTTTCCATTTTAATTTAATATTAATGGTTGTTAAAAATGTTATAACAGACATACATTTTATAATACGAAATTACCGGGTAATTTTTTCTAAATTTTAGTGGGAAAAATTGGATTTACCTAAATTGAGTCAAAGTATTTGTCATAGAATTACTGGAGAACTTGAACATTATTTTTATGCTTATGTGTTGGTAATTGTCTTTATTTTTCTTTCTACAATTAAACCAGATTTATCTTTTTGTTGTTCAGCTTACTTAGCCTGATTTAGGATACATTTTGATTTATTCATTCAGTTATTGATTGCCAGTATAGTACTATATACATGTTTTCCACAGCCTTTGTTAGTCCTTTGTTTAGTAAGGACATTGATCTTAGAGAAATATTTTAATTATGCAAAAACTCTACTGATAATCATTGTAAGAAAATAATTTGCCATTTCAATTGATCCTACAAAGAATCAGCTATGCAAAAACTTTACTGATAATCATTGTAAATAAATTATTTGTTATTTCAAACTGATATTTGAAAAATATTAGCTACTTATTTTCTACTGTGTTATGTGGTACAGGTACTGGAGCCCACCGGGAAGAAGATCCAAGAAGTCATTGCCTTCCGCGAGTCAAAACGGCAGTCTCCCCTCTTCAACCACCTGTCGGCTGTTTCCGAGTCCATTCCGGGGTTGTCCTGGGTAGCAGTTGCTCCGGCTCCTGGCCCATACGTGAAAGAAATGGGAGATTCTGCCATTTTCTACACCAATAGAGTTCTGAAAGAATACAGGTGAGAATCTCTTTCTCTTTTAGTCAGTTTAAAGATATAAAGGTCACTCATGAATGGCAGAGGCAAAGTACAGTGACAATGCCCTAGAGACTGACCACATACACATATGATCATCGCCCAAGTCCCCTCTCCATCAAGCATGGACCAGAGGAGGGCCAGACAATGGCTGCTGATGACTCGGCAGGTAAACCTATAGGCTCCCCCAAACTCCCTATCTCTAGCTCACAAGGATGGTGAGGTTACAGGAACTGTAAGAGGAAACTGCCGAGCTTGAGTGGCTCTTGAGTCCTTGTCCAACAAATCTCCAGGCAGAGACATTTCCAATAGGCTACCAAAAGCCAATTGTATTGTTAGGGACATTTTGGCTTTGTGGTGACTTGCTTTTGCATAAAAGGGGGATGCTCCCTAAAGAGAAAAAGAGCGACTAGATAGACAGATGTGTCAGTGTGTTAATTTAATGTCATCCATTCTTTTTCCTTTCAGGTTGTAATCTTGTAGATTAGGAAACTTTTAGAGTGTGAAGTACCGTATGGAAATCTCAGTTTCTCAACTATTATAGCATTCATACCTGGAGCAGAGAAATTGTTCTTTGAATGGGATCAATAGAAAGGCTTTTGATTTGAAGGGGATACACTCCTAGTGAGCTGAGTATGAGCTCCTGTCTAGTACAGTGGTAATGTGTATACCTAGAATTTGCATGGCATCAGATCGATCCCCGTCCGGGACAGTGAGTTTAAGCTGTTTACTGGGGAGGCCACTGCTGTGGTTGGGCACCACAGTGGGTGTATTAGGCTTGCCTGGTGGACATTCTAGTGAGCATCTATTTTGATGAAACTGGAACTGAAACTAGACACCTTTAACCTCTAGTGAGTTGTGAGAATAGAAAATATAGTGAAGTCGGTTAGAAAATTAAGAATCTTGTAAGCAAACTAGAGGAGCATGTAGAGCAATAATAGAGAAAAAAGTAGAGATGACGGTAATGCATCAAGCAATGGTGAAGCTTCAGAAGAGTATTTTGGTGCATAAAGCACACATGTCTTCAAACAATCCAAGAACCAAAAGGATAAACTTGAAGAACCCAGTCTTGTGATGTTGGAGATCAAAGATAACATGATAGATATGGGAAAGAGATAGTTTGTCTTAAACTGGAAGATGCTACGTAGAAGGAATACATAGAATATAGTTTCTGGTAACATTGGGGAGAAAAGCACTAAGATATTTAAAGGGGAAAGGATGACCTATTTCATTGAGTATTTTATATGAAGTGTTATTACAGGAGGATCAGCCTGACCTCAGTTTATGGCAAAATAATAATCTATCATAGTAGATAAAGGGGGAAGGTAGGCTGTGGCACCCTAGCAGTACCAACCAAACTCGGCTGAATCCCTCGCTAGGCTGGAAGGAGCCAAAAAAACTCCCCTTTTGTGTGTCTTCATGTTGGCTACCCCCTAAAATTGGGGGAAGTATCTTAGTAGATATATATATATCATAATAGATGCCACAAGACATTTAGAATCAAACTAATTTCCGATAGATTTTGTAATGAAAGATTATAGTGTACGTAAATAACCTTTTGGACTTTTTTCCATGATATAGTAGAGCAATAGATATGCCATATAATTCCAGAAAACATTTTACAAGATGACATTTAAAAGAAGCATAGCAACAGTATGGAGTTTAAACCATTTAGACTAAGTAGTAGAAAGTATAGAAGGCCGGTTAATGAAAGACAAGATAAGATTTTACATCAATGGGACATTATTGCATAGGCCAAACTCCACAAGTGGTTGGGCTAAGGAGTCATTAGTCCTTTGCTCTTCATTACCTGCATAAAATGATGACGTAGACTTTTTACTAATTGGGAAAGTGAGAAAGTTTGTCTATTGCACTAATATGGATGCCAGTGCACATAGAAATACAGCAATTAAACTGTTGTTAGAAGACCTCAACAACAGGGGGAGCATAAGTAAAGTAACAGAGAGAGTCATGCTTATAGTTTATGTAATCTAGTATGCCAAATGTAACCTTTAAGAAGCAGTGATATAGAGAGTAGTTCTCAAGAGAAAAGTCTAGGTCTCATCACCAGTGAAATGCAATTTTTAAGAAAATTCTAAGATATGTTAAACATCTATTTACTACCTAAGAAAGGTAGCCAATAGTTAAGAGAGGAAGAACATAGAAATATTAAAAGCTGTATGGATAAGTGTAAGTACAATCACCATCCCCAGTGTTTAAAGTAATTACCAGGATTTTATGAGACGTCTACTTCTCTTCCTGAGTAAGCATTCTACTTACTGCATAGAAGCCATTTTAATACATAGTCATAACCCAATGTTAACCATGCGAAAAAAATATCGTTTTAACTTCGAACTTCCAGTAATTACCAGTATCTTATGAGGAAACTACTTCTCTCCCTTAGTAAGCATTCTACCTATAGAAGCCATTTCAATTCACAGTCATAACCCAATGTTAACCATACAATTAAAAAATATCCTCTTAACAACTGTGAACTGCTTCTCAATTCAGCTGTGGTTGTATTATTAAGGAAAATAACTATGGTACTTGGAACAATAGACTAATATCCTAAAAATAAAGATCCTGCAAAGCTGCTGAATTGAACTGGAACAACAAGCTATTAATTTTAAAACAAAAGAACTGAGGCATTAGAAATCAATATCGTCATCTCTTGATTTTAGGAAGCCTTACAAACAGTGTCCATTTTTTTGTATCACAGATGAAATCTATTTAAAGCTGTGACAGACAAAGTTTGGTTTGAAAGTAGGTGACATTAAATTGGAATGAAATGGCAGGGATACATAGGCATAATTGGTTAATCAAAGCCTTGAGGTGTACTTCACAGAATAACCCAACTCTAATCCTTTTCGAATCTGTGAAAGCTAACAGTAACTTCATTTTATATTTGTGTAGCAAGTAACTTTAAAAATAGCAGTATCATCCCTATGCTAATCTATTTCTTAATAGACTAGCATTCGTGTCACAAGTAACTACTGATAAACAATGAAGATCCAAGAACACCTAGAACACCATCAAGCTAAATTGGTCTCGGCACATTTAGAATGACTTTTAACAACAGCTCAGAAACTAGTCTCATTCATACAAGAGCTTTAAATGAGTTATAGTTCTTTAGGCTACGTGTCCTTTGCTTGCCTAAATCAAAGGCAATGCCAAAATAATTTTGAACAAGCCTAAATATAAATTCCTTTTCTCATCCCATAATTTTTTGTAAAACTTGACCTTTTTCAGTTTAGATTTTTGCTTTGTAATTCATTTACTTTGTATCTTTTTTATGGTGTGGATTAAATGTTTGAAAGTTTGTCCAATTAAGAACCTTATTTGCTTCTATATGGTCTATGATCTTTCCCATCGTCACAAGGTGGGATGGATGTCTGGTTTACAAATCCTTTTTAATAATGTGTAAAGGAACAGTTTTTTTCCCTGTAGATAGATGCATAACATAACATCCACATTTACCCTTTGAAGAAAGCAATCCCAAGGTTCCTGCTTCTCATAACTTTTTTTCCTCTTGTTTTGATCCATGAAAATCTTTTGTTTATTTTTATGTTAATTCTAATAAGAAAATTGGGTTAAATATGGATGTTCATTACCTCTTTCACTTTTTCTTCTTTTTTGCCAAGTATAATTGCTAATTTTCAATATTAAACTTAGCCGGTGATCATATAGCTGTCAGCTCTGCTGCCCGACAGAAAAACCTAAGGACAAAATATGCCAGCGATCGCTATACAGGTGGGGGTGTACATCAACTGCGCCATCTGTCGAGCAGGTACTCAAGTACTCCATGTCAACACAGAACCAATTTTCTCTCTGTCGTGCCACTGGCAAGACCTACTAAATACGCTGTTACTAACTGGATTTGTTTTCACAACTATTTGGTGAAGTACACTATTCTAGTTTTGAGCTTTCGCTATGCAGGGGTTTTATCTTCATCTCAAAACTTGAACTCGTTTTGGATAGATTTAATTATGGTGACAAAGAGAGTATGGACTCTCTTTCACTTTTAAATGGCCGACCCTTCCCTTAGACGGAAGTGTGTTTAGGTTTTTAGTAATTTTGCTTTACACGTTATAGATCTATATATTTTATATCTCTCCGCCTTTATTAGGCCTCTTCGATTAACTTTCCATTTATTATAAACATATTAAAAATAAATTTTTATGTTTTGTTTATATGCGACCTTTCCTGATAGTAGGCGGTCCTAACTTGGAACCGAAGTTAATCAACGTTGAGCCCGTTATATCGTATTTAGCCTTTAAAGAATTTATAACTTTTTAAATTTAATGTTTTATGAAAGAATTTCTTTGACAGTCTCGTACTGTTTTCAAAGATGAACTAACGTTTAGTTTTTTAGACTACGCAGTTGTTGACGTTCAGGACGTTCAACTTGCGCTCTATCGTTACGATAGAGAGAGAGTGTATCACGGTTTCACTTTGCAGTAAGAGTAAATCGATTCTGACGTTTCGTTCATTCTTTCTTAGCTTAAATAGTTTAAATTCTAAATTAAAGGAACTTTTTATTTGGAAAACCTTTCAGTTTTTTTCCTTTAGCCAAATAACATGTTTTGACGATATATAATTGGGCTCTTCTCTCAGGTGCGAAATCAAGAGAGAAAGAGAGAGAGAGATAGAGACGGAGGGAGAGAGAGGAGAAAAAACGTTCCGTTCAAGCGGGTAACGTTGTTTTCGTGTTACTCTCCTCCCTAGTCGCTGTACGGGGAAGAAGGTAAAACGTTTCTAGGGTTTTATTCTTGTCCCCAGGCTATGTGCGGTGAGAGATTGTAAACATAGTTTATTTGAACTAGTGTTTAGTCTCTTTCCCAGCCACTGAATTCTTTATCTTTATATGTTTTCTGTTTTTGCTAGTATTAATGAGCTGCATTATACGACTGTTTTCGCAATTACTACCTTTTAATGAAGGGTAGAATTGCGTGTTTCAGGTAGAAATCAGTAAAAGTTTCGATTTCAGTGAAATAAGTGCAAAACAGAAAATCGAAGTGATAAAGTGATATGCGCAAAGTGTTACAGTGTTGCGTCCGAGGGTTCGTCTGTTCGTGCCTGTCGTTCACCTAGTCCGGGACCTCTTGCAAGCTCCCAAGCCCAGGGGAGAAGTAATGTCGAACGACTTATGGGTTCGTCAGGCCTTGATCAACGAACAGACGTTTTTCCCTCCGTGGTTTCGGGCGTATCTACCCAAGATCGCCCCACCCACACAAAGACGAGAGAGCCCATTTACTTCTCGTCTGCGGAAGAGGTTTCTCGTAAGAAACCATGGACCAAGGTCTCGCAGCTTATTAAGCGCAAGTCCAACGGCCCAGTTGTAGCCACTGGGTCAGTTCGGATTCGCTGCAGTCTTCCGACGACTGCTCACCTCCTAAGAGAGGCAAAGCGGTACCGCAACAGGCAGTAACACCGTCTGTTGCCGCACCTGCTGCTGTAGATCCTAAGTGGTCTTTGCTACAGTCTATGCAGAAACAGTTAGCATCTTTTATGCAGGAGTATCGTGCGGAGAAGGTTGACGCTGCACCCGTTAGCCTACAACCAACCACGGTTGTGCGTACAGTAGACGCTGACGCTACCTGCTCCCGCACTCCGGCTGTGAGAGTTCCACCATCCATGCGCAGTGTACCCTGCCAGCCGCACGTTGACGTTCACAGACGCACGGAACCCTCCGTTGACGTTCGCGAGTTTCAACAACAACCTAAGTTGTTTTGTTTTGACGCGGTGCGTCAACCTCCGCATTCTAGAGTTGTTTTGACTGCTCAGTATAGACAGTCAAAGCAGTCTCGAGTCAACACTGTATGTCCTCACGCACCTGTTGTGGTTGACAGTTCAGTTTTTGACAGTTCACAGACTGTCAAGCAGTTACATAACGTTGCCTTCTGGTCTGCTGCTAATGCACCAGTGAGACCCTCACTGAGATACCTAGCTTTTCTCGGACAAGGTTCCTGTAGATGAGAAAGTGCTGTTCTCCCTCCTACTGATATTCCTTTGAGGACTCTGTCATTTGGAGAGGAGCCTTAAGCTGCTTAGCCTCCTATGGACTTTAATTAAATCATGATGATTTTTTAAGGATCTTCGTCCGGATCTTGTAACTGCTGCTCCTCGTTCGCCTAACGTCAGAACTTACACTAGGCCTAGCTACTTCGAAGCCGTTGTTGTTAAGCTAGTGCTCTCTCGCTCTCCTTGAGAGCGTTACGTTGGCTAGGCGACTGGTTTCTGCACCAGGAGGAGTTTTAGGGATACAGCCTTTGATTTCCCTTCTTTTAAACTGGCTTATAGAGCGAGAGTCTGATAGGACACGAGAGAAGTTCTCGGCTTGGGAGTTCATGCCTCTGCCCAGATAGACTTCTCAATTCTGGTAGACTCGCCCTGGCGCCTAGCCAGGAGACGCTCCAAGTTGTTTACAGGTCAACTTCTCAACTTTTGTCGAGCCTTTGAAGTTTTGCTGTACTATTATGTCACACATAACAAGGCTTCCAGGGATGGTAAATGGTTCCGCCTCAGTCGCTAACCCCGTCTGTTGCCACACCTGCTCCCGTAGACCCTAAATGGGCTTTGCTGCAAGACATGCAGTCCAAGCTTGTGTCCTTGATAGAGGACTTAAATACGGAGAAGAACCTTCTGGCCAACAACCTTCCAACCGGTTGGTTGTGCGCCCTGTTGACGCTGAGGTATCCTACTCGCGTCTGCCAGTTGAGGTGGTTCCTCCACCGATGCGACCCAGTGTGGGTTGCCAGTCGCACATTGACGTTAAGCGACGCTCGGAGGTGGTTGTTGACGTTCAGTGTATCACTAGGAAGACGTTCAACAACCAGCAGAGGTGACTTGTTGTGACGCAGTGCGTCAACCTCAGCAACCCGGTAGGGTGTTGACTGCACAACCCAGACAGTCTAGACAGTTTCGGGTTGACGCTGTACTTCCTCGCGCACCCATGGTTGTTGACAGTTCACAGACTGTGCAGCAGTGCCATGATATTGCGTCCGGCTCCGTCACGCATCCACCAGTGCGACCGGATTCAGCGAGCCAAACGTTGCCCACTCCGTTGCCGTTTCCTCATCAGTTTCGGATGAGGAACCCTCTGATGAGGACGTTGCTGGACAAGACGATCAACCCCCAGCCCTGCTATCCATCCAGAAGATGCTGAAGAAGGAACGCTGCCCAGTCAGGCTGTGGATGAGTCTGGTAGGGACACTGTCATCCGTGGATCAATTTGTGTCACTAGGAAGACTACACCTCCGTCCTCTTCTATACCATCTAGCTTTTCACTGGAAAAAGGACAAGACGCTAGAAGAGGTCTCGATCCCGGTTTCCGGAAAGATAAAGTCTGGTCTGACTTGGTGAAAGGACTATATCAACCTTAGAGAGGGTCTTCCCCTGACTGTTCAGACTCCCAACCACGTTCTCTTCTCGGACGCATCGGACGTAGGCTGGGGTGCGACATTAGACGGTAGGGAATGCTCGGGATTATGGAACTCGAGTCAAAGGACAATGCATTTCTACTGCAAGAAGCTACTGGCAGTACGTCTGACCTGGAAAAGCTTCAGGTCTCTCCTTCAAGGCAAAGTGGTGGAGGTGAACTCGGACAACACCACGGCTTTGGCGTACATCTCCAAGCAAGGAGGGACCTACTCTCTGACATGGTACGAGATCGCAAGGGACCTCCTCACCTGGTCAAAAGGTCTAGACATTTCACTAGTAACGAGGTTCATCCAAGGCAACTTGAATGTCATGGCAGATTGTCTCAGTCGGAAGGGACAAATAATTCCAACAGAATGGACCCTCCACAAGGATGTATGCAAGAGACTTTGGGCCACCTGGGGCCAGCCAACCATAGATCTCTTCGCAACCTCGATGACCAAGAGGCTCCCAATATTTTGCTCACCAATCCCGGACCCAGCAGCAGTTCATATAGATGCCTTTCTACTAGATTGGTCACATCTAGATCTATATGCATTCCCTCCGTTCAAGATTGTCAACAAGGTACTGCAGAAGTTCGCCTCTCACGAAGGGACAAGGTTGACGCTAGTTGCTTCCCTCTGGCCCGCGAGAGAATGGCTCACCGAGGTACTTCGATGGCTAGTAGACGTTCCCAGAACACTTCCCCTAAGGGTGGACCTTCTACGTCAGCCACGCGTAAAGAAGGTACACCAAGGCCTCCACGCTCTTCGTCTGACTGCCTTCAGACTATCGAAAGACTCTCGAGAGCTAGAGGCTTTTCGAAGGAGGCAACCAGAGCGATTGCTAGAGCAAGGAGAACATCCACCCTTAGAGTCTACCCATCGAAGTGGGAAATCTTCCGAAACTGGTGCAAGTCAGTATCCGTATCCTCGACCAGTACCTCTGTAACTCAAATAGCTGACTTTCTCTTATATCTGAGGAAAGAACGATCTCTTTCAGCTCCCACTATCAAGGGTTACAGAAGCATGTTGGCATCAGTCTTCCATCACAGAGGCTTAGATCTTTCCAACAATAAAGATCTACAGGACCTCCTTAAGTCTTTTGAGACCACGAAGGAGCGTCGTTTGGTTACACCTGGTTGGAATTTAGACGTGGTACTAAGATTCCTTATGTCAGACAGGTTCGAACCGCTACAATCAGCCTCCCTGAAAGATCTCACCTTTAAGACTCTTTTCCTGATATGCTTAGCCACAGCTAAAAGAGTCAGTGAGATTCATACCTTCAGCAAGAACATCGGATTCTCATCCGAAACGGCTACATGTTCTACAACTTGGTTTTCTAGCCAAACACGAGCTGCCTTCTCGGCCTTGACCAATATCGTTCGAGATTCCAAACTTATCGTATGGTTGGAAATGAACTAGAAAGAGTCTTATGTCCTGTAAGAGCTCTTAAGTTCTATTTAAAAACCTTTACGAGGCCCGTCTGAAGCTTTATGGTGTTCAGTTAAGAATCCATCTTTGCCTATGTCAAAGAATGCTTTATCCTTTTTTATCAGACTGTTAATACGAGAAGCTCATTCCCATCTGAATGAGGAAGACCAAGCTTTGCTGAAGGTAAGGACACACGAAGTTAGAGCTGTCGCAACTTCCGTGGCCTTTAACCCTGGATAGGTACGGTCCTCGGACACCCCTTTAAGGGTATACTCGGACGCGAACGACCCCGACGCCAAAAAAAATTCTTGAAAAATCAGTTTTTGCAGTAACCTCCTTTTTTCTTTTGCCAAAAAAAACTTCAATGAATGCTTAAAACAACTGTAAAGATAAATACTACTCATCTGCAGAAAAACTATTTATTATAAATATTTTAAAAAATTAAGTAGAAAAAAAAAAAGACCTGACATAAAAATTCATAAAAAAAAAGTTTATACATATATACACAAATCCTTTTAGGAATTGATTCTTGAATGTTTAGGACACATCTTGATGTATTTTGGATGAAGTCAGACCCATGGAGGTGAAGATCTGAAATGAGAAAAAAAGGGTAACTTTTTTTGGCCAAAAAAAATTGTCCAAATTTCATGAATTTTTTTGGGTACCCAAATGAAATAGGAAGTGGCTAATTTTTTTAGGGAATAAACATATGTTATCCTAAAATAGAAATATGTAAAAAAATCTTCATTATTTTGTAAATTACATTTATATCAGGGGCCATATATAAAGGTAATTTTTTGAGTACTTGGAAATTTCGTAAAAAAATACATATATTTAATATATAATATGATATTTATGCAGGTAAAAATATACCAAAATATCACAAATTCTATAGGGAACAAGAATATATATAGATAGGGCAACTTACGCTTCGGATATGTCCACAAAATGGCCGCCAACCACACTGACTCAGACTCCCTAATCTGCCACTTGAAATGTAGGAAGGGTATGTCAATTTCGGTGTTATTTACTAATCTAATTATTATTGGATATGCATAAAAATTGTATGGTGGGTTGCTGGATAATTGTCGATTATTTTACGACTATAAAATTAAAATTCTGACCCAAAAAATTTTTTTTGAAGGGAAATAAAATCGAAAAAAAAAAAATGTAAAACAATATTTTAGCTAAAAAAATTTGATGATATTCAATCAAAAAAAAAGTAAACAAAATTTTCCGACAAATAAACATCTAGAGGAATCATTACTCTGTGATAGTTCCTTAGTACGTAGTAATTTTGAAAGAATTGGGAAAAAACGAAAAAATGGCAATCACCGGAAAATCGAACACATACCTATATATACGCCATATCTGGCTAAAAAAAAGATAGGCATGGGTAGCCAGATCATCTAGAAACACTTTCCAACACTATAAAAATATAAGTTTTGCGACACTACTTGCCAATTCCTTACGGTAACATGACTAAGCAAAAAAATGCAAAACAAATAAAAAGGGGCACTCGTGGAAAAATGGCCATTCTAATATACGGCATTTCAGAAAAAAAAAATTTCAGCCACGTGCTAGGCAAACCATCAAGGCATATTTTCCGACAAATAAACATATAAATGAAATATTACTCTGTGATAGTTCCTTAGTACGTAGTAATTTTGAAAGAAATGGGAAAAAACGAAAAAATGGCAATCACAGGAAAATCGAACACATACTTATATATACGCCATATCTGGCTAAAAAAAAAATAGGCATGGGTAGCCAGATCATCTAGAAACACTTTCCAACACTATAAGAATATAAGTTTTGCGACACTACTTGCCAATTCCTTACGGTAACATGACTAAGCAAAAAAATGCAAAACAAATAAAAAGGGGCACTCGCGGAAAAATGCCCAACATTCTAATATACGGCATCTCAGATAAAAAAAAAAAGACATGCACGTGTTAGCCCAACCATCAAGGCACACTTTCTAACACATAAACATGAAAAAAAAATCAATAATATACGGCAATTCCTTACTACGTAGTAAATTTTTACAAATATTGAAAAAAAAACAGAAATTGGCAACCGCAGTTAAATACCCAATATACCAATAACTACGTCGTATCTGACAAAAACAAAATCACGCATGGGTAGCCAGATCATCTAGACACACTTTCCAACATTAAAAAAGCAAAAGTTTTACGACACTATTTCGCAATATCTTACGGAAAAATGACTTGGCAAAAAAATTAAAAAAAATTAAAAAGGGACACTCGCGGTAAAATGCCCGACATTCTAATATACGACATCTCAGATAAAAAAAAAGACATGCACGTGTTAGCCCAACCATCAAGGCACACTTTCTAACACATAAACATGAAAAAAAAAAATGAATAATATACGGCAATTCCTTACTACGTAGTAATTTTTACAAATATTGAAAAAAACAGAAATTGGTAACCGCAGTTAAATACCCAATATACCAATAACTACGTCGTATCTGACAAAAACAAAGTCATGCATGGGTAGCCAGATCATCTAGACACACTTTCCAACACTAAACAAGCAAAAGTTTTACGACACTATTTGGCAATATCTTACGGAAAAATGACTTGGCAAAAAAATGAAAAAAAATGAAAAAGGGGCACTCGCGGTAAAATGGTCCTCGTGGTGATGAACAACATTTTAACTAAAAAAAAAAACATGCACATGGTAGCCAAACAATCCACCAAGACTTTCCACAACTGATGACCTATACAAGTTGCACAATTCTACGACAATTTCATAATACGTAATAACTTTGATAATTATGCAAACTACCTCAGAAGGGTAAACTCGGACGCGAACGACCCCGACGCGTCTCAGAAATCGGGGAAGGAGTACAGCTACAGCAATGCACATCTGGATCTGGACACTACTAGAGCGTGTAGGGGAGACACCTCCTGCAGGTCGATCACCCACAAATTCAGTCACAGGGGTGAGTCACGTGAGAAAAACCTGTTTTTTTTTGACGCTCGGGGTCGCAAACGACCCACCGTACCTATCCAGGGTTAAACAATTTAGATCTCTGCAAAGTATATTCGACGCAACCTATTGGAAAAGCAAATCAGTGTTCGCGTCTTTTTATCTTAAGAATGTCCAGTCTCTTTACGAGAACTGCTACACTCTGGGACCATTCGTAGCAACGAGTGCAGTAGTGGTGAGGGCTCAACCACTACAATTCCCTAATTCCATAACCTTTTTTAATCTTTCTCTTGAAATGTTTTATTATTGTTTTTGGGTTGTCCGGAAGGCTAAGAAGCCTTTCGCATCCTACTTGATTTGGCAGGTGGTCAAAGTCATTTCTTGAGAAGCGCCTAGATTAGAGGTTTTGATGAGGTCCTTTAGTATGGGTTGCAACCCTTCATACTTCAGCTCCTAGGAGTCGCTCAGCATCCTATGAGGATCGCGAGGCTCAGTAAGGAAGACGTACTTAAAAAGGCAGAGTAATTGTTCAAGTCGACTTCCTTACCAGGTACTTATTTATTTTATGTTTGTTATTTTGAATACAGTAACTGCTAAAATGAAATACAAAATACTTAGCTCATAATAATGTCAACATGTAATGCTGGTCTCTACCCACCCCCCTGGGTGTGAATCAGCTATATGATCACCGGCTAAGTTTAATATTGAAAAATGTTATTTTCATTAGTAAAATAAATTTTTGAATATACTTACCCGGTGATCATAGATTAAAAGACCCTCCCTTCCTCCCCAATAGAGACCCAGTGGGCAGAGGAGAAAATTGGTTCTGTGTTGACATGGAGTACTTGAGTACCTGCTCGACAGATGGCGCAGTTGATGTACACTCCCACCTGTATAGCGATCGCTGGCGTATTTTGTCCTTAGGTTTTTCTGTCGGGCAGCAGAGCTGACAGCTATATGATCACCGGGTAAGTATATTCAAAAATTTATTTTACTAATGAAAATAACATTTTAATGAAGTGGAAAACTCTGAATATATTATACAGTACATTATCTTGAATCATGAAACCATTTCGAATATATCAGGGTTCTCAGATTTATTTCATTCTAGAAGCATGACTCATATTTTAATTTTTATTGTTGTCTTTTGATAAAACTAATTCAAGATGTGATTACTATAATGATCTACTAATCCATATCAGGGAGAAGGATAAATTGCACGTTGAATGGGTCCAGAATTGGAACAATGTCTTCAAAGAGCTGCAGTCGTATGTGCTGGCTCATCACACGACCGGTCTTTCTTGGAACACCCGTGGAGGCAATGCCATGAACAACCTCAAGCCTGCACCTGCCAATTGTGGAGTACCTCCACCTCCTCCACGTAAGTTTTATTCAAAGATATCCTCTGACTGGTATTTTTTATCATTCCACTTTCTTTTAAAGGTTTAAAGGCCACTCATGAATGGCAGAAGCAAGGGACAGTGACGTTGCCCTATCTGAGGCCTTCCTCTCCTCCTCCTACCTAGTGGCTCCATGCTTAGCATCCTCCTCCCGACATATTCTTTCTACCTTCTCTCCACATGCCCAAACCATCTTAGTCTTGCTTCCCTTTATTTCCAAACTGATTGACATTTGCTTTTTTCAATTAAAGAAAAGAAACTATTACCTCAGCAGGAATATGAATAAGATGTTCAGGCTTCATCGTATTCTATGAGGATTGAGTTATTGGTTGTATTGAATTGTTAACTGCTGGAATCAAGTACTGTATTCCAACATTCTACAGTTTCCATAAATGCAAACCTGTATTTTACATAAATGTATTCACCTCAAAGTTCCTTATATATAAGTATTTCAAATTCCGCTGCACTTTCAAGTGGCTTATTGTTGAAAAATTTCGTTAGCATTCTTATCATTTTATCAGATGTTGAAGCATTTATCAAATGAGTTTGTTTGACATGATTTATTACAAAGATATTTTTGTCTTTTTTCAGACTAAAATTAGAGTAGAACTCCCTTTCTTTGCTTTGTTGTTTTATATGATTTACTACTCTTGGTAAATCGTTTCAAGAACCTTTATCCAATTTGTTATATAATGCTATGCATTACAGTACTGTAATCCCTCTATTAACAGCATAGTAAATCTAAAAGTGTTGCAGATATTTCCAAAATGTTAACGTGTGCTAGCTTAAGCAAGCAATAGGAAAGATTTTGACATAGAGAGCGTTGAGAAGTAAGAAGTCTATCATTGCAGTATGCAGTAAGTTTATAATAACTCCCGAGAAATATGACACTTAAGGAAGCAAATGTTTCGCTCAAGTTGTTAGTCACAGTAGACTATCCTACCCAAACTACCTATTTGTTGTCAGAGAATCTATTGGTAGTATACATAATGCATGATGTGTGTATATGTACAGTATTCAGTATATATATGAGTGTTGTGTACAAACATCAGTAAAATAACTAAATGATCATATTACCTACAATATGTTAACAGCATACAAGAACTGTGCGGTTCTCTCACACAACGATAGACTCCTTCGAGTTCTTATATTTTCTAACATACCTATTTTCTGTGTACAATCAAGAAAAAGTATTGTTGTTTAAACCATTTGTGTAGGTTATGCAATGCTAATCAAATGGGTATTGAGTGAACATTTATTCAGTGTATTACTATGTACAGTACAGTATACAATAAGTAACAATCTTGCATTCCATTTGTAACAAACACACAGACACCTCTCAATCAAAGAACACATATGCTAACAAAAAAGCTCTGAGATTAGGTACAGTACTTCTGTACACATTAATTAGAAGACAAGTTGTGGGACTGAAGTTGCTTTAGTGAACAAGTTTCCCTCAACCCACACAAGTCACATGGATACTATATTGCCCTTTTTTTTCCCCCTCTCCTCCACATTGGCAAGCCAATCAGGACCCTGCGTACTTTGTGACCTAATTACCGTACGCTACATGCAGTTCAGCTAGTTTGGCTGGCTGAGCAGAGGCCTCTTCCACTCCTACTCTAGGCGGTTTGATTTTAACTTCTGATATCGGTCTGCGTAATGTGAACTTTTATCCTCACTTTTGCCATTTAGTTCGGATAAGTGGACGTTCTCGTTCCCATTGGAAAAAATTCATGGTCATGGGCATAGTACAAATATAGAAAGTGCAGTTAAATAAGAGATTACAGTCTTTTATGTTTATTTTTTTTACTGTATAGCACATTGCTCTTTACTCAATTTATATTATGCACAATACTGTAATTAGTAGAAGCTATTACCTAGTCTAATATAGATCACTGTTAAATGTGAACTCTTTGTCAGAATGGCTGTTGGGAAAATTTCTAATGTAACTGTTAGTGGAAAGTAATTTTTTTTTCAATATTTCAATCTTCTCTACATAGAATCAGTATGGGAATCATGAATGAATACGTTATTCAGATACTGTATTGAATGTTATGGACCATTTTAAGAGCATCCAGGAGATCATGTCTGTACCATCAACTCATTTTGTTAATAGAGTATAAGATCAAGCAGCCTTCAAATCTCTTGACATTTTAATCATTCAGAAGATTAGAGATTGATATCTTTGTGTTAAGTAAATCTCCTTTTGATGTTGCTATTAGATTTTACCACTAGTCCTAAAGGAGCAACACTCGCAACCTCTGGTTTGGAATATTGGAAATTCAGATGATTGCATTTTAGGTCTCAAATAACTTTTTAATGAAAATATATTTTACAGTTAAAAATTTCTTTTTATATGTTTACACAAGCATGTCTAGTCCCCCATGCAACCATTTTCTGACTTGGCTGCCTATTTATTTACTTTTTCTTCAAAAATTCTAGGGAAAAACTATCTATTTTAGTATTGCATATACAATAACAACCCATTTCTAGTATTTTTTGAGGAAGAAAGTATCTTTTCTTATATACTATACACACATTTCTCTAAGGTATGTTCTAATTTCATTGTCTGCTGATATATATACAGTATATATCTAAAATTTTCATTTTATGATGATGCTGAAAGATGCATAAAGTATTGAAGATGATGATAAAGCTAAAAGCATGGGATTTACCCAGGAAATTACATGGACGAGAATACATTGTTAGCTAGACTTGCATATGTGTGTGCAGTTGTGTATGGGGAGTGATATATTTGGATTTTAGGAAAGGGACTCATCACTGGTTAGTAAATAACCCCTTAAATGTGATTATTTTGTCCTTATGATCCCTAGTGGTGAGGAAAGTTACAGTTAAAAAGCCATACTTATTCATCCTAGAGTCTATTCAATCAATCTCTACAAAAAAATTTGAAACCCTATTTCTCAAAATATAAAATTTTCAGAGAAAAATTGCTACTAATTTCATTTTAATATTGACTGATTTTATTTATCTAACATGAAAACAAAATTGTTTTATAGTTTACGATCTGTATGTTTACTATAAAAAAAATTTGTATGAAAAAGGTAGTCACCTTTAAAAGTAACTTCTATGTTATTAAGAAAATTAAAATGCCCAGAGGATTTCCAATGTACAACTTTTTGTGCATAAAATTCTTTCAAATGAATTTTAGGAAAAGAAATAAGTTGAGAAACACAAAGGTTTGTAGAATTTGAAGTAACTAAAATATCATCGTTTTAGTGGGACTGAGTCATGCTCCTTAATGTATTTTATATACTGTACTGTACAGTAATGGTTTTGTGACCATGAGACCTGTGCTCCTGTGCTATTTCTTAAGACAACAAAGAGTTAAAAGCAAATAGCATTGATTTTATATGTGTAATTGCAATGTTTTACCGTAAATGACAGTTCTGTATTCATATTTTATGCGTCATTAATTATATTTTTTTTAATATTACAAAACTAATATGGCAAAATGTCATAATTTTTAACACTGCTTTAAGTTAATAATTTAGTTTTTATGTATTTTGTGGAAATTAATTACTAAGTATAAAATTGAAAATAGATATTGGAGGTTTGTTAAAGTACGTCACCTCAGGACCCAAAGAAATGTATTTGAGGGCCTGTTGGGCCATGTACATAAGTTCCGTAGAGCAAAAGGTGAGGTGAAATCTTTAGACAACCTTTAGCTCCAAGTATACCAACAGGTTCTTCCCTAAGAATGCAGAGTTATGCACTGACCAAAGTTGCATCTGCAAGCAAGCTGCCTAACCAAGTCAGAGCAATCAGTGTCAGGTCACCTCCTCCTTGTTCCTGTCCTGCTGGGTCAAATGAAATAGCTGTGATACCTCTAGTCCTTCTTGAGTAGCACTGGAGGGCCCTGATGTGACACCAGGCATCTTCATGTCGACTTTCTCAGAGAGATAGGATAAAGAAGGTCCCAAACTGTGGGACGATGAAGGTGATATAATCCCCAGCCATCAAAAAATTGACATGATGAAGAGCCTGAAACTCTCTTACTCATTTGGAGAGTAGAAGCAAATTTTAGGGGAAGGTCCCTATGATGCCTTCCTCAGGTTAGCTGGTGTGTACACCAGTGCCCTGAGGATGAGGTGAGATACTTCGGGACTAAGTCCTACGATAGGCAGGCATCTTGAAGCTCCCTCTGAGCATGGACCAATCTTGTGAGGAGGTATCCACACAATAACCGAGGAGGCTCCTTTTCTATTATTCTCTTCAAAAGCAAAGATGAGAGATAGTAATGAGGGATAGACCCTGTGATGCCACCAAAAATCTTGAGAGGCTTTCTCTTTTTTTTTTTTTTTTTTTTTTTTTTTTAATAAATTGTAGAGGAAACAGATGCCACCAAAAATCTTGAAAGGCTTTCTCAATATATATATATATATATATATATATATATATATATATATATATATATATATTTTTTTTTTTTGGCAATTGTAGAGGAAACAGATGCCACCAAAAATCTTGAAAGGCTTTCTCAATATATATATATATATATTTTTTTTGGCAATTGTAGAGGAAACAGATCAAATGTGTTTCTCAGAAGTGAATTTACAATCAAGAATTACACCTTGAATTTTGAATGAATTGTGTGCATTTAAATAGGCCACTGCCCTTGATCTGAGAACTTTGTTAGGGTTTAACTTCATCCGTCTATTTTACACCATGTATTCATTTTAGCTAGATCTCTATTGAGGGATTCAGAAATCATAGATTTACATCCAGGGGATGGAATTGGTGCATTTGGCATTTATGGTTGCAGGCCAACTCATGAACACCCCTCAGCGAAAAGGTGATTCGCTTGATTCTCTTCCTCTTACCTTTATTAGTTTCACATACTTTGATTTACTGGGTTACTTGTTTCTATTCTGTGTGGAGGAAATAACTATCCGTGTGAGTAGTGGGAATAAATCTCTGTTGAATCCATAGCCGTAATGAAATTGTAGCAGTTAATTTCATGAACCTTTTGTTAATCCTTGGAAGTTTTGTCCTCTGATACACTTTTCTTCAGTAGTTCATAGCCCCTAGAGTCCTGAGAGTAGTAGGATTTCTTCCACATAAATGGCTACTTGAGGTACCTTGATAATGCGAGTTTGTGGTGAAATTAATACAGGTTTAAAAACTATTTTTGGTAATAAGAAACCCATCATTTTACAAGTAAAGTGCTGATCCCCAGTGAACTTACATCCTGCACTATTGTCACATGAAATAAAAAAGTTCACCCATTAGAAGTGCTTTGAAGTCTTTATGTACATAAGGGTGGAGTTTACATCTTCCAGAGCATCTGGAAGTGGACATGATGGACATTTAGGCTACTATAAAATGAGGAGATTGTGGTAGAAAATAATGAATTTTATTAACAATACCATTTTTTATGGTATTGCCTATAATTTAGGTTCCCTTGATGTTAGTTTTGGGTAAGAATTATAAACCAATGAAAGGAAAGAAATCAGCAGTTTGTTGTTTTGTAAGATGGATGTTTATTTCTAATGTTGCGGAACTCAAAATTGTAGTGTCATTATTTAATGATAATGATGCCAATTTTTGTTTTCATATTTTATTGACAGTCCTATTTATTTCACTTCTTTATTGTGAATACTAGACAATATTTTTGTAGTTAATGCTGAGTGAGTGAACAGATTTTTATACCCCCTTTTTTTTTGCTGTTGTGCTGATGTAAGCAACCATCAACTTTGCTAATGAGCTGTACTAGTATATAATAGTGAGTGAAGTAATATTAACTTTATATTGAGCCTGTAGTTAATTTGGTACCTTATCGGTAGCTGGCAACATCCCTCCCCCTCCCCCTATGGTGAAACTGGAGCCTAAAGTCATACCTGCTGAAGATGGACGAGCAGCCTTATTTGAATCGATAAACAGAGGAACAGATATCACTTCAGGCCTGAAGAAGGTAGGAAAAAACAATGTTAGTGACCCTTTTTTTGTTGTAATTGTCATCACAATCATCTACTGTATCTTGATAATTCTCCAAATACGGTACTGTACTGTATCCATTCTTTTTATTTGGTGTTATGTGTCACTTACCATTTTTGGGATATGTGCTGCTGCTTTTCATTACTCAGTACATCAAGCAGTAAACGGAAGTATTAATGATTGTGGGCATTCCTTCATATACAGCAAACTCCTTTGTATCTGACACCCCAGCACCAAAGGGTTGCCAGATAGAGAAATTTTTCAAATAACTAATATATTTCTAAATTTATCGTAGAACCCTAAGAGTATTCACAACTGCTCATTTATACTATATACAGTACAGGTATAGGCATTTTTACATATTATCATTGGTACGGTACATGTATTATGATTTCAGTTGAGGTGATGGGAACATATAAGAAAATACAGTAGTTAGATTTTAACTTTTGTAGCGTTATGGCAGAATTAACAATTTACTGAAATACCTCCCTCTCTCGGAGAGAGATTATCACCATAATACCAGGCTATTGTACACAAAAAATATGAGGCTATGATTTGCACTCCTAAATAACAATTAAGTGAAAAACTTTTGATACACTTTATAACTGGTAAGCTATAATATTATGTATTAGGTGTCTATGCAGTTAAGTGCAATGCATATGATTTTAATAAGTTAGAACATAATGTTACCGATGCTTCTTATTAATTACTTTTGTTCTGTTCAAATAAGTGCACATATAATCAATAGCCTTAGTGAGATCAGCTGAGCTACATAAACAATATGAATAGAAAAAATCATTAACTCATTTTTGGTTGAAATTCACCCCGAATTTGTAAAAAATAATAATTTACCAAACTACAGTAGGGAAGCATCATGAACACAAAAATAATTATGATTTTTGCATGCTTTTTTGTTCATATACGATGTGATGTCATTGTGGAAGATTGATTTATTATGTTTTTGTGTTAACCCTTTTACCCCCAAGCTATTTGGAACTTTCCAACCTTTAACCCCCAGGCGTTTTCTTTTTCAAGCACATTTTGCAATATATTTTTTCCAAATTGCTCTAACAGCCTTAATTTTCGTCATAGAGAGGTCAGGTTTATCTCATTCTTTTGGAAAATGCATGAAGTTTCTCATAAAGTTATCAAAAATATGCAAAAAAATGTAAATAGCAGTTTTTTGCAAGGACGTACCGGTACGTCCATGGGGGTAAAGGGATGAGTTTTGTGAAACGTACCAGTACGTCCATTTGGGGGTAAAAGGGTTAAGACTTTCCTGTAGAAGGCTAGAACATGAAATCCAGTACAACATAATTACCAAAAGAATATTGTCTACTCTGCTGTAGGGTCTGTACATCAATGTGCAAAGCAGAGACTCAATGTTTATAAGAGAGACCTTTAAGTTCAGGCACTATTGATCTTGACACAGTACCTCCAATGCTGAAACCATCAGGCTTTTGGCAACACGTTGCTACCACGTCATCACCAAGAACCACCATTACAGCTGGAGATAATGCTAACTGTGCATTAACTTGCACCCAGCTGCCATCCTCTTTCCTGTAGAGAAACAGTAAACCTCTTTCTGTTTTATGTAGCAAGGAATCTTCTAATACTATTAAGTTAAGTAACTGGAATCAGATTATGATTGATTATCCACTACAGTATTCTCAATAATATCTTGAACATAAGAAGGGGAAGTCTTCTAGGTTTGTCAAAAATTTGAATTGAATACTCCTCATAGAAAAATTTTATTTTCCCATTTGAAGACTTGTTAGGCTCACATAGAATTAGTTATTTTTTCACACCCATTGGCTTGGTAAACCATTAAGGTCAATTACTGGTTTAAAGGCTTAAAGGTCACTCATGAAAGGCAGGGGCAAGGGACAGTGACATTGCCCTATCGAACAGGACAATGCCCTAGAGACTGACCATATGCACATATAATTAGTGCCCAAGCTCCCTCTCCTTCCAAGCTAGGACCAAGGAGGGCTAGGCAATGGCTGCTGATGACTCAGCAGATAGATCTATAGGCTATCCTGAACCCCCCATCCTTAGCTCACAAGGATGGTGAGGTTGCAGCAACCAAACAAACTAACAAGTTTGAGCAGGACTCTAACCCCAGTCTGGCATTCATCAGTCAGGGATGTTACCACATTGGCCACCACAATTAGTATTACCCTTGCCTTACCCATCCCTGGAGGATCAGCTATCTGTGATAGGTAGGGAAAGGAACTAATCATTTTATGAGCCTCTGTCTCTTTTAGATATGTGGACCTGGAAAAGGGGGAAGGTATACAGTCCTTCCCCTGGGTAATATGAAAATAATTGAGGTTTTCAATCAAAGTGATGTGTGTCAGAGATGGATGTGATAATCAGAGTTCATGAGTGTTGTCACTCTTATAGTGACTATCTTGGTGCTGGTGATAGGGCTTGGGACCCTGTCAAGAGTTTTATTTACTCCCAGTGGATCTATTCTGCTCAGAACAAGGATTCTCTTGTAACAAGCTGGAAAGAGAATGCAGCCTTTCTCCTTTCAGTGTGGATGAAAGGATTAGCTGGGTCTGTTGGGTAATTACCCACTAAGGATCTCCAGAATCTTATCTTCCCTTCAATACAAGATTTAGCAGTTATGAGTTTTGGAAAAGGAATCTTGATTGACCAAGGCCCTCTCTCAAGTTTTAGATTTTGGTTCGGAGAATGACTTGAGATCCTGATGAGAAGGCAGCTTTACTATGGGGTTCTTGAGAGGAGGCTTCTCTCTCTCTTCCTTGGGAAGTGTCCCTTGGGTGCTACCCCAATGACTAATATGCCTCTGGGTCAGCTTTGACCCAGCTTTTAGATAGGCGGGTTAACGTTCCACCTTGATTTGGTATACTGGTCGTCTGTCCCATAACCCAGTTAGTAGAAATTTCAATCTGCTCCCTCTACACTCAGTCTGCATTGGCAGGACCTTTGGGTTATCAGTCTCTTGGATAAACTCCAATAATATCACAAATCACAATAGAGATTCAAAGATCATCTCTTAAGGCACGTCTCCAAATAACCCTGAAATATGTTATCCTGATGCCATATAAGTCTGCCTTAAACACAGTAGCAGAAGCTGATTTCATTTTCAACTACAGTTTGCTCGATGCTTTGATGGTCGGAATGACAGTGCCAGACCAAAAAACTCCCTTTTTGACCAAAATGGTGGAGATGGCTTCTGAAACATTGAGGAAGGTGCTACTTAAAGTAGATTTTATCTTTGCCAAATAATGTATTCCTTTTTAGGGGTATATCCAAAAGAGTTTCAGAGATTTACAGAACTGAAAATTTTTTGTGAAGTCCCTCTCCCTAAAAAATGGGATATTCAAGTAGGCACCAATCAATTGTGTGAGCATTGTCCTTTGGTTCTAGACTCTTACGACTGCACAATTTAGTGCCTGACAGACTTTTTATCTTTTTTTAACTTTGTGTCTGTCATGTCCTCTTGGAAGTGGGAGCTATAGAGGGATCCCATGTAGCCACTTTTGCTATAGCAATGCTATTTTGTAAGACTACCTATAAGACTTTGCAGTACGAGGTGAGGTGCCACAGGCAATCGAGCAGGACAATCGATTCTCTCTTGGAATTGGAGGATGCCAAGTTAATGCACCAGTAGCTTTGCTTCCAACTGTAGTGATGGTTCTTCGTGATGACACTGTAATGCTGCTGTCGTCAATAGCCAGATGGTTTCAGCATCGGAGGTGCTGCATCGAGTTCTATAATGCTTTAACTTGGAGGTCTCTCCTATACACACTTATTCCAGTTGGTGGAAGAAGTAATTGTATCATTTATGGCTCAGAGGTGGAGTGAAGAAGATTGAAAATATTAGTATTCAGAAGGCATTATTTTATGCTTTTTTGCTAATTCAGATCAGGTTTTTATTGCTTTGTTCTCTAGACTAGAGTCCAGTTAGAAATTTTTGTTTTTATCCACAATGAAATAATAGTCTAATATTGTTTTATCCACAATGAAATAATAGTCTAATATTGTTTTATCCACAATGAAATAATAGTCTAATATTGTTTTATCCACAAAGAAATAATAGTCTAATATTGTTTTATCCACATTGAAATAATAGTCTAATATTGATCAAATGTTTGCTCTTATTTAAATTTCCTTTTGTTCTGTTTAGTTGAACTGTAATGTATCCTTTTCACCTCCTTTAAGTTAGATTCATGTGTTTATGTTAAGCTAGAATATTGTACTCTTATCCAGCATATTTTTATTAATAATAATTACAAAACTGTTTTAATTCCTTTTTATAGTGTTTAAGATACTTTTATGCACAATAGAATCTAATTCTTCAATTTAAGATTTGATTCCCTATGTTTCCCACCCTTTGTTGTAAGCTCTAAGAAATGGGTTTCAGTACATGATTCCAAAATATTTTTTAGCACTTTTTCAGGGTTTCCAGCTTAGTAATCATGTCATAAATACTTCTAGTCCTCAATAGAAGTGCAGGTTACAGGCAAGGGACAGTGACATTATCCTATCGAGCAGGTCATATGATCAGTGCCTAAGCACCCTCTCCACCCAAGCTAGGACCAGGAAGGGCCAGGCACTGACTGCTGATGACTCAGCAAGTAGACCTATAAGATTCTCTAAACCCTTCATCCTTAGCTCACAAGGATGGTGTGGTTGCAGACTAGAAAAACTAACGAGTTTGAGCTGGACTTGAACCCCAGTTGGCCATTGTCAGACAGGGATGTTTCCAATGGGGCACCACTAATAATTTCTGGATTTCCGTTATATATTCCAATAATTTGGCAGTAAAGTTCCTAATACAGGGCCTCGCTTTCCTTTAGTCATTTCTAGCAGTACATGAGGTTTAGCATAATGGGCGTAGATTTTGCTTCAGCATATTAAAAAAACTTCCAGTGTCGTCAATGCATACTATTCAGTCTTCTGTAGTCTTTGGTGATAAAAAGATATAGAGCACTAACAGTGGGGTCGAGTTATTATCCAATGCCTTTTTTTCTAAATATATACTGTATGAGGAAGAGTGATTTTCCATGAAATGATATGAATTGAACACCCAATAGTTTGTTAAGCATTTCTAATGTTTGCAATCATCTTGAAACAGGTGACAGATGACATGAAAACCCACAAAAATCCAAATCTCAGGGAGGGACCAAAGCCATTTGTTAAGGCCTCCTCTGGTGCTCCAGCTTCTGATAAGAAAGAATCCTCTCCGACAGCACGCCCTCCAAAACTGGCATTGGAAGGGAAGAAGTGGTATGTGGAATACCAGCAGGATAAACCAAATCTCCTAATTTCTCAAACAAGAATGGATCAGTGTGTATATATTTTTAGATGCGTGAACACTGTTGTGCAAATTAAGGTAATTTTTTATATTTTTTTCTGTTTAATTAAACTTTCTTGTGCTGGAGTTTATGAATGTATATTTTTGATATACTGTATTGATTTTGACAAAAGATACAGATTTCAAAAATGATAATTTGTAATTGGAATTGAATGTGATATATCTTTCTATTGTGTTGAAATGCTTGGTTATTCTCTTGAAATTTGACATAGGATAGTGTAATGATTAAGTCTTTGCATGAAGTAAAACTTGTGATTATTTTAATCTCGTTAATATTTTATTACGTATTTCTCATAAAGCTAAAAATATACCTGATTTACTGTCATATTTTGCTGTTCTGGAAGAAATTCGTAAAATTTTGAAATTTTTTCGTTATTGTAATGTAAGAATAACAAATAATTTTGTTATATATTTCAGGGAAAGGTCAACTCTGTCATCTTGGATTCATGTAAGAAGTCCTCTATAGTCTTTGATAACCTTGTCTCGTCAGCAGAAGTAGTCAATTGTCAATCTTGCCAGGTTCAGGTTAGTAGATCATTTTCTTTTTAAAGATTAAGAAATATTGCAGTACTATAGTCAAGTACTGTTTGTACTATGGATACAGTAACTATCTACCATACAAATACCAAACTCACAGAGTTCTGCCAGTGCAAGTGTGTGCAAAGATGATCGCCAGAAAATTATTGGCACTATAGTCAATTTCTTTTTGCGAGGCATATTTGCACCGACTCGCAGCGGTGCTCTTTTAGCTCGGAAAAGTTTCCTGATCGCTGATTGGTTGGACAAGATAATTCTAACCAATCAGCGATCAGGAAACTTTTCCGAGCTAAAAGGGGGCACCGTTGCGAGTCGGTGCAAATCTGCCTCGCTAAAAGAAATGGACCCAGAACGTTATCCCATGTTTTTTTTTTTTTTTATGTCTGCCATGGCCGTCTTTTCGGTTTCTAAACAAGTGTCTGTCTTAATCTAATGCTATGGGGGTTATTCCTTTGTGTAAAAATCATGAAATCTTGAGTAATGGTTATACTTCTGGTGCTGTCAAGAAACTATTTAAATTTAATTTATAGTGTGTGGAAAAATAATAAAGCCATTAGCACATCTTGTCGCCCCACCCCAAGTTAAACCCAGTATTCCAGATGTTTACTTTATGAGGTAAGATTACTTAACGAAAATTTATTCTATCATTAGAACTAACTTTTTCTTAAAATCTGACTTTAACTAATTTTAAAAGGATTGTGCAGTAAATATTTTCTTTATTAATTAAAATTGTATGTTAGTTCAATAATTTAACTATCAATAAAACCAAGTAATTTAGCTTGATGGCCTATACATATAAAGTACGTTCATACACAAAAGAATGGTCGATATGCAATAAGATAATTGAAATAGCTGGAAGTGAGGGAAAAAAATGCTGTGCACAATCATTTTTTAAAGCATTTTACATAATAAAAACAAACAGCTGTATGAATTCTTAATATAACTAATGTTCATATTGATTTGTAAACAAACACTCCATACAGTGCGAGCAATCAGATGACACAAAACTTGAAAAACAACAACGTAAAATTGTTGGTCTGTAAAATGTCAGGAAATTTATAGAATACTAATTCAATTATATCTAATTTCATGAACTCTTAATACATTCATAGCCGTGTTGGCTACTGTTAGCAGGATCAACTGATGGGAAACAGTCAAGGGATGAGAGTTACTGGTGGGTTGCAAGTTGTATAACCCTAATCATGTTTTCCTTCCAAAACTTTCCAGCTTTCGAACGTACACTCGCAATGTATGTGGTTCGTATGGTGGCAGTTACTGTATTTATGTCTATCTATTTATTTTAAGATTAGCAGAGGACATAGTTCTATTAAATGAATCATGGGAGGAATTACAAAAGATGATAGAAGATTTGAATAAAGCAGAAATGTAGGACTGAAAATGAATATGAGTAAAACTAAGATAATGTTCAATGAAATGCAGAGAGACAACAAATAAGGTTTAAAACAACTCTCTAGAGATTTTTAATCAATACAGTATACATACAGTGCTTACGACAGACAGTAAGTGTTACACCAGGACTTGAGACCGAAATTAAAAGAAGGATAAGCATGAATTTCGAGAGCCTTTGGTGAACAAAAAGAGAGTATGCAAAGTAGAATCCCACTTTCTCTCTAAAAAGAAAAGTATTTAATCAGATGGTCCTACCGGTATTAACTTATGCATTGGAAACTTGGAGCCATAATAAAACCTTAGAATATAAACTAATTACAACTCAAAGAGCTATGGAAAGAATAATGATAATAATAACACTAAGAAACAGAAGAAGAGCAAACTAAAGTAGAGGAAATTAATAATATGTAAGAAAATGCAATGGACAAGGGCAAGGCATATAATGAGAGTGACAGATAATGGAAGGACATTAAGAATAATAGAATGGGTCCCAAGAGATTGCAAATAAAGTAGGGGAAGGAAGAGGAGAGGATGGATTGACAAACTAAGGAAATTTGTAGGTATAAACTGGCATATAAAGATCATAAACAGAGAAGAGTGAAAGGACATGTCTGAGGCCTTTGTCCTGCAGTGGACTTGTCATGGCTGATGATGATGATCTATCTATCTATCTTTCTAGACTTCAAGTTGTTCTTGAGGGCTTGGGATTAAGGGTGTCGTAGACTAACAAAGGCCTAAGTTTAAAATATCCAGTATTATTTCCCCCAAACATTAAAGTTAATCTATCTTTGGCCACCTTATACACTAGCATAGTTTTCTCTTAGAAATATGTGAACGATCTGGCATTCTCTTCCAGAATAATCCTGTTTTGTCGACATTGAATGGGATTTCCTTGAGAATTTGATGTTCATCGATGCTGTTTTTTAAAGTTTCAGGAAATTCTTCGGCAACAACAGTATCAGTAATAGCAGCAGCCTCTTGGATTTGAATATTGCATAATCTAAACCACTTATTCTAAGGAAGAGAAAACTATGCCAGGGTACAAGGTGGCTGAAGATAGACAAACTTTAATGTTGGGTGGAAATATTACTGGATATTTTAAGATTTAGCCTTGTTAGTTTACCAGGCTCTTAAGAACATCTTGAAGTCTAAGGGCATGGGTCACCATGGCCTTTTTGAAGAATGGATTGGTGGTTATTTGATACCAACAATAAAGTAGTATTGCAGGGTATAAAATCTTCCTTTTAAGGTTATGTTGATCCTAGACAATGCTATGAAAAATCCCACACATCTGAATGTTATGGACCCTAATGTGAATGTTGTTTTCTTACACCCAACACCAGCTCACTTATAAAATTAATGGACTAAGGCAAACTTTATGCCAAGCAGGTGATGCTTTTCTGGGGGAGGATGGAATAAGTATTCAGGAATTTTGGAAGGCATACAATATATATCAATTAGTGTTAAACATAACCACGTCTTGGGGCTGAAGTGACTCTATTCGCAATGAAATGCATTTGGAAAAATCTGTGGCCTCAATTCGTGTACGATTTTATGTACTTTGAAGTTCCAATCAAGAACCTCTTGAAGAATTTTGTAGCACTAAGTAACAAATTTGAGGATTTGAAAGAGAAAGATTTTGAACAGTTGATCCAGACCCACAAACAACTACTAACAAAAATAAGTGGTTGAAATTAGGTGAGAAACAGAACATTGAAGACAGTTTCCCAGACCCACAACTAAAAAAATTTCAAGCTTAGAGTAATGCAGAAGGGCTTTTATCGTTTATTCATGCATTTGTTGGTCTTGGAGTCCTTGGATCCTTCAGCTGAACGGTTTTCAAAAATTACGAAATGGTGTTGAAGGTTTAATAATGCCTTATAATATAATTTTTTAAGATAAAACGAGGGATACCATTCTGCAAACTTTTTATTAGTTCCTAGTCAGGGTTGGATAAAAAAGCGTACCGAGTCACCACCTGATCTTGACACGGAAGTGACTTCATGGTTTACAAAAATAAGGTAACAACTACATTTACAGTTTATTGTGCTGTAACATTCTCCTCTCACTCTCTTGTGACAAATGGAGTGTTCTTTTCACTCTGGTGTTCTTTTACACAAGTCTTCAAACAAAAACTTGGCCTTCTAGGATAGCATTTGGCTTGTAGGAGTTAGTTCATTCATCTGTTGTGTTATACAAAGTTGTGATAAGAATTCCATTTCATGGTAGAGTATGCCTCTATTCACGTTGATGATGTAGCCTTTTTAGTCACATTTTGAATGATGCTGTGCTTATAAATAACGGTGTACACGTTACCAGTCAGTCAACACCACATGCAATGTTCGTCACCTTGTCACCCCTTTCATATCTTTATTTATCATTTCCAATTTGTTTACATGTAATCACCTGCTGCTTAGAATCACTCACTTTGACTTTCTTTGGGAGACATTACTAGAATATGCAAAGATTGCTGAGATATCAAAGGATTACAGTACTGTACAGTAATTCAGCGTGTACATACATTTATAAAATTTTGTAAAGAACTAATGTGAATAGGACTTCTCCCAGCTGAAACAATATAGAGAAGCTATTAGCACTTCTAGTGTGGGAATTTATATTTTTTACGTTGTAATGATTTTCATTATAAGTGAAACGTTTTATTTATCCCTTTTGCAAGAACTGGTATGTTCCTGTGCCGAAGATGGGAATTTTACCGCTGAGTCTCCTCCTCTTCTCTCGGTTGTATCTGCTATTGAGGGTTTCTTGATGAGCTACCCAAATAGGCCTACCCCTCTAGGTGGTTTTGGCAATTAAACTCGTAAAAAGTACTGGCATACATTAGATCCAAAAGTCTATCTTGGAAGAAGAGGTTTCCTGTTTGTTGTCGTTACAGGTCATGAATCTGAAATTTATTTGTGGGAATTAATTTGTTAGGCAGTTTTGGAGTTCTTGCTGTAGTTTAGATAGAGCTTTATTTACATTTGGTATTTTACAGTAAAACTCCATTTTAGGGACTAATGATTGGTATCTTTGGTCTATACAGTGCTGTATATTAATTGTAAGAAATTTATCTTCTCTAAAAAAGGTATTTTGACAAAGGAAAAATCTATTTCTGGGTGAGAGACCTGTGTTGCCCAGTGAAATGCTCCTTATAGCACCATTTCTACAGTACAAATACTGCTAAATATACCAGAGAAAAAGTTGCATGGAATGCCAGGAATACACCCAGCTCGCTCACCCTTATAGGGTGTCGGTATAGAAACTGGGGTATGTTAGAACCACTACCAGAGGTCTCTTACCAATTAGTCTTCTCCTTCCTCAATATCCCCCGATACTACGAGGTGCCGTTCTACATCCGACTACTGCCCGCTACTACGGCTACTGTCTCCCCCCCCCCCACCACCACCACTACCACTACCCACGCTTCTCCCATCATTCCTACTAGCACCCCAAGTTTGGGCCAGCCTAGGTGAGGAAAAAGGGGTGGGTTCACTGGGCAACCCAGATCCCTCGCCCAGAAATAGATTTTTCCTTTGTCAAAATCCCTTTTCTGGGCTCAACCTGTGTCGCTCCATGAAATAGTAACATGAGATGTCTAAATATAATATAAAAGACATTAGTAATATATAAACATCACAAACATGGGTTAAAGTACAATCCAAATGAAGGTCAAGGTTAAGGCAGGGGGAATAGGCAAGGCAGGTGTCGCCCTGCTCCTTATTAGGAGACAAGGCACTAAGAGGAAAAAATATATATAAAGATAGGACCCTGTTTTAATGGTTCTGTTATATCCGGAGGAACCACGTTCCCTGCTGCCACTGTTGCAAATTTTAGGGCTTCCAAGGATTTTAAATAGTGGCATTTGAATACTGCTGGTGATTTCGAGCCTGTATATCTTTTTAATTCTTCAAAATTCATATGATGAAAATAATTGACTGATGTTGCTACTGCTCGGATATCATGGGCATGTGGGACTGATTCCGGGTTGGCTTGTTTAATAAAATAAAGAATCTGTTGTCTGATTCCTTTCAGGGATGGTTCCTCCATTCCCTCTAATAAACAAAGGGCCTGAAGACTTGTTAGGGGTTCTATTCAAATAGGCTTTCAGTGTTAACTGGGCACAGAGATAGGTCCTGTGGAAGTGGGAAAGTCTTCCACGGGGTCCATTTATTCTGTGGATCCTCATTCTTTGCTAAGAATTTTCTATCTCGAGAGATTAATATTTCACCAGAAGAAAGAAAGTCAATGTGATCTGGCTCTCTAGATAATGCTGAGAGTTCAGATATTCTGGTTCCTGAAGCTAAACTTATCAAAAATAACGTCTTTCTAAGAAGCGTTATAGAAGTGCATGAGTCATTATCAGTATCAGAAGCTAGATTAAGGACATCATTTAAAAACCAGGAAATGGTGTGAGGATGAGTTACTGGTTTTAGTCTAGCATAAGCTCTGGGGATAGACGAAAAATACGAATTTGTAAGATTAATATTGAACCCGAACTGAAATATTTTCTTTAAAGCGGACTTAATTGTAGTAATAGTATTAGCGGCTAGTCCCCCTTCAAACAAAGTTCTGAAAAGGGTAACTGCCAGATTCGTAGTCATCGTCTGAACTCCTGAGTTTTTCAAAAATTTTGCTAACTTCCTTACGGCAGAATCGTATTGCCGAAGGGTGGATTCTCTTTTGTCTGACTCTAGGAACAATGTGTTGAGAGGGTCAGTCTCAGCATCTTTTTGTGCTGCAAATTTCATGAAGTCCATAAAGTTAGGGTACTCTGAATTCTTGAGGAAGCTGACACACTGCGAGTTTGTACTATTTGTGTTAACTTTGGGTTGGGAATCTGCCGAGGGCGGAGTCTCAGTTGCACCAAGAGAGGAAACCAGTTGCTTTTGGGCCAATTGGGGGCCACTAGGGCAATCCGTCCTTTGAAAGTCCTGAGCTTGTCTAGGACTTTCATTAGCATGTTTATATGTGGAAACAGGTAAATCCTCCGCCAGTTGTTTCAATCTATGGACATGGCGTCTGGGGCATAGGCCAGAGGGTCCAGGTTGGGGGCTACATAACATTGTAGTTTGTGGTTGGATTCCGTGACAAATAGATCTACTTGGAGATCCGGAACTTGTTGGCAGATCCAATTGAATGACTTTTTGTCTAAGGACCATTCCGACTCCAGCTGAGTTGTCCTTGAGAGTGCATCCGCGACTATGTTCCTTACGCCCGCCAGGTGAACAGCTGACAGGTGCCAATGTTTCTTTGTTGCCATTGAGAAGATTGCTATCATCACATGATTTATGTGTCTTGATTTGGAACCTCCCCTGTTGATGCAGTGGACTATTCACGCGCTGTCTGGTATTAGTCTGATATGTTGTTTCTTTGATGGGGAGAATCTTTTTAGAGTAAAGAGCACTGCCATGGCCTCTAGAATATTAATGTGTAGTTGACGGAATGTCACTGATCACAAACCTTGGAACTTTTTGGATTGGGAGTAACCTCCCTAACCGCTTAGGGAGGCATCCGTATGGATTACTAATGCCAGCAGTGGGAATTGAAGAGGTACTGATTTTGCCAGGATTTTTACTTTCGTCCATGGCTGAAGTCTTTTCCTGAGTATTGATGGAATCCGGGAAATTGTGTCTTGATGTTTGTTGTTTGCTTTGGATCGCCAAACTCGATTGATGTCCTTCAGTTTGGCTTTCAATAGTGTGCCTATTACTGAAGCAAACTGGAGTGAGCCTAAGATTCTTCCTTGGTTTCTCCGGGATGTTAGTTTGTCCTTGAGAAAGCTTCTCATGTTTTTTGCTATCTTTTTCCTCTTTTTGGTGGAATCGACAGTTTGTGTGTGGTCAGGTTCCATTGTAGACTTAACCACTGGAAGCATGTTGCCGGAATAAGACGGGACTTTTTAAATTTATTTAGAACCCTAAGTGTTCCAGGAACTTTATTACTTTGTCCGTCGCCTTGTGGCATTCCTCGACGCTGTTGGCCCAAATAAGCCAATCGTCTAGATAGGCCACTAGCTGTATTCCTTGAGTTCTCAGCTCTTGGACTACTGTTTCCGCTAACTTAGTGAATATTCTGGGCGCTATATTGAGTCCGAACGGCATCACTTTGAAGGTATAAGCCCATTTGCCTAGCTTGTATCCTAGAAAAGGATGAAAATGCCTTGCTATCGGAACATGATAATAAGCGTCTGTAAGATCTATAGAGGTGGTGACGGCCCCACGGGGAAGTAAGGTCCGTACCTGCGAGACGGTCAGCATATGGAACTTGTCGCATTGAATGTATGTATTCAAATGGGACAGATCTAAGATGACTTCGTTTGTCTGGGTCTTTCTTTGGCACGCTGAACAAGCGACTTTGAAATTTTAAGCGTTTTACCTCTTTTATTGCATTCTTTAGAAGGAGATCTTTGGCGAAAAGTGTGAGATCTGCCGTTGGAATCATAAAAACTGGTTGTTGGAGGGGGCCCTTGTATCCAACTCCACCCTAGGCCCTTCGTTATTATGCTGTATGCCTATTTGCTGAAAGTCCGACGGCTCCGGAAGAGGTATAGCCTCCCTCCTACCTGAGGAGTCTCATTGGTTTGCAGAAGGTCTGCTACCACGGCTCCCTCGGAATCCTCTGCCCCTACCGGAAGCTCTACCGCTGCCTCTATGGCGAAAGGTTCCCCTAGTCCTACTACCTCTTGCATGCCTATTATACCCATGAAACACTCCTTGTGATTCAAAGGAAAGGTTATAAGCAGGAGACGTAGTAAACGGAGTAGGGTGTTGAGGTGGCTGGCTTACCAACACATAATGTTGTTGTGGCTGAGGTTTTGTGGTGGAAGGATGGCTCACCTGGGATACAGGCAATGCTTGTACCACAGTTTGAGCTTGTGGACCTTGGAAGGATTGAAACTTCCTTGGTCTTTTCTTGCCTCTTGATTGCGTTCCGGTGGGTTCGAATTTTCTATTTGGAATTAAACCCCACTGGACTCTGAGGCTCTGGTTGACCCTGGCTGCTTCTCCGAGGACGCTGTTAACCACGTCCTCCGGAAATAGCTCCGCTCCCCAGATCGAGGCCTTAATTAGTCTATTAGACTCATGCCTAATGGAGGCCTCAGCTAGGTCGTGCTTCCGGCAATTACGTTTAGCCACTGCAAAGTCATATGCATCACACTGAAGTGTGTGAAGCAAGGACTTTGTCAGGATCTTAAAGAGAGGCTCTTCGGCGTAGACTAATGAAGTCATCTCCGCCATCGTGACTGAGTTGATAGATCTACTCAGCCTGACTCTTGCATCGTATTCTATCTTAATCAGTGAGTCCGGTAGTCTGGGGAGTCGTTCACTGAATTGTGCGGTGGCACAGTTTGGGTTCAATTTTCCTGGTGGAAAGTAGCCGGGATGTCAATCCAGCATTCTTCGTCTCCCGGGAACAACAGGGAAGTCAGGTCCGTTTCCGTAAGTTGGGGCATGGGCTTGTCCTCCATAGCCGCTTGTAGAGTAAGGTCTACTACCTTGGTGGTGCATGGTGTAGGGGTTTGCACCTCTACCACGAACATGGTATACAGTATGTACCTTTATGAGGGGTTAACTTCATGTTGACACAATCCCACTCATTCAGGGTCCAGACCCAGGCGGACTGAGCTTGCTCTTTTGGAAAGATATGGTTTCCTTGGGAACCTTATCTACCCTTATTAGCGCATCCTCTGTCAGGCACGCGTAACCAGGGGAGGGGAATTGTAAATCCGGCGGGTTGAATTCAAAATCCTCTACCGGACGGGTACCACATCCTTCAATAGTCAGCATGCCCTCGGATAATGGCGCATGAAGAGCCAATCGCCACGAGTTCTTCTTTACGAACGCCGGGAGCTTTGACACGTCTGGGACCACAAACTGTTGTTGCTCTGGTAGCCCGGATCGCAAGAGATTCTCAATCAGGTTTTCCTGATTTTGCAGTCTGGGCTAAAGTGTCCATCGACTGCAGGCGATCGGCAATTGGTCCAATCTGAGATTGAACTATATTCCCCATCCTCTCCATGAGCTGGCTCGAGAAGGCTACTGGATCGAAAGCCAGTTCCGGCGTCTTCCCCTTTGAGCTCCTTGCTCTCGACCCTTGAGGTGGCGGGTTAGCCGTTGTTGAGTCCGTCTGCATCTTAGAAGCTGATAATGGTCTGGTTGGGAGAGGTTTGGGTAATTTAGAAGGCTTGCTAGCTTTGGGTAGAGCCTTCTTCACATCTTTTATTTTTGGGGCTACTGAGCATGACTTGTCCCTAGCCATGACATTCCCAGTAAACCCCCTAGAAAGAAGAGACAGAGGAAGAGTTAGACTGCACCGGACTAAGAAAAGGAATCTTAGGCCGGACGCTACCTGCCTCACTTACCTCCCTACCTTGTCCAGTGGAGTCGACGACCATTGGTTCGACATCCAGGTTGACAGCGGCTACATCCTCCAAAACATCATTGCCTAGTCCCTCCAAATCTTCAGGGAGGTCTTGAGTTTCTTCTCTAATCCTGGCGATGATTGGAGCCGCTGTATCTGCTGCTACCGCCGCCGACATTGGCGTTGGGGTAAAGTAGGGCGCACATATCCTCCGCCAGGATATACGGCTTCTTAGCCTTTACATTATGGCCAAAGCCACCGACCCAGGTCTTGAGGGTCGCCAGAGAAGCGCTCTTGATGGCTTGAGTGGTCTGAAAGAGACATTCCCGTTAGAACTTAAACCATAAAAAACTATGTACTGTACTGTATTTTCAGTACCAAGCTTCCAGTATGTTCAATAATTATTTCAAACATTTTCAATACGTTCAATAATTATTTCTAGAGGAAGGGATGTAGTACATACCGAGTCACTCGTAAGGTCAGAGACCAGAGTGTAACAAATCTTGCATCCGCCAAACCAGAAGGTCGGCCATCTGGACTGCACACCCGGCATGAGAACGGCAGACCTCATGTCCGCACGATTGCTGCAACACCGCAGTGCATGCCGTCTCCTGACAGCGTACCACCTGTAAGATAATTTGATATATGAGTATCGAATTAGATTGCACCGGCAGATCCGGCGATATATATAGTTAAGTAAAGTCCGCTGTGCTGAGCTCAGCGGGATCGCATGCTGTCTTAATAACTATACAATAATCATTTGCAATGGTACTCTATATATTGATTTCTGTCCTTCGTCATTTAATCTCATTCAAGAAATTATTATAAATATCTGGAACGGTCGGAAACGATAGTTGGATTAACCTTGAACCAGTCCGTCGGCCCCGGAGAGAGGAATTTTCCTATGAAACTTCTCTCAGCCTTCCGTACCCCCACTGGAATGGGATGTATGAAGAAAGGTTAGGGACGAGCGGAACAGGAACAGCCATCCAGATATTCCATTGGCCCCGGAATGCATTAAGCACTACATTAAATGTATATATATAAATGAACTAAATATTGATGACAAGGGGGTACAAAGAAAACAGAATATAGGGATATCAATATAGTGCCGGAATACTTGGATGGAAGTATGGATTCCTACTGTGTAAATCCGGCCCGAAAATAATAAAATTGTAATTTAAGTAGATACTAAGCTCCGTCTGAGACCCTCTTCCCGGGTCAACCATCAGTAAAAATCCTTTATATAGATATGGGATAAACTTATGGGATCAGAACAGGGTAAATTACCTGAATCCAATCAAAGAATCATAGTTACTAACTTATAGATACGATTCTCAAGTTATTCCGGTCCTCCCGGGACGGAAGGATAGCGAGGATGGAATTCCAGGGAAGGGGGGAGAGTGCGAGGTGCATACCCAGTCCCGCGTGTCTGGTGGCCAACCATGACGAGCCGAGGAGAGAGCGCTACCCGCGTCAGCTCACGGAGCGTGTGAGCCAGGCCTCTATCTCAGTTGTCTTCCCACTCTCTCTAAAAGAATGTGACTCAAGCCTACTTCCTGAGGTAGGGTGTGGCGAATAATCCACCGAGGTGTGTACAGTGGGAGGGGGACAACCAAGAAGAGTGGCTGGCTCGAGATCAGGTGACCACTGTGGCCGGTCGGGTGGGACAACCCTCCGAGACACAATGGAAATACCCGATAAGGCGGTAGGCCTATGGCTTCCCGACTAAAGCATGCAGATTAAATAAAAATAATGATAATAATTACTTGACATATGTGTTCTACAGTAAGATAGGCTATAACGACATAAAGTGAGTAAAAAGGGGGAAATAGGGAGAGGAACATGGTGTGATACGAGCGTATAGCCTAACCCTCCATAATCGGGTAAATTGCCGACCTGGTCAGGAAGACTAAACTGCTCTAAACAATAACTAGCCCTTCAAAATCGGGTATAATGCCGACCTGGTCAGGTAGTACAATGACTTAAGGATAACATCCTATATAAATTAAAAGTGTTCCGATTCCCCTCATAATACTCAATAGGAACATCCTAACCTAAGTATAAAATACGTATATCGAAGGGGAGGCTCATTGGTGTAGGCTACCTTCCGAAGCCGCATACAACCCGGTCGGGTAGGCTAACCAAATGAACACCAAAATAGCCTAATTAATACTCAAACGTTAATAAACTTCAATAGCCATGCTAAAACACTGTATAAGATGTCTAGAGCTAAATAAATTAGACTATAATTAGTATGAGGAACTAATTGAAAGCCGTAAACAACATGGAGCTCTCGGAGGTAGCGACACCAAAATGGCTGCCGAATATGCCCGTGAGGGAAGGCATCACACAAAGCTGCTGAGACTAAAATTAACAATATTATTAATTCAATGTGTGTCGCTACCTAGAACTATCAAAACAGATAATTATAATACTTAACTTGGGAGTAGGGTTCTCCAAAACATCAGACATCTTCAAAAACACAGTAAAAAAGAAGCTACTGAAACAAACACGTGTGGATATCACGGTGCTGGAAAAGGAATGAAGGGAGAAGCGTGGGTAGTGGTAGTGGTGGTGGGGGGGGGGGGGTAGTAGCTGTAGTAGTGGGCAGTTGTCGGATGTAGAACGGCACCTCGTAGTATCGGAGAAGACTAATTGGTAAGGGACCTCTGGTAGTGGTTCTAACACGCCCCAGTTTCTATACCGACACCCTATAAGGGTGAGCGAGCTGGGTATACTCCTGGCATTCCATGCAACTTTTTATCTGGTATATCTAGCAGTATTTATACCTTAGAAATGGTGCTATAAGGAGCGACACAGGTTGAGCCCAGAAATTGAATTTTTAAGGCCATTATCCTTAAAAGACTTTTGTAAAAATAGTACTTTTCCATTGAATGTCTAGTAACTAAAACATATTTGTAAGTTCTGTAAATTAGTGTTTTTATAGAGTTAGTTTTAAATACAGTAGGGCAGTAACTTGAAAAAACTAATCTTTAATCCAGTAAATGATGATTTTATGAAGACTGTCAAAGATTTCTCTTGTATATTAGTCATAATATAAAAAATCAGAATTTTGTGTTCTTTTTCTTGTTCTCGTGATTACTATTCAAATTGCCTTATGCCCAACAATTTTCATGCTAAGTTAGGTAATTTAGTAGAATTGCTTAGGACGTTATTCATCTTTTCAATATGATGGTGTCTTTACTTTTTTGTTTGGTTTATATGAGATTAGGATTTTTTTGCCAGAATCTTAATTATATAGAAAATATGAATAATGTTTTAGACAACTCTAAATTTGCTAACTTGTGTTCTCCTGAGTTTATCGATATTTTCAAAATAGAGTACAAAATTAACAGACTTTTGAGAATTTTGAAGGACATTATTATTATCAATAAACAGATATGAATATCTTCTTCAGGTTCTTCATATGGTATATGATATGGGTTACTTAAAATTCATAAGTAAATTATCCCACTCAGACCCATTTTAGCCACTTAACTCCCCCAATTTTAACATTGCCAAATTTCTTTTGCTGCTTTTGAAACTACTCTCTTTGAATGAATTCACACTGCTGAATTCTGTATCCCACGTGATCACACACGCTCGTACACTGTAACGGTATTTCTGTTTTTTATTTTTTTTGTATATTGTCGTTATCGCTCTCCCCTCGCACCACTAACCTGTTAAGGCGTGTATATTCTTGCATCATCGTGTTTAATTTTTTGTGCCGTTCTCAACTGAAACTGGTGTATGTATACTCATGCCTCATCAAATAAAGTTAGTTGTATTAAAAAAAAACAACACCGTTACAATGTAGGAGCGTGTGTGATACACGTGCGGTACAATTCCAAGAAATGAATCGAGAAAATTATTCTTTGTATTGATGTGCAGAGTCCAGAGTAGATATTGTTTAGTGACAAAGTAAAAATAAATGACCAGTTCTTTAGTCAACTTTTACTATATTTTTTCTTGTGCATTTATATATCTTTGCACCTTGAGTATCAGTATTACATGATGGGTGAAGATTAGAAAGTAAACATTTTGAACCACTCTGTTTCAGAAGACCGCTGGAAGATTTTTTCTGTAGTTTGACATGATTTTGGTCGTGAAGAATATGCTTAACTTTTAAGATGATAATAATAGAGATATATTCTATCAGGCATTGTTATGGTCTTCTGTCATACTGTACTTTGGTTTAATAAGAAACTGAGTTTATAATAAAAGAAATTATTTCTATATTCATCTGAAATTCATATTGCTTCTCCAGAAGCTTGGTTTGTTGATAAATACTTTCAAAATTTAATTTACATTTCCCCATTTTCTTTTCTTTCAAAAAACACCAGTCCATAGTAAAGTAATGAAACAATCTAGCTGATAATAGTAAGAAGCACCAGCACACGTTTTCAGCTTTGAAATTGATAGTATTTCCTATTCTCAATAACAGATTTCTTATCAAAATTATATTGTATATTTTTATAAACCTCCCCTGATGTTCATATTGCTGTCTCCCACACACCAGTGGAGGTCAAAAGCCAGTGAAGAAATGAAATAGGTCAACAAGAAATTTAGAATGTAGGCCTATAACATAATCAGAATTCTAGAATAAATTAGTCCAGTTTAAATGGTGAACATGTCAAAATACAATTTAAAATATGGAACTACAGATTTTTTCTAATGATATTTGAAATATCAAAAAAGAAATCTATAAATTAATTGAACTAAAATAATTTATGAAATAAGTGACAGAGAGAATGCGGAACAAGATCACCCAAAAACAATTTCTATGTACAACAGTGCACAGGATTGCTAACAAAGCCAGAGAAACCGACTTGACCTGAGTTTTTGTTAACCAACTGAGCAACAACTTTATCAACTAGGAGAATAATTGCAGATACATGTAGTCTACCTTTATCACAAAACCCACATAGGCTGATACTTCCTGCCCAAATTAACAGCACCTGCCCTATCCTGAACAGAGATAATGATCTTGTACTCCTTTGATTTCCGATGTAGTCTAGTGACAACGTGTGTCTGAACACACTGCCATGGTCTGCCTACCACCATTGGTTTGTGGTCTTCCTTTCTTTTATCAATGGATAACTAATATCTCAAGCTAATTATTGGGACCTAATCTGGCAACCTAAATTGTCTGATTGGTAGATTAACTATTAGTTATTTAAAAATTAAAACTTTCAAACTAATCATATTTATTTTTTAATACATATGCCATAATTAAACGATTATCATAAAAGGAGCCGGTCAACCAATGTTGTTTTTTAAGGACAGGACTTAGACATTAATACCACTTATAAGGTTTCTTGAGACATCTCTAAACCGCATATGATTTTTGCAGTGGGGTTTATCCTTAAAATGATTTTTTCATATTCTAATACAACTTAAAGCACAATAAATACTCACGACAATCTGGAAGGGGGATACATCATATCACTGATGAGACAGGAAAACTAACCTGGAACAGCTGGCACATCTTGGCCTTAACTGCTATATTGTTTCATTACTCTTCTTCTTCTTCGTCTGCATCTTTTCCCACTTTTATGTGGGGTCGATATTTCTGGCCAGCGTTCTCCATCTACAGTATCTCTGTCCCACACTAATCCCTTTGATCGAAGGTCATCCCTCGATCAAAGGGATTAACCAGTTTCATTACTATGCTAGAGATATATCTTTTTGAAAGGAAAGAAAATGGGAAAGATTTAAAAAAATTTTGGGGGCAAATATCAATAAACCAAGCTTCTGGAGAAGTAATATGAACATCAGGGGAAGTTCATAGAAATAATTGTACTTTCTTGCTTCTTTGGGGTCCTTCAAGAAGGGCATCAAGTTTTAGTTTGATAGATGATGATTTAGGATTATTATACCATACAGGTTTGGGTTCATGAATAACATTTGACCTTTGTGCTAGATACCATATAATTTGTAATAAAAATTTGGATAGTTTTGTATTTATCAAGGGGATAGTTATTAATTTCTCACTAGGTATTGAATGACATATAGTTGTTGCTCTGTTTTGTTGCTTTTCTTAGTTATTTTTCTAATAAAATTTAAAGAAACTGGGCTTAAGGACTAAGGAAAATGTTGAGTTTAAATATATTAGCCAGGAATTCAACAAGATTTCAAACTTGACTAAATTTCAACCCAAGTTTTGGTAGTATGAGTAAAAGAAATGGGGCAAGGCAATTACCATGAGTCGAATTACTTTCTCGTTCCAGTTCCTGACTCCACCATGTCTCTTCAAAAGCTCTTGATAAGATTCATCAACCCACTCTTCCCCAATACTGTATCTTACTGCTGGTTTTTTTTTTCTTTAGAGTACTAGTGAGTAGTACGTGCACCTCCTGACCCCTTTTAGAAATACAGGTCACTTTCAATATCTAGTTATGGTCTGTCCCTTACCTTTGTGAAATTTTCCTCATATTTTTTTTATATTCTAAGTTGCAAACCCACCCATTGTTTCATTAAGTTTGCTACTAATATTTTTGAAATTGCTTGTACCCATTTTCAATTTAGTTACAGGCTACAAATAAATACAATTTGTAGTTTAATGTATGATTTTTAGCTGCTGTAAGAATGTGTTTATTGATGCATACGGGATTAGTTTATTGCATATTTGATAGTTATGACATTTCCATATAATGAAAAATACTAAGATTGATCCCTTGCATATTCCTTAACTCATCGTGTAGATATGGGTAATCCAGCTGTATTGAATTGGATGTAATTCATGTTGTTTTCTGCTGTCCTAGATGAGAATGTTTGAATTGTTCTTTCGTTTGTTATTGCTTGTCTTTGACTAGCTTGTATAATTTTTACTTCTTCTTTTTTTCTAAAAACCCATTATGCAGAATCTGAAGGTTACACTTGTGAGGGACAGTTGAGGATTAATTTGAGAATATCAGTGTGGGTCTGCTAGAAATATAATCATGCTATGGACCCAATTATGTCCCTTTAAAGTCTACCACATCTACTTTTCCCATTCAGAACAATCTTTCTAACCTACTAATAACACCTTATTTTTCCAGGTAATGGGAGTGATGCCAACTTTATCCATTGAGAAAACTGATGGCTGCCAAGTATATCTGAGTAAAGAATCCTTGAAAACAGAAATCATAAGTGCTAAATCGACTGAAATGAATGTTCTCATACCCAATGACGATGGCGACTTTACCGAATGCGCCATTCCAGAACAATTCAAGACTGTAGTGAAGGGTCGTTCCCTGTCAACTACTTGCACTGAAGCTGCTGGGTAAATTTTCTGAATGTTTACCATATCATGCACAGAAAAAAGGCTCCATAAGTGTAAGAATAAGTGCTTTATCAAGAACTTAAAAGGCTAGTTCAGTATAGACATTTTTAAAATGTATGTACAGTTGTTAACTGGATTTGGTGCTTATAATTTCTGGTATTTTAGAATGTCATTGACTTTTTATTTATTTAGATAGTTATTGAGCAATACAAAATTCTATTATTATTATTATGAAAAATTGCCCGAACCAAAATATGCTATTCCTACATACGGTTATTACACCTAATAGTTTTTCACCCTATAGCATTCAGGAATAATTGATTTTATGACAATATGCAGAATGGCTGTAATAGTAATAAGGTTTGTAGTGATCAGATAGGCCTTAATGTTGATTCATTCCTCAAATACAGCAAAATTTAAAACCATTTTGCCTAGTCACTATATAATATTGAACATCGAAGACAACATTAAAATGATACTGTAGTGTAAAAAAGGACTTTATATCTACAGTTTGAGTTTCATTCGAATTTTGCACCATTGTAATTTGTTCAGTGAACATGATCTTGGAATGTCTTGACCTCTGTTTGTTTGAAAATACACTTCTAAAATGGGTAGGTTTCAGGACTTGCCATTTGTCTCACACTTATCCTGTATAACTTAATTCGTCTGATCACATCTGTGTCGGCTCCACAGATGTGATAAGCTGAATTTAGTTTTACAGGTAAGTGTTCGAAAATTAATTTTGAATTTAAAAATTCATTTCACGTTAAGGTGCTTCAATGGAGGAGATTGATTAAAGATAATCCCTTCTCTTGGGAATACATGTATGCTGAAAATATCATTTTATAGTTTAAATTCGCATGCAGAATTCAAGGTATTTCAATGGACTGTGATGTAGTGTTCCAATTATTGTTCTTGATTACATTATGACAAGCAATTAAAAAGCACATGCTTCGTTGCACTTACAATTGCCCAGGTTCTGTGATGGTCATTTTAAATGACAAAATTACCTTTTCCAAGACATATTGTGTAATTTCAAATTGAAGTGATTTCCATCAAATTTGATCTGTTTTATTATTATTTGAAAATTTAAAATTCAGCTGAGGAAACAAAAAAAGTTGATTTGTGTGTGTTAAACTAATTTTCTTTCCTATATTTTTTTAAGGTGTTAAAGTGATGCCCCTCTGAAAAAATGCATTTTCAATAGCCTTGTGGTATATTTATAGTAGTAATAAGGATTCACTGTTTAGGGGTGCAATGAGAAAGGCAAGATACATCAGTTAATACTTTTATAGGTGAACTCTTCTTATACTAGATAAAAGTGAACATTTTAATTGCTTATGCTTTTTAGTAGTGTAGAGTCATAATTTATTGATGCTCTAGTCTAAATGCAATTGACAACTCAGAACTGGAAATTGAGGAGAATTGAGTAGAATTGATTATCATTGGGAAGTTTATATTTTTTGCTTTGTTATTGTCTGTTAACTTCACATGTTAATTAGAAAGCAATCTTCCATTTTATAAATCAGCCATATTTCTGATTTCATTAATAAAATTACAAGTGGGTTTGTTTATTTTTTTTACTTTTTCCCCCCGAGTCTTCGAATATCCGTATTTATCCTTGGACAACATAAAATCCTGTTCCGTATCAGATATAAAAAATGGAATTTAGGTTTTATAGCTTTGTTTTTTACAAACTGAATTACGAAAGTTGTATGGGAGCCAGACCACTGGCCATGAAGAGGCGTCTACCTTCTAATTATTTGTACAATATTTGTTATAGTGTCTGTTCGTGTGAGTGGGCTTTTGTGGTTTTTAAATCTACAAAACTTAACCTCCACAGCTTAGGAAGTTGAAAAATTAGGCAATCTCATGTAATGTAAATTCCCTTTTAAACTGTCATATATCCTTGAAAAGCATCAGCCCATTTGAATATTTACAATATATTGATAAATTCTTCACTCTGTAAAATATTCCTTGGCATCTTTCCCCGTCAACAAAGCTGGAAACAAACTGCAATTTATGTATACAATAGAATTACATGAAAAACTACAGGGAAAAATGCTGACCTTGAAATTTGCTAGCAATACTTTACCCAAGAACAGCAATAAATTTGCACTGGATAATCTTCTTAGAGTAATTAATGAATTTTAAGCATCCCTTAATGATTTTAGGGTACTTCAGTATGTATAGCTGTCTGGGACTGGAATTGCAGTACGAATATAACAAGTTGATTAGGTAGCACGTATTGTCAAAAGGGCAAATTGGTATTATATTCAGGCCTGCACTCTGTCATACAAATCATAAAAGATGATTGTTCCAACACACAATACTTACCTCGAACTACTTTTTTAGGAGTATCTGGGATCTCCTCCCAACCTACCAGTTTTGTGTAGTTTACCTTATAGTCCTGTTTTCTATGAGGGTAACCTCAGGTGGAGTGGAACTTGCCCTGAGGCTATCCCCCAGGTCAGAGAGCATGCTTGCTCAGGTCTCGATCTCCAGTAAGTTCTCTGGTCGCGTCGTGATAACATCTCGACGATCCCTCCTTACCCAGTGCGACCCTGTGTCCCCGACCCCCCCTTTTGTGTCTTTCGCGGTCCTCACGTGGACCCATTATTATTATTATTATTACTACAGCCCTTTTTGGAAAAGCAAGTTGCTTTAACCCCAGGGGCTCCAATAAGGAAAATAGCCCAGTGAGGAAATGGAATAAGGAAATAAATAGCTGAAGAGAACAAATTAACAATAAATCATCCTTCCTACCCCTATCCTCTGTTACGTCGTGTAGGGGTAGCTTATGTTCTCCTACAGCCACGTGTCCGGAGTGCGAGTCCTGGAACGTGGTGCAGTGGGTGCGCTTCGGCACCAAGAAGAAGAATGCGTCCAAGAGGTCTCATAGGAAGGCGAGCCTCTCCTCTTACTTCTCCCGATGCCTCGTCGAATGGAGCTTCTTTATACAGCCATCTTCCCCTACCCAGAGTAGTGGACGAGGTAAGTCAGTTGTGGGGAAGTGCCCATTGCTCTTCCCCAGGAGTCGGAGTGGGTGTGGTATAGCACCAAGAAGAAGTAGGCGACGAAGAGGTCGCCTAAGAAGACTAGCGCCCCTTCCCCCCTTGCTTCGCCGGGCGTCTCGTCTGACAGAGCTTCCCTACCACCCTCCCCTACCCAGAGTAGGGGATGAGGTAAGTCCGTTGTGGGGAAGAGGGCCGCGGCCCTTCCCCAAGAGTCTGATCTTCAGGATAGTGGGGTTGTGGCGTCGTTCCAGACGAGTGAGGGGCTTGAGGGAGGGGCGGGAGTGTGTTGGGAGACGGAGTCCTGGTGCAAGCAGGCCACGTCTCCTCTGATGACCCCATGTGGGGGAAATGTGTCCCTAATTCTTCTCCAGCCTCTTTGGCGTGTTTTTCAGTCACTTCTGCAGCCGAGGACGTCGCCGATAAGGAGCCTCCCAAGACGGGGCGCTGAGGAAGCTCAGCAGCGGCACCCGACGGAGGGACTCGTCATGGTAGGTTCCAGTCGACAGGCGTAAGTCCGCGAAGGGTCCGGCTCCATCCACGCAGCGGAGAGAGTCGCCCCTTCGGTCTGGCAGTCGAGTCCTGACCTCCAAAGGCCACCTAGCTCGGCACGAGCGCAGTGGACCCAGGACGGAGACCCCCGTTCCGACGGTGATGCCCGCCCTTCGACGTGAACCCCGGCAACCCTACAGCAGGCTCTGGCAGGCCGGCATAAGTCCTCCAAAGGCCACCTAGCTCGGCACGAGCGCAGTGGACCCAGGACAGAGGCCCCCATTTCGACGGTGATGCCCGCCCTTCGACGTGAACCCCGGCAACCCTACAGCAGGCTCTGGCAGACCGGCATAAGTCCACGCGGGTTCCGACTCCTTCCACCCAGCGGAGAGTCGCCCTTCGGTCTGGCAGCCGTGTCCCAGCCTCCAAGACTTCGGCAGCCAGGTCTCGGTCGACAGGCATAAGCCCGCGAAAGTTCCGACTTCTCCCGCCCAGCGGAGAGTGTCGCCCCTTCGGACTGGCAGCCTTGTCCCGGCCTCCAGTCCTTCGATGGCCAGCCCTGAACGGAGGAACCAACCAGCCAGCACGGGGAAGCCCGTGGCTCCATGGATATCCGCAGGAGCTCCATCCTTCCAGCGGAGGTAGCCGCTGGATCGACCCGGCAGCATGGCATCCATACCCGGTACCACGACTGCTCCATTCAGGCTTCGTGGTCAACCGCTGGTATGCCAGGGTACTCGCACCCCACGGATTCCCCGGGAGGGGGTAGACCCATGGCGGCTACCTCCGTCCCAGGGGCTTCATCCGTGATGGAGATAGCTGCTCCATCGTCCTGGCCAGCCCCATCCAAGCATTGGAGGTGGCCACTGACACCCCCATGATGGCTCCATCCGTGATGGAGCCAGCCGTGCTATCGTCCTGGTCAGCCCCATCCAAGCATTGGAGGTGGCCGCTGACACACCCGTGACGGCTACCTCCGTCCCAGCGGCTCCATCCGTGATGGAGTCAGCCGTGCCATCGTCCCGGCCAGCCCCGTCCAAGCATCGGAGGCGGCCGCTGACATGGCAGGGTACTTAAACACCACGGATCTCCCCCGGAGGGGGGAGACCCATGACGGGTTCCTCCGTCCCAGTGGCTTCATCTGTGATGGGGATAGCCGCTCCATCGTCCCGGACAGCCCCATCCAAGCATTGGAGGGGGCCGCTGACACACCCATGACGGATACCTCCGTTCCGGCGGCTCCATCCGTGAGGGGGCCAGCCGTGCCATTGTCCCGGCCAGCCCCATTCAAGCATCAGAAGAGGTCTCTGACATGGCAGGGTACTTAAACCCCACGTATTTCCCCGGGAGGGGGTAGGCCCATGACGGCCCCATCCGTGACGAAGGCAGAGTGGTTTTTCCCCGAGCGGGTCGGATGGGGCTATTGCCTCTCCAGTGCCTGCCTCAGTGGCCGACGGAGAGGGAGCCCCACACCTTTGCCCAATGCCTCTTTGGCTCCGTCCGCCCTTCGGATGTAGAAGTTGACACACGTAACCTTTCCTTTGCCTTGCCCCCCGTAGGGGAGCTTCGACTCCTCAGTTAACCTTCAGGCCCTCCTACTCAGACTCCAGGAGAGGGCGTTCAGGCCGCGGCTCTTGAAGGAGTTAGGAGGGGAGGCCCCCCTACTCCTGCTGGCGCCTCAGGTGGGGGGATGCCTCAAACGATATTGGCAAGCATGGCAGGACCACGGAGCGGATCCGGGGACCGTAGCAGTACTAAAGGAGGGGTACAAGCTTTCCTTCCTAGTGGACCTCCCCCTCGGATCCCAGATCAACAGGGGGAGTGGTTGGCATCCAGAGCCCCCTGGAGAGTAGCAATATTGCAGGAAGAAGGTATGGCAATGCTGGCTAAAGGGGCAGTAGAACCAGTCGAAAACCGAGTCCAGGGTTCTACAATAGGCTCTTCCTGGTGGAGAAGGCGACAGGGTTCTGGAGACCTTTCAGCCCTCAACAATTCGTATACAACACCGGCTTCAAGATGGACACTCCGAAGTCGGTCCTAGCGACCTTGAAGGAGGGGGACTGCTGAGGTCCATAGGCCTCGAAGCCGTCTGCTTCCAGGTCCCTGTCCATCCCTCCAACAGGAGGTTCTTAAGGGAAAAATGAAGTACCTAAACATGGCAGTTCAAAACCCTATGCTTCAGACTGTCGGCAGTCCTCAGGCCTTCACGAAGGTCTTCTCAACAGTTTCAGGCTGGGCGTACGAACAGGACGTCCGCCAGATTCGGTACTTAGGTGACTGGTTGTTGCTTTCAGTCCCAGAGGGAATACTGAGGGAGCAAGACGAGAAGCTCCTGCAGTTCTACAACGTCTTGAGTATCTTCATCAACCTGGAGAAGTCCCGGCTGATTTCCTCCACCAGGATGACCTACCTAGGGTTGGTTCTAGACTCCCGGATGGCGAGGTCCTTCCCCTCCGAGGAGAAACTGGACACCCTGAAACAGATACTCTGGCCCTTCCTGTCGGGCCAACCCAGGAGAACCAAGGTCTGGCGAAGACTGATAGGACTCCCCGCACTAGATAGTCCTGGTGTCCCCAGAGACGAAGGAAGTCCTGGGGTGGTAGCAATCGGAACGAACACCCTCAAGGGAATGCCCTTTTCTGCCTACCTTCCGGAGATGCTCCTGTTCACTGACGTATCCAAGGAGAGCTGGGGTGCTCATCTTCTCGACAAAATGGCAAAAGGTAGATGGGAAGTCGAGGGGACGATCCTGCACATATACGTGCTGGACATGAGGATCGTACAAAGAGCGGGCCTAGTGATCGTCCATCCACCCCGGGAAAGCTCCGTGGATCCGGGGTGGGTCAACGCCACGGTGGTGGCCTACGTGAAAGAGCAGAAGGAATTAAGTCGAAGGAACGGTGCAATCTCACGATGGAGTTCCTAGAATGGGTTGAAGTGGAACAAATTCATTTTTCAGCCAGGTTCTCTCCGGGGAAGAGGAACGTCCTGGCCAACGGCCTCAACTGGAAGGGTCGAGTGGTAGAGCCCGAGTGGTCCCTACACCCAGAAGTGGTCAAAACCCTCTCCCTGAAGTGGGGCTCCCCGGTGGTCGACCTCTTCGCCACGAGACTAAACGCACAGCTCCCCGTGTTTTGTTTTCTTGTGCCAGATCCAGCAGCAACGTTCGAGGCCGCCTTCCAATGAGACGGACGGCCAACCTGTGGGTGACTTTGGTAGCGCCCTGGTGGCCAGAGAGGTAGTGGTTCGCGGAGCTAAAGGAACTGGCATGCCTTACACCTGGGTCACTTCCAGACAGACCAGACCTTCTCCGGCAGCCTCACTTCCAGAGGATCCACGAAAACCCTTGGTCCCTCCTTCACGCGTGGAGGTTATCGAGCGTCTGCTGAAAAAGGAAGGATTTCCGTCGAGGACAGCATCACTAGGATAACAGGGTACCTGAGGCGTTCGTCAGTCGAGGTGTACCAGGCGTAGTGGGCTACCTTTTCTAAGGGGTGCTCCTCGAAGAACATCAGGCCGTTAGGGGCCTCCATTCACGAGATAGCAGACTCCCTGGTCTATCTCAGGGACGAAGGGGGCATGTCCATCCCAGGTCTTCCTCCTGAAGGACATAGACCTGGGTGCCTCAGGTAGATCTCGACGCTCTTCAAGAGCTTCGAGCAGTCGTTTTTCCCCCAAGCCGTTAGAGTGCCCCAGGGGGATGTGGCTAGGGTACTTGAAGTTGATTTTGGTACCTCCCTTCGAGCCTCTAAAAGACATTCTAGACAAGGAGTGCACCCTCAAGGCAGTCTTTTGTTTAGCTCTGGCATCAGCAAAGAGTAGGTGAGATTCCTGGCCTGTCGTACGAGATCTCACACTCGAAGGGCTGGCGAGATACTACTTTCAGATTCTTACCCTCCTTCGTAGCCAAGACTCAGAATCCAGTTGTTTGGGAACCCAAAATAGAATTGTTTCCAGTGCCAGCTATTCCTCGCTCGGACAACCCGAGGGACTTGCAGTATGGCAGTTATTAGAAAGGACAGTTAGACTTCATCCCGAGATCAAGAGTCTGTTCATTTTCCTCGGGACTGTGAAGGAGCCAGTCTCCAAGAACACTTTCTTCTTCTGGATAAGGCAAGTGATCGTCAGGGCCTACAGTAGTGCAGGGGTCCCCTTTCCAGGAAAGCCCAGACCCCACAACATTAGGAGTCTAAATGCTTCTTTGGCATTTGAGAAGAACATGGCAGTGGGCCAAAGTCTGAGGGCAGGTACTTGGTCTAACCAGTCGCCCTTTACGGCTCACTGCTTGAAGGACTACTCGAGAAAGTCCTTGGGCGGGTTCTCGCGCGGTCCCGTTATTTCCGCATTCCAAATGGTTTAAGGGTGTAGCCCCAGTGGTAACTGCGGGTAGCGAGTCCAAGAGACACAGGTTCCTTCCTGAGCCCCTTGTTCTTCCTTCCCTTATTCCCTTACCAGAAATGGCTTGGGTAGCCCCCCTGAAACAGCCATGGGATACACTATCATGGGAAGGACATGTCTCCTAGGATTCTTGCAGAAGTGAGTTACATAGACACTAAGATGGTTTTTTGCGTAGTTTTCCCTCTTTTCTCGTGTTTTCTTTGAGGTCAGCAGAACCTAGTCTCCTACCTAGGTTCCTCTTCTATTCTCGTCACAGTCTCTAGGTCCTGAAGGACACTCCCACCTCCTAAGGTATAAGTCTCCTAAGAAAGTAGTTCAAGGTAAGTATTCTGTGTTGGAACAAATCACAAATTTTAAGTAATTTGTATTTTTCCTAACAATATTTACCTCAAACTACTTTCGGGTAATGGCCCGCCCATCCTACCCCGAGTGCCTTGCTGGACTTCATAGATACCTAAGCTATCAAGAACTTACTTGAGATCGAGACCTGAGCAAGCATGCTCTCTGACCAGGGGGATAGCCTCAAGGCATGTTCCACTCCACCTGAGGTTACCCCTCATAGAAAACAGGACTATAGGGTAAACTACACTAAACTCTGGTTGGTTGGGAGGAGATCCCAGATACTCCTAAGAAAGTAGTTCGAGGTAAGTATTGTTAGGAAAAATACAAATTACTTAAAATTTGGGATTTTTCATGATTCATGCCTTCAATTAGAAAATTTTATTAGTTGCAAGTGACAATTTTATGACCCTAGGATATGAATAGATGAATATGTTTATTTCTCGCTGCTCTTTCCTTTTTCCCTCCTTTGTGACAAGGACATCTCATAGTTGTGGAATCCATGCAGTTGTGGGTGGCAGCAGACATTTGGCCACCAGGATAGCTTTTTAGATACCTCAACAAGGACCATCAACAGATGAGTTGACTATTTGGCTCGTAGCCACATGGGAGCCACCAGGAT
>NC_090761.1:25619714-25899714 GCF_036898095.1 Palaemon carinicauda
ATCAGAAACTTCGAAAAGAGGAAGCAAGGTTTGAGCGAACAGAGATGAGAATGCTGAGGCGAATTATGGTAATATCACTTCTTGAAAGATTGGGAGGTGATGAAATAAGAATGGCAGGGTTAGTAAAGATTACAGATATGATAAGAGATTCACGACTGAGGTAGTGTGGGCACGTGTTGAGGATTGATGGTGGGGAGGGGGTGAGGAGGGTTTGGCAGGAACCTATTAGGGGAGAAGATGGTGATAAAAGGTTAAGGGTGATATGGCGAGAAGAGGTTTAGTGAAAGAGGATGCCTTTGATTGAAGGCATTGAAGAGGGCACATCAGACGACCGATCCCTTAATGTAGAGATAACGGTTGGGAAGAAGACGAAGAGAGCTAAAAATTGCGTCCTTATAAGTTAACAATACTTAAATTATAATAAAAATCAGGGTAATTAATTTATCTTAAAATGCATTTGCTTAAGGAAGAACCGTCATATGTCATCTGTTTCAGTTATTTACCACTGTGACGTCACGAAGAGGCCGCATATAGCAAAGGTAGCTTTACCGTAGTCTACCCTTATCGTAGCAGACGAAAACGAAAAGGATACTTCAAGTGAAAAAACGAAAATATGGATACAACATGGATAACTATATTATATCATACATAGGAGAAAAACAAAAGACAAAGAAGAAGAAAGAGTTAAGAAAATTCTTCACAGATGGTCACACAAACCTTACCTCATATATATTGAGATCTATTTTGGAACAGATATTAAAATTCGTAACGAAATTTCCATAAACACCTAGACATTCGGCAAATAGTAATCAATTAGAATGACACCTGACTCAAGAGTTAGTGGCCATTTTTTCGTCTAAAACATCTGCATCACATGGGAAAATTATTCTCTTACTGAGAATGATAATGAACCAGTAGGGCGTCGGATAGATTTCATTATTTTCGTCTTATGAGATATGGCCGCTTTACTTAGGTTTTGTTGATGAATATAAGGAACTCGAGTACCACAATATACAGTATAAACTATAAAAAACGCAATAAAACAGGAGGAAGAGTAAAAAATAAAATAGTCTACCCGAATGTACCCCCAAGCAAGATAACTCTACCCCACGACAGTAGCTATAGCACTATGATTAATTGTCTATAGAGGTAGGCTGGTAGTTTTACATAATGACCTATATGTTAGTTTTTATATCTTATGATGCCTCATTTATTATTTGAGACGACCAATGTTGTATTGTTCTACATTTGAGAAATTGTTTGGATAATTAATACACTCAGGACAGAGCTGTTTTATTCAGTTAATATCTTAACCAATCATTGCATTTAGAACGACTAATTCCATAAAAATCTTACAAAATGTAGTAAAAAAAAGTAAATAAGCAATCTTGTTAAACAAGAAATGACATTTCATAAATTTTCTTCGTAATTTATGTGTATCTGTCTATTAAAGATACAGATACACGGTACTAAAAATCACAAACTGATCAGTAATCACTAAAATAGGTTACATATGTATAATGGTTAGATTTTTTCGTAATTTCTGTGTATGTGTGTATCAAATATATAATTCAAGAGTAATTACACGGTGCTTAGAATCACAAAAAATAAAATAAGAAACCTGACACTAAATCAAGAAACGCCCCCTTAATGTCAACACACCTCAGTTATGCCTTTCAGAAATTGACAGATGATCAGCTGATGGACATAAACAATGTCACACATCCAGTATTTAGACGAATTGGTGAAGGAATATTTACTCTTCCGGGGTTTTAGTTTCACATTAAGGTCATTGGACAGTGATCTCAAGGCTGATAAAGACAAAGGCTTTAGGGTAAGTAGTTGGCGAGGTAAGGCGAAGGGTAGATCAACTTTGTCTAGGCCTTTACTTGTCCCGATTAACACTTTGTTTCCATTGGTTTCTGGATGGACTTTTAACCGCGTAGATAATAATGTAGGTTAAAGATATGCTGTAAACTTTGTTTTAGCTGTTTTTAACGGTTCTATGTTAGTAAATTACATTGATTTCTCGATAGATGGGTAGATGTGCAATATGGTTTGTTTACACATGTAATATAAACTATCGTTTATATGGATAAGAAAAATACAAATTACTTTAAAATTTGTGATTTTTTCAGAAGTATTTTGCGTTTTGATTAATTATGATATCTATTTGTACTTGAAATTGAAAGTTTTTTTTATTGAAACAATATTTTCTACAAGTCCAAAACCTTATAATGCCCAGTAAAGATAAGGTAAATATTAACACTAACACCGCCTGCATATAAAACGATAAATGCATTTATATTCTCTTAACACTTCTATTGCTTAAACACTCGTGTAAATTTTATTGCAAATGAACCGTTTCCTGCTTAGAATAACTTCCCAATTTTTCATAGCATTACAACTTGGCCACCATTTTCAATTCATGCCTTGATAACAATATTTCACCAGGGAAACAAACGAGAATACTACTTAACCTAAGGTTCCCTGCCTAACCTAACATAGGATGCTGTCTCCTCACCTTAACCTGAATGTCCTACTTTACTGAGTTTTGAATCCAAGGTTATCCATGACAGTCTAGACGATGGCCCAAATTGTGGTAGGGGAAGAGATTAAAAAAGAGACCTTTTTTTATGGCTGTAAATGTTTTTTTCAAAAAGAAAAAATATAATTTTCAATATTAAACTTACCCGATAATCATGTAGCTGTCAACTCCGTTGCCCGACAGAAATCTAAGGAGGGATACGCCAGCTATCACAATACTAGAAGGGGGTGTACTAACCAGCGCCACCTGTGGCCAGGTACTCAAGTACTTCTTGTTGACACCTCCTCAATTATTCCTCTGTCGTGCCTCCGGCTAGACGTTCTGGGATACGCTTATGGTCTTCGAGTTTATTCTCGCTTATTTGGTGATGTATTCTCTTTGATTTACGGCTGTCGCATTACTAGAAACCTTCTGATATTAGCTAGATAGCTTTTATTTAATTCAGTTTAACGGTTAACGAATTTTTGCTTGTTTTTTGGATCTCCCTTTGACTTCTCTTGAAAACAAAATGTCTGACATTTCGCAAGCCCCCTCCCATAGACGATGTAGGTCTTGCAATAGACGTATTCCGAAGGTCTCGGTAGATCCTCACACCGCTTGTTCTGACTGTAGGGACAGACCCTGTCAGTTAGAAAATCGATGTGAGGAATGCGCCGGACTTTCGGAATTGGATTTTGTCCGACTTTTAAAGTATTCTTCTAAGTTAGAGAGAATTAGAGCTAGGAGGAGTTCTTCTCACTCTTCTTTATTTTCCTCATCTCATGATCCCCAACCTGATCCTACCCCTGTAGTGGCTACCCCCGATCCTACTGTGTGCCCTCCGCCTGATATGTCAGTGGTTTTACGCGCTATTCAGGCTTTAGGCGATAAGGTAGAGTCAGTGGTAAGTGACCATAAGTCTCTGATGGCCGAAGTGAAAGAGTTGAAGGCCAAGAGTGCAGTGGGTGAAGTTAGTGCCAGTGCTGTGACGAGTGCTAGTGTCGGTGCAGTGCCTTGTACTAGTGTTAGTGCCAGTGTGGTGCGTGGGGATTTTTCTGTGCGAGCCAGTCGTTCTCCCAGTCCGGGACCTCTTGCAAGCTCCCAAGCCCAGGGGAGAAGCAATGTCGAAGGGCATAAGGGTTCGGCAGGCCTTGTTAGGCGCACAGAATTATCCTCAGTGGTTGCGGGCGTGTCTTCCACAGACCGTCACTCCCACTTGCAGACGATTGAGCCCGTCTTCCGCTCGTCCGCTGATCTTCTCTCGGGGAAGAAACGTTGGTCTCAGGTCTCTAGACCGCTTAAACGCAGAGTCCAGCCCTCGAGTGCTCAGCCAGGTTGCAGTCGTTGGCTCAGCTCTGACTCGCCTCAGTCATCTAGCGACTGTACTCCGCCCAAGAGGAGTAAGGTACAACAGAGCTGCACCGGTGGTGCAACCACTGTTATGGCTTTACCTCAGTCTGCTACTGTCTCTGCTGATCCCAAGTGGTCTATGCTTCAGTCCATGCAAGCTCAGCTTTCGGACCTGATGCGTGAGTGTCGTGCTGAGAGTGTTGCACCTCCTGCACCTGTGGTGCACCAACCTCCTGCACCCGTTCAGCCTGTGCTGCACCCGCCTGCACCGGTGGTGCACCAACCTCCTGCACCCGTTCAGCCTGTGCTGCACCCGCCTGCACCGGTGGTGCACCAACCTCCTGCACCCGTTCAGCCTGTGCTGCACCCGCCTGCACTCGCTGCACCCAGTCGCAGCTCCATCTGCCAGGCGTACGATGTTGAACCACTTTCTGTGTTCACTGTTCCCAGTGTTGTTCAGCATCAGCCTTCTTTAAGGCAACCTTCGGTTTGGGATCAGGAGGATTACTCCACTCTTCCTCCTCCTCCCCTGGCTGCTCCACCGGCGGTGCAACTCTCGGTGGAGGTACAACAACCTCTTCCACCTGTGAGTCAGTCTCCTCAGCTGCTGCACCGAGCTCTACCCGTGCACCCTGATCCTGCTCCTCAGACATCTCTGCTTGCGGGAACTTTACCTTGTTCTGCACAGCCTCGGTCTCTTCACGCTCCACTCATACCACAGGAACAGGAACAGGAACTTGCTGCACCTCCTCCTTCCACCTCTGTTGTTGTTCCTGCTCGTTCTGACTCTGCGGTTCAGCATTCGTATCCGATCCCGTCGCCTCTTTCTGGGGTTGAGGTTTCGGATGATGAGGAGGCACACCTTGATCCCTCTTCGGACGTGGACGAATCCAAGCTCTCTCCACAGTCTCTTGATTTTCGCAAGGTCTTGGCTCTTCTCAGGGAGGTTTATCCAGACCATTTTGTCTCAGCTATTCCCCGCTCTCCACCATCTGAGTTTTCGCTGGGAGTGCAACAAGCTCAGTCTTCCTATACCAAGCTTGTCCTAGCTAGATCCTCCAAGAGGGCTTTTAGGATCTTAGGGGAGTGGCTGCAGTCTAAGCAACTTCTGGGCAAGACTTCCTTCATGTTCCCTCCAACGAAGCTCACTTCGAAAGCGAGCGTTTGGTATGCCACAGGGGAAGCTCCAGGCTTGGGAGTACCTGCCTCTGCCCAGGCTGACTTCTCAAGTCTGGTAGACTCGCCTCGAAGATCTGCTATGAGACGCTCAAAAGTGTGTTGGACCTTCTCAGACCTGGATCACTTGCTTAAAGGGGTGTTTAGAGCTTTTGAAATGTTTAATTTTCTCGACTGGTGCCTGGGGGCCCTCAGCAAGAAAACCTCTCATACGGACAAAGATTCTGCCATGCTGTTAATGTCCTGTATGGATAAGGCCATCAGAGATGGATCGGGCGAGCTAGCGTCCTTGTTTGTATCAGGGGTGTTGAAGAAAAGAGAACAGCTGTGTTCTTTCCTTTCCGCCAGCATTACCCCTTGCCAACGGTCACAACTTCTCTTTGCTCCTCTTTCGAAGTTTATTTTTCCCGAAGAGCTCATTAAAGATTTGTCTGCTGCCTTGATACAGAAGGACACGCACGATCTTGTAGCTTCTTCGGCTCGTAAGTCTAAGGCTTCCACCTCAGTCCCTAAGACTTACCGCTCCCCAGTGGCTGATACCCCTGCGACTAGATTCATACCGCCCTTTCGTGGTAGAGCCCCCAGCCGAGGAAGCTCCCGTCCAGACTCTTACAGAGGCAAGTCCAGGAAAGGATCCAAGCCATCCAAAGGAAAACACTGACTCTCCGCTTCTCCAGACGACAGTAGGAGCCAGACTCAAGACCTTCTGGCGAGCTTGGGAGATGAGAGGTGCAGACGCACAGTCTGTCAGTTGGCTGAGGTTCGGTTACAGGATTCCATTCTACCTTCAACCACCTCTGACCACTTCGCCCATCAACCTCTCTCCCAACTACAAAGAGGAGGACAAGAGACTAGCTTTGCACCAGGAGGTGTCGCTTCTTGTGCAGAAGAAGGCTGTGGTTATAGTCCGGGACCATCAATCCCCGGGCTTCTACAACCGTCTCTTTCTTGTGGCCAAGAAGACAGGAGGTTGGAGACCTGTGCTGGACGTCAGCGCTCTCAACGAGTATGTCACCAAGCTGACGTTCACGATGGAGACGACCAAGTCGGTCTTAGCAGCGGTCAGACAGGAGGACTGGATGGTCTCATTGGACTTGAAAGATGCTTATTTTCACGTTCCGATTCATCCAGACTCCCAACCTTTCCTAAGATTCGTTTTCGGAAAGGTCGTCTACCAATTCCAAGCCCTGTGTTTTGGCCTAAGCACAGCTCCTATGGTCTTTACCCTTCTGATGAGGAATGTAGCCAAATTCCTTCACTTGTCAAACATCAGAGCCTCCCTCTACCTAGACGACTGGCTGTTGAGAGCCTCCTCGAGTCGTCGTTGTCTGGAGAATCTTCATTGGACTTTAGACCTTATCAGAGACCTGGGTCTATTAGTCAATTTGGAAAAATCTCAACTCATTCCCTCACAATCCATCGTGTATCTGGGAATGGAGATTCAGAGTCAGAGTTTTCGGGCTTTTCCATCGGCCCCCAGGATAAGCCAAGCCCTAGAGTGCATCATGAGCATGCTGAAGAGGAGCAGTTGCTCAGTGAGACAGTGGATGAGTCTCACAGGGACTCTCTCGTCCCTAGCCCTGTTTGTCGAGCTGGGCAGACTCCACCTCCGCCCTCTTCAATTCCACCTAGCAGCTCATTGGGACAAGAGTTCGACTCTAGAAGCAACTTCTATCCCTATCAACCAAGAGATGAAGACCACTCTCCTGTGGTGGAAGCACAACCTCCTTCTCAGAGAGGGTCTATCCTTGGCCATTCAGACCCCCAATCTTCATCTCTTCTCAGATGCATCGGACTCGGGCTGGGGTGCAACCTTGGACGGAAAGGAATGCTCCGGAATGTGGAACGAGGAACAACGATCTCTCCACATCAACTGCAAGGAACTGCTGGCAGTTCATCTAGCCCTGTTGAACTTCAAGTCCCTCCTGCTAGGCAAAGTGGTGGAGGTGAACTCGGACAACACCACAGCCTTGGCTTACATCTCCAAGCAAGGAGGGACCCATTCGAGGAGCCTTTACGAGATCGCAAGGGACCTCCTCATTTGGTCAAGAAGTCTAAACCTCTCTCTAGTCACGAGGTTCATCCAGGGCAATATGAACGTGTCAGCAGATCGTCTGAGCAGAAGGAATCAGGTCATTCCCACGGAATGGACCCTCCACAAGAGTGTGTGCAACAGACTTTGGACCTTGTGGGGTCAACCTACCATAGATCTGTTTGCCACCTCCATGACCAAGAGACTTCCTCTGTTTTGTTCTCCTGTTCCAGACCCTGCAGCAGTTCATGTGGATGCCTTTCTACTGAACTGGTCCCATCTCGACCTGTACGCATTCCCTCCGTTCAAGATAATCAACAAGGTTCTGCAGAAATTCGTCTCGCACGAAGGGACACGGCTGACGCTGGTTGCTCCCCTTTGGCCTGCAAGAGAATGGTTCACAGAGGTACTACAATGGCTAGTAGACTTCCCCAGGACTCTACCTCTAAGAGTGGACCTTCTACGTCAACCTCACGTAGACAGGTTACATCCAAACCTCCACGCTCTTCAACTGACTGCCTTCAGACTGTCGAAAGATTCGCTAGAGCTCGAGGCTTTTCGAAGGAGGCAGCCAGGGCTATTGCCAGAGCAAGAAGGGTTTCCACTCGTAGGGTCTACCAGTCTAAGTGGGAGGTCTTCCGAAGCTGGTGTAGAGCCAATTCGATATCCTCTACCAATACCTCTGTGACCCAAATAGCTGACTTCCTGCTTCATCTTAGGAATGAGAGATCCCTTTCAGCTCCTACGATTAAGGGATATAGGAGTATGTTGGCCTCAGTTCTCCGCCATAGAGGTTTGGACCTGTCTTCCAACAAGGACCTTCAAGACATTCTTAAGTCTTTTGAGACGTCTAAAGATCGTCGTCTTTCCACTCCAGGCTGGAATCTAGACGTAGTCTTAAGGTTCCTTATGACATCTAGGTTCGAACCTCTCCAGTCAGCTTCATTCAAGGACCTTACCCTCAAGACCCTTTTTCTCGTTTGCCTGGCAACAGCTAAGAGAGTCAGTGAGGTTCATGCCTTCAGCAAGAACATTGGTTTCACGACCGAGTCTGCTACATGTTCTTTCCAGCTTGGATTCCTAGCAAAGAACGAACTTCCTTCACGTCCTTGGCCTAGATCGTTCGAGATACCTAGCCTTTCCAACATGGTAGGTAACGAACTTGAGAGAGTTCTTTGCCCTGTCAGAGCTCTCAAATATTATCTCAAGAGGTCTAAACCTCTCCGAGGACAGTCAGAAGCCTTATGGTGTGCCATCAGGAAACCCTCGAGACCCATGTCCAAGAATGGGCTTTCGTATTATATAAGGCTTCTGATCAGAGAAGCACATTCTCACTTAAAGGAGGAAGACCTTGCATTGCTGAAGGTAAGGACCCACGAAGTAAGAGCCGTAGCTACTTCGATGGCATTTAATAAAAACCGTTCTCTGCAGAGTGTGATGGATGCAACCTATTGGAGGAGCAAGTCAGTGTTTGCATCATTTTATCTGAAAGATGTCCAGTCTCTTTACGAGAACTGCTACACCCTGGGACCATTCGTAGCAGCGAGTGCAGTAGTAGGTGAGGGCTCAGCCACTACATTCCCTTAATCCCATAACCTTTTTAACTTTTCTCTTGAATTCTTTTATTGTTGTTTTTATGGTTGTTACGGTAGGCTAAGAAGCCTTCCGCATCCTTTTGATTTGGCGGGTGGTCAATTCATTCTTGAGAAGCGCCTAGGTTAAAGGTTGTGTAGAGGTCCTTTAGTAGGGGTTGCAACCCTATATACTTTAGCACCTTGGGTTGATTCAGCCTCCAAGAGGAACGCTGCGCTCAGTAAGGAAGACGAACTTAAAAAAGAGGCAGAGTAACGGTTCAATTCGACTTCCTTACCAGGTACTTATTATTTCATTTGTTATTGGAGATAACTGTTATATGAAATTTGGGGATACTTGGCTATCCTTTAATCTTGTACACTGGTTTTCACCCACCCCCCTGGGTGTGAATCAGCTACATGATTATCGGGTAAGTTTAATATTGAAAAATGTTATTTTCATTAGTAAAATAAATTTTTGAATATACTTACCCGATAATCATGATTTAATTGACCCTCCCTTCCTCCCCATAGAGAACCAGTGGGACCGAGGAATAATTGAGGAGGTGTCAACAAGAAGTACTTGAGTACCTGGCCACAGGTGGCGCTGGTTAGTACACCCCCTTCTAGTATTGTGATAGCTGGCGTATCCCTCCTTAGATTTCTGTCGGGCAACGGAGTTGACAGCTACATGATTATCGGGTAAGTATATTCAAAAATTTATTTTACTAATGAAAATAACATATTATCTTTTCTTAGTCTTTGTAGTACAAAATTTCTTGTGGCACCTCCAACCATGATGTTTCTCCTTGAACACACAAACTACTATTGTTCATACACAGAATCATCCTAGCGGAACAAAAGCATAAAAGAATTCTAGAAATGATGATGGAGTTGGTGCTACAGAGAAGATAGGTGATAAGCCAAAAAAAAAATTACATGATATGAGAAAATTAGAAGCTAAATAGATTTATTTTAGAGAAAACAAATTTTATGCAACAATATCCTGAATTTCAAGTATAATTTTTCCTAACCATAAAAACCTGAGACTATTAATAGCAGTATGATTTTCACAAAGCTGCAAACTTGACTGTTAGAATTCATATCGAGGTGTTAGTTACAGAAAAGTAGAGGGGAAACCCCTCCCCCCTACTGACTTGCTGAGTAGCCACAGTGACCTTCACCTATAAATGGGACGTGAATGAGATGGAAAGTTAAATTAAAGGACAAATTGTTTTTAAAATCTTTGATTTATTCCTACAAGGATACAAAGCTTTGTTCTTTAATGGGAGACTTATCCTTTATAGGAATAAGTTCTTTTGACCAAATTGGTTGGTGTAAATTCCGTTATGTCCGTACACTTGGACCTAAAGAGGTGCAGGAGTGCCAACCTCTATCCCGATCAATTGTCCTAATATGCATTTAAGTGATAGAATAAGCTTCTGGCATTAGGCAGACGTTCAATGGAGAAACCTATATCCTTGTTGGGATATCTCATCTGGGTATAAAGCTAATATAGAGTGATGGGTTTATACTTATAAGGGTTTATATTTATAGTATATCTGCCCTCAACCTCATCAGGAGAATGAAGAAAATAATAAAATAGTGCTTGATATGGTAAGTTACTTGCATCGAAGTCGATTCCGGCAACAATACACATTGTCTACTGCACCGCAAGTAAAGAGAAGAAGGAGGAAAAAGGCCAGACATTCTCGTTCTTATCCTAGATTGATGTCGTAACCGTTATTATAAACGTGATGCTTCTTGTGTTGTGAGGAGCTCAGAATGCTACACAATCTGTTGAGCAGTACCACAGGTCCCAAGGAGAATGTATTGAAGAATTTGTGGGTTTATTTCCATAGGTATTGGGCTGTGAAGGCTGTCTGGCATTTCCAGATTCCTGCCTCCAACACTAGACCTACTGACAAGTTGTTCTTGAAATATAGTGTAGCTCGTACTCCCTTGACTTTATGACTGCGAGTGTGGGTTAGCTTGACTGGGTCACTAGTCAGTCGATGTTCTTGCACTCTGACCTTCGTGCCTCAAAGCCAGAAGGAGATTGTGTTCTTTAAGACTTAACTCTTATACCTTTCTGTACCGATAAACAGGATATAGAGCTTTAGTCTGAAGGATTGTTTGCTTCAGATACTGTCTTAGTGTCCTCATAGAGCAAAGAAGTAACTCATTCAAATTTGCTGTTGCTTCTTGGAGAGAAGAAATAGAAAAAGTCTCCAAACCTAGGGTCATACACTGCTGGGTTCTGAGTATTCACTATGATCTCAGGCACAAGGGAAGAGGAGCCTTTCTTTCACTCCTCAGTGTGACAAGCCATGGATTTCACTAACTTGTTTTGCTAAGGCCAGGTCTATGAAGAAAACTGTCTTTAGGGTAAGATCCATGTAGGAGGCCACCCTCAAGGGTATAAAGCCTTTTTCAATGAGCTGAGGACTTTGGAGATATCTGCTTGAGCTGTTCCGGAAGCAGAAGGCTGGACTGCTTGAAACTCATCAGCATTGAGAGTTCCTTTGAAGAAGAAAAAACCAGGCCTTTCAACCTAAGGACTTGGCTCAAGCCTGAGTGATAGCCTTTCACCGCTGAACCTGAAAGGCATTTCTCTTTGCGCTAGAAGTCAAGAAAATCTGATGTAGCCTGTAGAGAGTCTCTAACTGGAAAAGTGCCCCTGCTATAACACCAACAGCAAAATATTGCCATACTTGGCCAGGTAGACTTCTCCAAAGGACTTTCAGAGTTATCCAGACATCTCTTTTGCAGTTCCTTGTGAAAAGCTTCTCATTTGGAGGAGATGCTGAATCGCCTCCATCCATGAAGTGACAAGGATATCATTATTGAGTTATGATGTCTCTGCAAGTGAGATTGGCACAGTAGGTTGGGCCATGTAGGGAGTTCCTGTGGGACCTTGAAGAACAACATCAGGAGGTCTGGGTACCACTCTGCTTGAGGCCATTTGTGGGCTACTAAGTTACCTTAAGTTTTAGCGTAGGCCTAACTCTGTTGATGAATCTTCTGATGAGGCAGAATGGTGAAAATGCATAAGCGTCGAGGCTGTTCCACAGATATTTAAAGGTGTCTATGAGTGTCACTGCCAGATCTGTTCCTGGTGAGCAGTAGATTCGAAGTTGACTGGTCAGGCAAACAGGTCTATCATTGGGGAACTTCAGAAAGTCAGGAAACTTTTTGTCAATTGTGGATGAAGAGACCATTCTATGCCTGCTTTGTTTGTTCCTGTGCCAGGTTCTTCCCATGCTGAGGAGCTCCCTGCAATCAGAAGGAAGAGTAGTTCATCGAAGCACAGGACAACCAATCTAGAGAAGTCTCTTGAGAACTCTGCAAGTTCCTCAGCATGATTTTATGGGAGGAGTATTCTACCAGAACCTTCCCCTCCAGGGAATCATCAAGGTACGAGGTTAAAGGGCTATGGCCCTTGCATCAAGTAGGAAGTCTCGCAAGGGGTCTACTAGGGGTGCTACATGTCAGCACAAAGAGCTACACTATAGGCCTCTCCTGGGCTGGGACACTCCCCAGACACTTTGGTAACTCCATCTCCAGCACTGGAACAGGTAAATGAGCAAAGGAAGCTGACCCAAACCCTTTGATGCTGGTTGTGCCTTAAACAAATAATGAATGCCTTCAAAGAAGGCTGATCATCAGAAGGACTCGTAAGGATTACCGTAAAGACGATACCCCATTAGCACGATCATCAAAATGTCAAAAGTCACTGGAGATTCCCCGATCTAAAAGCTAGGCCTGGGAAGGGATCAGAGTGTCATTCCTCATGCATACGAATACTTTGGTTATCACAAGGGACACGCACTCAATTCACAATCTCCTCCTCTTGAGGATCATCATCTGACCACACTCCTTCAGTACTTAGACCAGAGAGAAGTACTAAGAAGGTGAAGCCTTTTTCCCTGGTGTAGATATGCTCATGATCACCTGCACAAGAACAATCATCAGTATGCGTACAATCCCACGAGTTAGGTCTCCACAACCACTATCACTGGCACTTGCAATAGGACATTCTGTCACACACTCTTGGTTCAAGGAAAGCTCAGTCTCCAGTGAGGAAAAGCTTCCCTCAACACATGCACATGCATGGGCTTGTGTACAATCAACTACAGTGGAACCTCTACACACGAACATATCTACATCCGAATTTTCCAACATCCTAAGTAAAATTCGAGCAATTTTTTTATTCTACACCCGAATTTTATTTCGACACACAGAGTAAGCAATTTTCGTCGTACCGGTTGTATCCGAATTTTTCGACACGTGAAGTACAATTCGAATACGAATTTTTTTTTGACACCCGAAGTAAACAATACCCGTGCACATAGATGGTACTCATAGCGCCGGATGTATTTTTTATTTCCGCCGATAGAAGGCAGCATTTCTACCTCGGAGGGACCCTCAATTAGCGTGGCTTGGGACATTCCTCTGTTCTCGTCGGCTTCGTGTGGTTGTGCCCTGTGCGTTCTGCTATTAACTGTGTTTTAATCGTGATTTTTTACGTTCATCCTTTTACGGTATTTTACGTAAATCATGGGTCCTAAAAGGCTTAGTTTCGCAAGTGGTAGTGGTAGTGGTGAGAAAAGGAATAAGGAAATGCTTTCTTTAGAAGTAAAGCAAGGAATTAGAGAGAGAGAGAGAGAGAGAGAGAGAGAGAGAGAGAGAGAGAGAGAGAGAGAGAGAGAGAGAGAGAGAGAGAATGTTACTACTGAACATTTGATGGAGATTAAGCATCAAGGAGAGAGAGAGAGAGAGAGAGACTGACTGTAAAAACATAAATCACATTTTGAGTGTGAGTGAACTTGCAAAAGAACATCACGACGAACTTACTACAGAGGAGCTCAAGGAACTCCATGCTATGTCTGAGCACATGAGTGATGACAAGGAAGGGATCGAGGAGGTAGAACATGTGTTGGGTTCGGCGCAAATAAAAGAGGTTTTAGGAAAATATCAAGACGTGGTCGACTTCATCGACAAATACCATCCAAAGAAATTGCAGGTTTGTCGTGTAGTTGCGCAGTTTGATGATGTTTCCCTAACTTATTTTCGAAACATTCTGAAAAGCTGTACCAAGCAACTTTCTATCGATAGCTTCTTTAAAAAAACTACTAAGCGAACTCGTGATGAAGAGGAAGGAAGTGGTTCAAAGAAAACGGCAAAGAGTGAAGCGAAAGAAAGTGAAACAAAGAAAACGGCAAAGATTGAAGAGAAAAAAAATCAATCAATTTTAAGTGTAGAGTGAAAGTGATTAAAATTAATCATCAAAAAGAAAAAATGAAAATGTGAAAAATATATAAAATTATAAAATATAAAAATAAAAAAAATAAATAAGCTAAGTAAGGTTAAAGTTCATTTAGTGCAAGTTAGAATAAGTTACGGTAGTGTACGTTTATCGTAGTCAACCTCTCTACCTCCTCGCCGCCCGTCCGTCTCCTCTCTGCGTACCAAGACCAACACCTGCGCTGGACTTTCTAAGGTAAAGTGACGCTAAAAACCCCCGTTTCTTATTTATTATTTCTTGATAATTATTCTATTTTACATGTCTATTATCTAATTTAGAGTGCATATTGTCATGTGTAATTATGTGTAGTAATTTATTAAGGAGTTATCATAGGTTTTTCAATATTAAACTTACCCGATAATCATGTAGCTGTCAACTCCGTTGCCCGACAGAATTCTATGGAGGGATACGCCAGCTATCACAATACTAGAAGGGGGTGTATTTACCAGCGCCACCTGTGGCCAGGTACTCAAGTACTTCTTGTTGACACCTCCTCAATTATTCCTCTGTCGTGCTTCCGGCAAGACGTTCTGGGATACGCTTATGTTCTTGGAGTATTTTCACGACTTTGGTGAAGTATTTCTCTTTGATTTCAGCTGTCGCTTTACTGGAAAACTTCTATTTTAGCTTAGTTAGCTTTTGGAATTAATTTGATTAATTTTGGTGACGAGAGAGTATGAACTCTCGTTCACCTTTCAATGGCCGACCCTTCCCTTAGACGGAAGTGTTGGTGTCTAAGAGAGTATAGACTCTCTTTCTTAATTTTGCTTAACAAAGTTATAGATTTATTTTATATCTCTCCGCCTCTTATAGGCCTCTTCGATTAACTTCCTTTTATTATAAACTCATTAAAATTAATTTTTATATTTGTTTATATTCGACCTTCCTAATAGTAGGCGGTCTTTTACCGAAGTTAATAAACTTTGAGCCCGTCATTTCGGTTTTACCTGTTAACATATTATGCTATTTCTGCCACAGAGTTTGAAAGATTTTCTTTGACAGTCTCGTACTGTTTTCAAAGCTGAACTAACGTTTTGTTTTGTCTCTGCAGTTGTTGACGTTCAGAACGTTCAACTTGCACTCTATCGTTACGATAGAGAAAGAATGTTCACGGTTTCACGTTGCAGTAAGAGTAACCGTGTCTAGCGTTTTGTTCATTCTTTCTTAACTTAATGGTTTTGATCCTAATAAAGGAACTTTTCAGTTTTTTTTCCTTTAACAATAATATGTTTTAACGATATATATGATTGGGCTCTTCTCTCAGGTTCTAAGTCAAGAGAGAGAGAGAGAGAGAGAGAGAGAGATAGAGACGGAGGGAGAAAGAGGATAAACGTTTCATTCAAGCCTGCCAGGCGTACGAGTAACGTCATTATCGATTTTTGGCTCTTCTCCCTAGTCTCTTTAGGGGAAGAAACTAAACGTTTCTAGAGTGATCTAGTGTTTAGTCTCTTTCCAACCACTGATTTATCTTTCATTAGATTTTTCTGTTACATTGTAATTCTGTTTTAGCAATTACTAACTTTGAGAAAGGATAGAATTGCGTATTTCAGGTACAAACCACTTAAAGTTTCGAGTTCAGTGAAATAAGTGCAAACAGAAATCAAAGTGATAAGTGATTAGTGCGTGAGGGTACTTTTGTGCGCGCCAGTTGTCCTCCCAGTCCGGGACCTCTTGCAAGCTCCCAAGCCCAGGGGAGAAGCAATGTCGAAGGGCATAAGGGTTCAGCAGGCCTTGATCGGCGCACAGAAGTATTCTCGGTGGTTGTGGGCGTGTCTTACCGAGACCGTCACTCCCACCCGCAGACGATTGAGCCCTTATTTTGCTCGTCTGCAGAAGAGATTAGGGGAGAAAATAAAGGCAGAGTAACGCTGGTCTCAGGTCTCAAGACTTCTTAAACGTTAAGTCCAGACCTATGCCAGACGTACGAAGTTAAAGTTCACAACCCGAATGCAGTGATTACACTCCGACTAAGAGGAGTAAGGTTCTGCCACAACAGATCTCTGCTGTTAAGGCTTTACCTCAGCAGACCTTAGTGTCTGCCGACCCAAAGTTAACTCTACTGCTGTCCATACAGTCACAACTTTCGGTCTTGATGCGTGAGTGTCGGGCTGAGAGTGTTGCACCGCCTGCACTCCCTCCACCTGTTCTCGCTGCACCTGTGCTCGCCCAGCCTGCACCTGCTCCGCCTGGTCGCAGCACCATCTGCCAGGCGTACGATGTTGTGAACTCTACTACAGTGTGGACTCTACTACAGTCCATGCAAGCACAGCTTTCGGACTTGATGCGTGAGTGTCGTGCTGAGAGTGTTGCACCTCCTGCACCTGTGGTGCACCAACCTCCTGCACCCGTTCAGCCTGTGCTGCACCCGCCTGCACCGGTGGTGCACCAACCTCCTGCACCCGTTCAGCCTGTGCTGCACCCGCCTGCACCGGTGGTGCACCAACCTCCTGCACCCGTTCAGCCTATGCTGCACCCGCCTGCACCGGTGGTGCACCAACCTCCTGCACCCGTTCAGCCTGTGCTGCACCCGCCTGCACTCGCTGCACCCAGTCGCAGCTCCTTCTGCCAGGCGTACGATGTTGAACCACTTTCGGAGTTTGCTGTTCACAGTGTTGTTCAGCCTCAGCCTTCTTTAAGGCAACCCTTGCTTTGGGATCAGGAGAGTTACACTCTTCCTCCTCCTCCCCTTGCTGCTCCTCCAGTGGTGCAACTCTCGGTTGGGGTACAACAACCTCTCCCCTCCGTGAGTCTGTCTGCTCAACCAGCGCTGCACCGAGTTCAACCCTCATCTAGGCAAGCTCATCTACACCATGCACTTGCGCCTCAGGAGCCTCAGCTTGCTAGAACTTTACCTTGTTCTGCGCAGCATCAACCTTCTCATGCTCCACTCATCTCTCAGGAACAGGAACGGACTACTCCGCCTCCGTCCTCCGCTGAGCTGGTACAATCCTTGGGTGCAACTCTTGCTAGGAGTCAACCTCCTTCACCCTTGCACCTGCCTTCTGCTCCGTCTGTTGTTCAGCCTATGCAGTCTGAACCTCAGGTTTTCCCTCAAGTTGAGGAAACCTCTGTTGTTGTTCCAGCTCGTTCTGACTCTGCTGTTCAGCTTACCATGGTTTAAACCCCATGCAAGCATGCATTAAGCACTCTAGCACTGGTCATGGAATTTCTGAGAAATGTTAAACGCCATGCACACGCTCTGCTTTCCTTTCAGCAGGCTCTGCTTACAGCAGGCTCTACTGCATACAACATGCTCTGCATACAGCATGCTCTGCATTCAGCATGCTCTGCATACAGCATACTCTGCATACATCATGCTCTGCATACCTTACCGCATGCTTCTCAACACATCTTGGGTTGTTGCCAACTCACTAGACTGTCAAGCAGTTTCATAACGTTGCCTTCTAGTCTGCTGCTTTGCACCAGTGAACCCTCACTCAGAGAACTTAGCTTTTCTAGGATAAGGTCCCTGTAGATGAGAAAGTTCTTTTCTCCCTCCTTCTGATATTCCCTTGAGGACTCTGTCATTTGGAGGGAGCCTTTAGCTGCATAACCTCTTATGGACTTTTATTTAAGCATAACATGCTTACAGGGAAGGTAATGGTTACACTTCAGCCGCTAATCCCGTCTGTTACCACACCTGCTCCCATAGACCTTGAGCTGTGTTGCATGACATGCAGTCCAAGCTTAGTCCTTGTTAGAGGATTTTTTGTTTACGGAGTCAATGTGTCACGGGGAAGACGTTCAACAACCAACAGAAGGGACTTGTTGTGACGCAGTGGGCAACCTCAGCAACCCGTTAAGGAGTTGTCTGTACGACCCAGACAGTCTAGACAGATTCGGGTTGTCACTGTACTTCCTCGCTTGCCCATGATTGACAGTTTACAGACTGTGCAGCAGTATCATGATCTTGTGTCCGGCTCCGTCAGATGACTGGCTTTTAAGAGCTCCCTCAAGTCGTCGCTGTCTGGAGATTTTCAAATGGACTATGGATCTGACCAAGGAACTGGGCCTCCTGGTCAATTTTGAGGAGTCTCAGCTCGTTCCATCCCAGACCATTGTCTCCTTGGGTATGGATCTTCAGAGTCGAGCTTTTCGGACTTGTCCGTCGGCCCCAAGGATCTTCCAAGCCCTAGAATGCATCCAGAGCATGCTGAGAAGGAACCGATGCTTAGTCAGGCAGTGGATGAGTCTAACAGGGACACTTTCATCGCTGGCCCTGTTCATCGAGTTAGGGAGACTCCACCTCCGCCCCCTTCAGTATCATCTAGCTGCTCACTGGATAAAGGACATGACGCTAGAGACGGGCTCAGTTCCTGTTTCCGAAGAGATGAGGTCTACTCTAACGTGGTGGAAGAACAGCATTCTTCTCAAGGAAGGTCTACCATTGGCTGTTCAGTCCTCCGACCACCGTCTCTTCTCGGACGCATCGGACACGGGCTGGGGTGCGACACTGGACGGACAGGAATGCTCGGGAACATGGAATCAGGAGCAAAGGACACTTCACATCTATTGCAAGGAGTTGTTGGCAGTTCATTTGGCCTTGATAAACTTCAAGTCCCTCCAGCTTAACAAGGTGGTGGAGGTGAACTCCGACTACACCACAGCCTTGGCTTACATCTCTAAGCAGGGAGGGACTCATTCGAGGAAGTTGTTCGAGATCGCAAGGGACCTCCTCATTTGGTCAAAAGATCGAAAGCTCACGCTGGTAACGAGGCTCATTCAGGGCGATATGAATGTCATGGCAGATCGCCTCAGCCGGAAGGGTCAGGTCTTCCCCACAGAGTGGACCCTTCACAAGAATGTTTGCAGCAGACTTTGGGCCCTGTGGGATCAGCCAACCATAGATCTATTCGCTACCTCGATGACCAAGAGGCTCCTCTTGTATTGTTCTCCGATTCCAGACCCAGCAGCAGTTCGCGTGGATGCCTTTCTGCTGGATTGGTCCCATCTCAACCTGTATGCATTCCCGCCGTTCAAGATTGTCAACAGGGTACTTCAGAAGTTCGCCTCTCACAAAGGGACACGGCTGACGTTGGTTGCTCCCCTCTGGCCCGCGAGAGAATGTTTCACTGAGGTACTGCAATGGCTGGTCGACGTTCCCAGGACTCTTCCTCCTAGAGTGGACCTTCTGCGTCAACCTCACGTAAAGAAGGTACTCCCAACCTCCACGCTCTTCGTCTGACTGCCTTCAGACTATCGAAAGACTCTCAAGAGCTAGAGGCTTTTCGAAGGAGGCAGCCAGAGCGATTGCCAGAGCAAGGACGACATCCACTCTCAGAGTCTATCAGTCTTTATGGGAAGTCTTCCGAAGCTGGTGCAAGGCCAATGCAGTTTTTCCTCAACCAGTACCAATGTAACCCAGATTGCTGACTTCCTGTTACATCTAAGGAACGTAAGCTCCCTATCAGCTCCTACGATCAAGGGTTACAGAAGTTTGTTGGCAGCGGTTTTCCGCCACAGAGGCTTGGATCTTTCCTCCAACAAAGATCTACAGGACCTCCTTAGGTCTTTTGAGACCTCAAAGGAACGTCGGTTGTCCACTCCAGGCTGGAATCTAGACGTGGTCCTAAGGTTCCCTATGTCATCAGGATTTGAACCGCTCCAATCAGCCTCTTTTAAGGACCTCACATTAAAAAACTCTTTTCCTCGTGTGCTTAGCAACAGGTAAAAGAGTAAGTGAGATCCACGCCTTCAGCAGGAACATAGGTTTCACATCTGAAACGGCTACATGTTCCTTACAGCTCGGTTTTTTGGCTAAAAACGAGCTTCCTTCCCGTCCTTGGCCTAAGTCGTTCGAGATCCCAAGCCTGTCCAACATGGTGGGGAACGAACTGGAGAGAGTACTTTGCCCAGTTAGAGCTCTTAAGTACTATCTAAAGGTCAAAACCATTACGAGGACAATCAGAAGCCTTATGGTGTGCTATCAAGAAGCCTTCTCTACCAATGTCTAAGAACTCAGTTTCTTACTACATCAGGCTTCTGATTAGAGAAGCAAATTCTCATCTGAAGGAAGAAGACCTTGCTTTGCTGAAGGTAAGGACACATGAAGTGAGAGCTGTGGCTACTTCAGTGGCCTTCAAACAGAACCGTTCTCTGCAGAGTGTTATGGATGCAACCTATTGGAGAAACAAGTCAGTGTTCGCATCATTCTATCTCAAAGATGTCCAGTCTCTTTACGAGTACTGCTACACCCTGGGTCTATTCGTAGCAACGAATGCAGTAGTAGGCGAGGGCTCAGCCACTACATTCCCATAATCCCATAACTTTTTAACCTTTCTCTTGAATACTTTTTATGGGTTGTACGGTCGGCTAAGAAGCCTTCCACATCCTTGTTGATTTGGCGGGTGGTCAATTCTTTCTTGAGAAGCGCCAAGGTTAAAGGTTGTGATGAGGTCCTTTAGTATGGGTTGCAGCCCTGTATACTTTAGCACCTTTGAGTTGATTCAGCCTCCCAAGGGGAACGCTGCGCTCAGTAAGGAAGACGATCTTATTAAAGGCAGAGTAACGGTTCAAGTCGACTTCCTTACCAGGTACTTATTATTTCATTGTTATTGTGGATAACTGATTATATGAAATATGGGATACTTAGCTATCCTTTAATCTTGTACACTGGTTTTCACCCACCCCCCTGGGTGTGAATCAGCTACATGATTATCGGGTAAGTTTAATATTGAAAAATGTTATTTTTATTAATAAAATAAATTTTTGAATATACTTACCCGATAATCATGATTTAATCGACCCTCCCTTCCTCCCCATAGAGAACCAGTGGACCGAGGAATAATTGAGGAGGTGTCAACAAGAAGTACTTGAGTACCTGGCCACAGGTGGCGCTGGTAAATACACCCCCTTCTAGTATTGTGATAGCTGGCGTATCCCTCCATAGAATTCTGTCGGGCAACGGAGTTGACAGCTACATGATTATCGGGTAAGTATATTCAAAAATTTATTTTATTAATAAAAATAACATTTTTGGGCTCAACCACGGATTAATCCTATTTCAATGTATTCTTATGGGAAAATTCGTTTCTACATCCGAACATTTTCTACATCCGAATTCAAAACATTCTCACTCATCGTCCCATAAGCATAGAGGCACAAAACTAAGGGAATTTCTATCCCTGAAAACCAAAGCAGCTCACACTCTCGCTCTCCGCTTCCTAAGCAGAAATACTATAGGTTGGACAGTTCTCCACCGAGTGACATCCCAGGAGAAGTTTCCCCTTCTAGGAGAAGAATAAGTCCAATTGATATACCCAGCATGCTGAGAGAACCCCTGAGATCAAGACTTCATCACAGCCTCATCACTTGTCTCCTCTAATCACCAAAAGTTCAAGCCAAAGTCTAGTGTTAAAGGATACTGGTACGTCTTCAGGACGGGTTCAGTCAGTTTGGTATGACCCCTCAAGACATGGAGGAGGTTCCTCCAGGTGGAACTCTTACTCAAGTAGGTATGAGGAGAAGAGGCCGGTGATATCAAAGATGAGCTCACAACGCTGTCTGGAATGGAGGGTATCTTCCTTTCGAAGAGAAAGTTCACGCTTGAGCCCTTCCTCAAATGGGAGTTACACTGAACAATCCGATTTCTCATTGTTTCGCTCCCCCTCTCACCCTTCTGAAATAGGACACCGATCATCTCAAGCTCAGAGGGCAAGAGAGCGAAGGGCAGTAAGGCTGGGGAGACTTCACGAAAGTCTACGATCCTTCCCTCTCCTGTGGATTACAGGCCAGGTTTGATCCTTGGTCTGGAGAGATCTCACTCCAAAGAGAGAGAGGAATCATCACAAACTTCAATCGAACCTACTTCTCGAGGGAGAGGAGAGGAATCTCAGTCTTGGAAAAGTTCTCTTCCCCCTCTCAGCAGAGATAGAGAACCCTGAGTCAGAGTCAGCCTTTCCCAAAGGTCTGTTCTTCATTAGGGAGTTGAATGAACTTGGTGGGGCAGCCGCAGAACCTATCAGCGGTGGGATGAAAGAGATTTATTGATGTTTTGGCACCCTTCAAACCTCCAGAGCCGCCCTTGAGCATCCATGGTCAGTGCTTGCACGGGATGCACTCATTCAAGTACATTTGCAGATCACTTTGCCTAAGAACTGATTGAGTAGACCTGCCAAGCTCCTGCCTCCAGCATTTTCTCACAGTGGAGGTTTTTTGTTCTGGAGGAGGCTGTTCTGTCACCTCCTCCAGTAGATTCAACTATGACGGTGCTGACTACAGGCACGATGCTGGATAGCCTGAAGTGCGAGAACACGTCTTTTCTAGGCCTTCTAGTCCATAGCCATGGAAATGGCAGTGATGTCAAGCGTGCAAGAAACCAGTTATATCAATCACATGTTGGGAGCCTTGGCATGCTTCAGTTTATCTCCAGATTTGTCAAATCCTGACATGAAGAAGGAATAAACCGATTTCATGCTATCAGGGACAAAGGAGGTTACTTTCCTGGCTCATCAGTCAGTCAACCAGTGGTCAAACTAAGTTCTTAAGATGAGAGAGTTAGTAGCTTCATGTTTCTCTAATAAGGTAAGATAGGAAGCCGCACTCTCCCTCAGGAACATTCTCTGTGGAAGATATCGAAAGCACTGTTGAGAAGCAGAGAAAGGAGACTCATGCCTCCTATGGAGCAGTGATCTTTAATGACCACGGTCCTTCCAGATCAACTGCTCCGAGAGCTTCTTCCCAATCCAGCAAGACAATGCCAAAGAAGACAACAGCAAACCCCAGATCGAGATCTGCGACGTCAGGCCCTTCTACCTCTGGAAAGGGCGGAAACCATGTTCCTCCCATTTGCTCCAAACCTGGTTATACCAGGAAAGGAGGCAGAAGTAAGAGGATAGCGGTGGCTGAGATTGGCAAACTCCTCCTTTAGCTGCTGTGTGTTGGGGACATGCCTATCAAGACATTGGGAAATGTGGCAGCAATATGGCACGGAGAGTTAAATTTAAAGTTTTAAAGGTCACCCATGAATGGCAGAGGCAAGGAACAGTGACATTGCCCAAATCATGCTGGACAATGCCCTAGAGACAGACCATATATACATATGAATAGCACCCAAGGTCTCCTTCCACCCAAGCTAGGACCAAGGAGTGCCAGGCAATGGCTGCTGATGACTCAGCAGATAGACCTATAGGCTCCCACAAACCACTCATTCTTAGCTCACAAGGATGGTGAGGTTGCAGCGACCAAAGAAACGCATTTGAGCGGGACTCAAACCCCCGTCTGGCGTTCACCAGGCAGAGACGTTACCAATAAGGCCACCACAAGTCTTTCAAGATGGATACCACCTTCCTTTCATCAATTATTCTCCTCCCATCACTATCTATCTGAGACCTTTCTCTGTCCTGTCATCCTAGAGTACTCTGATCCTTCATTCTAGGACATCACTAAGGTTCTTACCTCTTTTAAACACTTAATGTATGAGCCGTTTAGAAGAGCATTAGACAGGTGTCTTACACTTAAGACCGTGTTTTTGCTGGCGATAGCATTGGTGAAAAAGATAGACAAACTCCATGGCATTTTGTATGCCATCATTCAATCTGAGGGATGGAAGGAAGTTTTGATAACCTTTGTGCCTGATTTTGTGGCTAAGACACAAAATCCAATAATCTACAACCAAGGTTGGAATCCTTCTCCATCTCCTCCCTCCAAGATGCAACTAGCAATCAGGATGACCCACTTCTCTGTCCTGTGAGGGTGTTAAAACGCTACCTCAAGAGAACCCAGCAATTCGGACCAAAGCACAAAAGATTTTCCTTACCACTGGAAGGGTGAAGAAGCTGATTTCTAAGAATACTATCTCTCTCTGGCTTTGTGAAACCATCTAACGCTTATGCCCATCCTCGGAGGGAACTGTGAGCTGTCTTTTCAGCGTGCAAGCCCGAGCCCACGAAGTCTGAGGAATCAGCATACCTTTGCCTTCTGGAAGAATCTGTCTGTGGAAAAAGTGCTTAGGCAAGAATTTAGAAATGCTAGATAAACGGCACCGTCAACTACTTGCTGGAGTATATCCCCAAGTCCTTGGACACATTCTCCTTGCAACCTGTGGTAGCTGTTCATTAAGTTGTGTAGTGAGCCTAGCTCCCTCATGAGACAAGAAGCATCTCGACTTAGATAGTGGTCATGGTGCCCAAGAATGAAAGGTAAGAATGTCTGGCCCTTTATTCTCTCTTCTTCCCTTTCCTTAGGGTACTAGGAATCTTGCTCTTGATAGAGCAACTTTTCTTTACATCGGTTTGTATGAAAGTATTCCCCCTCAATCCTTCTTTACATGTGGAAGGATGGAGAAAATGTATGCATTCCCATCATTCCTATTAATGCCGCTACATTTGGACTTACAATCCAGTAGGGATAAGATTCTTCTTAGATTGTTCATTATTGTATCAAGGGAAAGAAGTAAAGAATGTGTCATTTGGAGATACTGTAGATTTTAATCTAGGTAGACCTCTACTTAGTCTATGCCAAGTATAAATTTTCTTGGAAAGGAATACATAATTCTAACTCTAGACCCTCATTCATAGAGTATAACTCCACTACCTTAGTGTACACTCTATATTGGAAAATGCTAGGGAAAGGCTTCGTTGGGTTGGGCAAGGTAGATTCTTATTGTTAAAAGTAAGAGCTAAGAACAATAGTGATGTACTTTGCACTAAGAAGTAGGGGTCTTTTGCTCTACATATGGGACCAAAATTTTGTACTGATTGCCTTTTCTTTTTCAGGTTGATCGTTTGGTGGACCAGGTTCTCACTCATATTCAGACATATGACTTGACTGGATTAAGAGAATTATGGGGGCATCTTGACAGAAGAATATTTACTCGTCTTCCTCACACTTTATTACCATGTAAGTTTAAGAAAATCTGAGTAAATATAGGATACTTTAAGTTTTTGTCAAATAGGAATTTGATATAAGAAACGGATGAATACTGTACTAGCCATTTTGGTATGTTTCACTGTATAACTAATGGGCGCTGGGACATACAGTAATAGCTTACAAATCAATCAATTTAGATTTGAACACGAGTCTCATTGCCTAAGTCCAGTATGTTCTGTAACCAAAATACAAACCAAAGCTATTTATAGGGGTATTACGTTCAGCGAAGCTGAAAGATGAGCCATTAGATCTTTAGCATCATTTTTGTAGTAATTTTGGTTTGACTTACAAAATATAAGCAATTCAAAATGGCCAATTCATGTCTATAAAGAGGCCATTCATATCAGAATTGTTAAAATTATAACGAGAATCACTTTAACACAATCTTGAGACATTCCTGAATATTAAACAAATAATCCAACTGAAGAGAAACATGCTCCAATAAAAACTAATTGATTTGGGAAGATTCTTGAATTTAAACAAAATTATTCTTTATATTGTATAGTGTTGAGTCATGGCTTTGTAATGGTGTAAGGTGGATCCGGTTTATGTATGGTGTTATCATTATTGCCACACATTTACAACAGTTCATCTTGCCACATGGAACAAAAGTTTATAATTTTTCAATATTAAACTTACCCGATAATCATGTAGCTGTCAACTCCGTTGCCCGACAGAAATCTAAGGAGGGATACGCCAGCTATCACAATACTAGAAGGGGGTGTACTAACAGCGCCACCTGTGGCCAGGTACTCAAGTACTTCTTGTTGACACCTCCTCAATTATTCCTCTGTCGTGCCTCCGGCTAGACGTTCTGGGATACGCTCATGGTCTTCGAGTTTATTCTCGCTTATTTGGTGATGTATTCTCTTTGATTTACGGCTGTCGCATTACTGGAAACCTTCTGATATTAGCTAGATAGCTTTTATTTAATTCAGTTTAACGGTTAACGAATTTTTGCTTGTTTTTTGGATCTCCCTTTGACTTCTCTTGAAAACAAAATGTCTGACATTTCGCAAGCCCCCTCCCATAGACGTTGTAGGTCTTGCAATAGACGTATTCCGAAGGTCTCGGTAGATCCTCACACCGCTTGTTCTGACTGTAGGGACATACCCTGTCAGTTAGAAAATCGATGTGAGGAATGCGCCGGTCTTTCGGAATTGGATTTTGTCCGACTTTTAAAGTATTCTTCTAAGTTAGAGAGAATTAGAGCTAGGAGGAGTTCTTCTCACTCTTCTTTATTTTCCTCATCTCATGATCCTCTTCCTGATCCTACCCCTGTAGTGGCTACCCCCGAACCTACTGTGTGCCCTCCGCCTGATATGTCAGTGGTTTTACGTGCTATTCAGGCTTTAGGCGATAAGGTAGAGTCAGTGGTAAGTGACCATAAGTCTCTGATGGCCGAAGTGAAAGAGTTGAAGGCCAAGAGTGCAGTGGGTGAAGTTAGTGCCAGTGCTGTGACGAGTGCTAGTGTCGGTGCAGTGCCTTGTACTAGTGTTAGTGCCAGTGTGGTGCGTGGGGATTTTTCTGTGCGAGCCTGTCGTTCTCCCAGTCCGGGACCTCTTGCAAGCTCCCAAGCCCAGGGGAGAAGCAATGTCGAAGGGCATAAGGGTTCGGCAGGCCTTGTTAGGCGCACAGAATCATCCTCAGTGGTTGCGGGCGTGTCTACCACAGACCGTCACTCCCACTTGCAGACGATTGAGCCCGTCTTCCGCTCGTCCGCTGATCTTCCCTCGGGGAAGAAACGTTGGTCTCAGGTCTCTAGACCGCTTAAACGCAGAGTCCAACCCTCGAGTGCTCAACCAGGTTGCAGTCGTTGGCTCAGCTCTGACTCGCCTCAGTCTTCTAGCGAGTGTACTCCGCCCAAGAGGAGTAAGGTACAACAGAGCTGCTCCGGTGGTGCAACCACTGTTATGGCTTTGCCTCAGTCTGCTACTGTCTCTGCTGATCCCAAGTGGTCTATGCTTCAGTCCATGCAAGCTCAGCTTTCAGACCTGATGCGTGAGTGTCGTGCTGAGAGTGCTGTACCTCCTGCACCTGTGGTACACCTATCTCCTGCACCGGTTCAGCCTGTGCTGCACCCGCCTGCACCGGTGGTGCACCAACCTCCTGCACCCGTTCAGCCTGTGCTGCACCCGCCTGCACCAGTGGTGCACCTACCTCCTGCACCGGTTCAGCCTGTGCTGCACCCGCCTGCACCGGTGGTGCACCAACCTCCTGCACCCGTTCAGCCTTTGCTGCACCCGCCTGCACCGGTGGTGCACCAACCTCCTGCACCGGTTCAGCCTGTGCTGCACCCGCCTGCACTCGCTGCACCCAGTCGCAGCTCCATCTGCCAGGCGTACGATGTTGTACCAGTGAGTCAGTCTGCTCAGCTGCTGCACCGAGCTCTACCCGTGCACCCTGATCCTGCTCCTCAGACATCTCTGCTTGCGGGAACTTTACCTTGTTCTACACAGCCTCGATCTATTCACGCTCCACTTATACCACAGGAACAGGAACTTGCTGCACCTCCTCCTTCCACCTCTGTTGTTGTTCCTGCTCGTTCTGACTCTGCGGTTCAGCATTCGTTTCCGATCCCTTCGCCTCATTCTGGGGTTGAGATTTCGGATGATGAGGAAGCACACCTTGATCCCTCTTCGGACGTGGACGAATCCAGACCCTCTCCACAGTCTCTTGATTTTCGCAAGGTCTTGGTTCTTCTCAGGGAGGTTTATCCAGACCATTTTGTCTCAGCTATACCCCGCTCTCCACCATCTGAGTTTTCGCTGGGAGTGCAACAAGCTCAGTCTTCCTATACCAAGCTTGTCTTAGCTAGATCCTCCAAGAGGGCTTTTAGGATCTTAGGGGAATGGCTGCAGTCTAAGCAACTTCTTGGCAAGACTTCCTTCATGTTCCCTCCAACGAAGCTCACTTTGAAAGCGAGCGTTTGGTATGCCACAGGGGAAGCACCAGGCTTGGGAATACCTGCCTCTGCCCAGGCTGACTTCTCAAGTCTGGTAGACTCGCCTCGAAGATCTGCTATGAGACGCTCAAAAGTGTGTTGGACCTTCTCGGACTTGGATCACTTGCTTAAAGGAGTGTTTAGAGCTTTTGAAATGTTTAATTTTCTCGACTGGTGCCTGGGGGCCCTCAGCAAGAAAACCTCCCATACGGACAAAGATTCTGCCATGCTGTTAATGTCCTGTATGGATAAAGCCATCAGAGATGGATCGGGCGAGCTAGCGTCCTTGTTTGTATCAGGGGTTTTGAAGAAAAGGGAACAGCTGTGTTCTTTCCTTTCTGCCAGCATTACCCCTTGCCAACGTTCACAACTTCTGTTTGCTCCTCTTTCGAAGTTTACTTTTCCCGAAGAGCTCATTAAAGATTTGTCGGCTGCTTTGATACAGAAGGACACGCACGATCTTGTAGCTTCTTCGGCTCGTAAGTCTAAGGCTACCACCTCAGCCCCTAAGACTTACCGCCCCCCAGTGGCTGATACCCCTGCGACTAGATTCATACCGCCCTTTCGTGGTAGAGCCCCCAGCCGAGGAAGCTCCCGTCCAGACTCTTACAGAGGCAAGTCCAGGAAAGGATCCAAGCCATCCAAAGGAAAACACTGACTCTCCGATTCTCCAGACGACAGTAGGAGCCAGACTCAAGACCTTCTGGCGAGCTTGGGAGATGAGAGGTGCAGACGCACAGTCTGTCAGTTGGCTGAGGTTCGGTTACAGGATTCCATTCTTCCTTCAACCACCTCTGACCACTTCGCCCATCAACCTCTCTCCCAACTACAAAGAGGAGGACAAGAGGCTAGCTTTGCACCAGGAGGTGTCGCTTCTTGTGCAGAAGAAGGCTGTGGTTGTAGTCCGGGACCATCAATCCCCGGGCTTCTACAACCGCCTCTTTCTTGTGGCCAAGAAGACAGGAGGTTGGAGACCTGTGCTGGACGTCAGCGCTCTCAACGAGTATGTCACCAAGCTGACGTTCACGATGGAGACAACCAAGTCGGTCTTGGCAGCGGTCAGACAGGAGGACTGGATGGTCTCATTGGACTTGAAAGATGCTTATTTTCACGTTCCGATTCATCCAGACTCCCAACCTTTCCTAAGATTCGTTTTCGGAAAGGTCGTCTACCAATTCCAAGCCCTGTGTTTTGGCCTAAGCACAGCTCCTATGGTCTTTACCCTTCTGATGAGGAATGTAGCCAAATTCCTTCACTTGTCAAACATCAGAGCCTCCCTCTACCTAGACGACTGGCTGTTGAGAGCCTCCTCGAGTCGTCGTTGTCTGGAGAATCTTCATTGGACTTTAGACCTTATCAGAGACCTGGGTCTATTAGTCAATTTGGAAAAATCTCAACTCATTCCCTCACAATCCATCGTGTATCTGGGAATGGAAATTCAGAGTCAGAGTTTTCGGGCTTTTCCATCGGCACCCAGGATAAGCCAAGCCCTAGAGTGCATCATGAGCATGCTGAAGAGGAACAGTTGCTCAGTGAGACAGTGGATGAGTCTCACAGGGACTCTCTCGTCCCTAGCCCTGTTTGTCGAGCTGGGCAGACTCCACCTCCGCCCTCTTCAATTCCACCTTGCAGCTCATTGGGACAAGAGTTCTACCCTGGAAGCAATCTCTATCCCTATCAACCAAGAGATGAAGACCACTCTCCTGTGGTGGAAGCACAACCTCCTTCTCAAGGAGGGTCTATCATTGGCCATCCAGACCCCCCAACTTCATCTCTTCTCAGATGCTTCGGACTCGGGCTGGGGTGCAACCTTGGACGGAAAGGAATGCTCCGGAATGTGGAACGAGAAACAACGTTCTCTCCACATCAACTGCAAGGAACTGCTGGCAGTTCATCTAGCCCTGTTGAACTTCAAGTCCCTCCTGCTAGGCAAAGTGGTGGAGGTGAACTCGGACAACACCACAGCCTTGGCTTACATCTCCAAGCAAGGGGGGACCCATTCGAGGAGCCTTTACGAGATCGCAAGGGACCTCCTCATTTGGTCAAGAAGTCTAAACCTCTCTCTAGTCACGAGGTTCATCCAGGGCAATATGAACGTGTCAGCAGATCGTCTGAGCAGAAGGAATCAGGTCATTCCCACGGAATGGACCCTCCACAAGAGTGTGTGCAACAGACTTTGGACCTTGTGGGGTCAACCTACCATAGATCTGTTTGCCACCTCCATGACCAAGAGACTTCCTCTGTTTTGTTCTCCTGTTCCAGACCCTGCAGCAGTTCATGTGGATGCTTTTCTACTGAACTGGTCCCATCTCGACCTGTACGCATTCCCTCCGTTCAAGATAATCAACAAGGTTCTGCAGAAATTCGTCTCGCACGAAGGGACACGGCTGACGCTGGTTGCTCCCCTTTGGCCTGCAAGAGAATGGTTCACAGAGGTACTACAATGGCTAGTAGACTTCCCCAGGACTCTACCTCTAAGAGTGGACCTTCTACGTCAACCTCACGTAGACAGGTTACATCCAAACCTCCACGCTCTTCAACTGACTGCCTTCAGACTGTCGAAAGATTCGCTAGAGCTCGAGGCTTTTCGAAGGAGGCAGCCAGGGCTATTGCCAGAGCAAGAAGGGTTTCCACTCGTAGGGTCTACCAGTCTAAGTGGGAGGTCTTCCGAAGCTGGTGTAGAGCCAATTCAATATCCTCTACCAATACCTCTGTGACCCAAATAGCTGACTTCCTGCTTCATCTTAGGAATGAGAGATCCCTTTCAGCTCCTACGATTAAGGGATATAGGAGTATGTTGGCCTCAGTTCTCCGCCATAGAGGTTTGGACCTGTCTTCCAACAAGGACCTTCAAGACATTCTTAAGTCTTTTGAAACGTCTAAAGATCGTCGTCTTTCCACTCCAGGCTGGAATTTAGACGTAGTCTTAAGGTTCCTTATGACATCTAGGTTCGAACCTCTCCAGTCAGCTTCATTCAAGGACCTTACCCTCAAGACTCTTTTTCTCGTTTGCCTGGCAACAGCTAAGAGAGTCAGTGAGGTTCATGCCTTCAGCAAGAACATTGGTTTTACGACCGAGTCTGCTACATGTTCTTTCCAGCTTGGATTCCTAGCAAAGAACGAACTTCCTTCACGTCCTTGGCCTAGATCGTTCGAGATACCTAGCCTTTCCAACATGGTAGGTAACGAACTTGAGAGAGTTCTTTGCCCTGTCAGAGCTCTCAAATATTATCTCAAGAGGTCTAAACCTCTCCGAGGACAGTCAGAAGCCTTATGGTGTGCCATCAGGAAACCCTCGAGACCCATGTCCAAGAATGGGCTTTCGTATTATATAAGGCTTCTGATTAGAGAAGCACATTCTCACTTAAAGGAGGAAGACCTTGCATTGCTGAAGGTAAGGACCCACGAAGTAAGAGCCGTAGCTACTTCGATGGCCTTTAATAAAAACCGTTCTCTGCAGAGTGTAATGGATGCAACCTATTGGAGGAGCAAGTCAGTGTTTGCATCATTTTATCTGAAAGATGTCCAGTCTCTTTACGAGAACTGCTACACCCTGGGACCATTCGTAGCAGCGAGTGCAGTAGTAGGTGAGGGCTCAGCCACTACATTCCCTTAATCCCATAACCTTTTTAACTTTTCTCTTGAATTCTTTTTGTTGTTTTTATGGTTGTTACGGTAGGCTAAGAAGCCTTCCGCATCCTTTTGATTTGGCGGGTGGTCAATTCATTCTTGAGAAGCGCCTAGGTTAAAGGTTGTGTAGAGGTCCTTTAGTAGGGGTTGCAACCCTATATACTTTAGCACCTTGGGTTGATTCAGCCTCCAAGAGGAACGCTGCGCTCAGTAAGGAAGACGAACTTAAAAAAGAGGCAGAGTAACGGTTCAATTCGACTTCCTTACCAGGTACTTATTATTTCATTTGTTATTAAAGATAACTGTTATATGAAATTTGGGGATACTTGGCTATCCTTTAATCTTGTTCACTGGTTTTCACCCACCCCCCTGGGTGCGAATCAGCTACATGATTATCGGGTAAGTTTAATATTGAAAAATGTTATTTTCATTAGTAAAATAAATTTTTGAATATACTTACCCGATAATCATGATTTAATTGACCCTCCCTTCCTCCCCATAAAGAACCAGTGGGATCGAGGAATAATTGAGGAGGTGTCAACAAGAAGTACTTGAGTACCTGGCCACAGGTGGCGCTGTTAGTACACCCCCTTCTAGTATTGTGATAGCTGGCGTATCCCTCCTTAGATTTCTGTCGGGCAACGGAGTTGACAGCTACATGATTATCGGGTAAGTATATTCAAAAATTTATTTTACTAATGAAAATAACATTTTGAAACTGTTCATTTGAAAATAGCATGATAAACAGAAGCAGGTAATATAAATTCTCAGAAAAGTAAATTAGGCTATAGCCATAAGTTTATGAGTTTAAACAGGAGCATGATTTTTCATTGTTTCTTTTTTTCAGGTGTAAGGAAGCTTGAAACCAGCATCTTGCGTCTGTACATTGTCAATATAGTACAGACGAACAAGCCAGAAAAACTGACAGAATTTTTTGAGAGGATGGCCCCAGAGCTGCAGAGCCAAGCTGAGTGGCGGGAATGGTTCAGTAAGTGTTATCAGCATTTATTAATTTAATACTGTACTCTTTTTTTTAACCCTTTGTATTTACTGTTTCTGTGACTATGTGCTTTCGGAAGGTTGAGAGAGCCCCAATCTCTCCTTAACCCACAAAGTACTAGGGAAATGCCGCTAAAGGACGACGGCCGCATCATTAGTTTTGCGATTTTATAAAACTAATATTTTCTTATCTATTACATACTAAATTACCCAATATTTATATATCAAAGGAATGTCCTTGAAATGGAGATCAATTACCAATAATTAAATCTCTGCAAAGAATAGAGAATATATTTTTAAAAAATTGTTAAGAACTAAAAATAATAAACACGTGTAAAGAACTTTTTCATTTTTGATGGCTTGATAAAAATAGTTTTTGATTAATTTTAATTTTTTCATGTCTGAATCTCAGCAAATTTAGTGAATGATCATATGAAAATTTATAATGAGTATACAAAAAGTAATTGTGTGATGAATGGATGTGTTTATGTATTTGTAAGTATGTACAGTATTTGCAAACGTATACTCCGGCTAACACTATTATTACCTACCTTATGAAACAAGAAAAAAGGCATAACCATATGTAAAAAATATATAAAACTATTAATTTTTGTATACTGTACTATATATTTTAAGATTTTTTTTATTTGTTTTATACTGTACATCCTTTTCAGATCCCTTTTCAGGCAGATTCGTTCATACCCATAAATTTTACCTATTGTATTTGGACAATCGTCATTTTCATCATTTGATATGTCACAATCATTGTCACTGTCAATGTCAAAGTCACTAGCATATGATAGGGGATCATTATCATTATCTTGAAAGGTCATTCAAATGAGTGAAAATAGGTAAAATGATGAGATGTTTCGGGAATGAAAAACTTTCTTACCGCTAACACAAAAATACGTTGATAGCTTCGCCTACCCCCTAAAGTTGAAGTTACCTTTTTACTTTTATTGTATGTAAAACAATTTAATATCTGGCAGCTATTTCCTCCAGCCACAAGTTGATTGGTTAAAGAATGTATCTACATCACTTAACTAAGCCCAGGTGGTACTGAACGAGAAAGAATCCCGCAAAATTTGAAAATAAAGCATCGATGATATCGACGTCGTTCTTTGACAGCTCATAATGTGTTGATAAAATATACGCATAGCACATTAATCTATATTACTATTGCACTGGGATTTTCTTATGTAATATATGTCGACCAGCATTTTAGTCTTTATTAATTTTGGTTTAATTTCTTACAGTCCTGCCTTACCTGAAGGGCGTAGAAGAAAATCCATCCTTTGCAATGTATTTCACCAGACATTGGCAAGATACTCTTTTGGTGTCTCTTCATAACTTCTTGGCCGTTGTCTTTCAGGTAATGTTCATATTAAAACCATAATTTGTATGACTTTTTTTTTCCCCTGATACAAGATACAAACATTCCGCTCTTTAATATGGCATAGATATTTCAGCGGAGCTGAAAACTTGTCAAAACTAAAGTTAAACAGGGTTCAACTAACCACTGCTAGTTAGGTGGGGTGTGTTTACCCACCGCTCCCACCAGCACTGGTGACTTGCCGTCACTTTTTATTTCAGCTCGGTAGACCTGTCTCACTCTACCGTTAACCTAAACTGGCTGGAACTAATTTCTTTTCTTTTTTCTTTTTCAGGTGTGCCTGCCCGTGAGGTCCAACCATGTGAGTTTGTCCAGGCCGTAAAGGGCGCCATTGCGGCACCTTCATGTCTTCGGAGGAGACGGATCCTCACGGTCTCTGCCCTTCGAGCCAAGGTCACTCTTGTTCGAAGGAGTCTCCTTGTAGTGTGTGTTACGAGTGGTCGCCCTCCCAGTGGGTGAGGTTTGGTAGGCAGAAGAAGAAGTCTAAAAGGGATTCTTCCCCTTCGAGGTCAGCCTCGAAGGGGAAGAAGACCCGACTTCTTTCTCCTCCAACTTTATCTCCCATCCTGACTCTACCCGACTGGCTTCCTCTGGGGAGCGGTTGAGTACGAGTGGCACTCTGATAACGCCGGGACAACCTCGTTCGGGGTCTCCTCCCATTGTCTCTCCTAGAGAGGCAGTGAAGGAGCCCTCCGTGAGGGAGTCTCTCTCAGATGACGCAGTTCGTGTACTGTGGCCTTCCTTGGGTCCCCCGTTAAAGGAGAAGCTACAGGAGGTCCTACATTTGGGTGTGTGTGCCCACTCGAGCACTAAATCCTCTTCTTCTGCTCTTCCCGATGTTTCACCTACCTCAGCGGGAGGACTAGAGAAGTTGAGGACAAGCACTCCTCGGAGTGACTTGTCCAGAGACCCTTAGGTCTCAGGATCAAGCTTTGGCTTTGTTCCAGAGGTTGTTTAGGGAGTTGATCCTCTTTCCTGGCTTGCCTGATAGGAAGAGAAACAACTTGAACATCCAGAAGGTTCACCTTCTTGTGTTGCACTGTCTGACCTTCTGGGGAAAGACAAAGCGACACAACCTACTGAGCGGTAGCTCCCTTGTTCATGACGCGATGCGTCATCAGGAGGAGGAGTCTATCGATCTTCTCGTATGCGAGAGGAGAGCTCTTCTCCGACCCTCTCTTCTGAGCGGCAGCTCCCTCGTCCGCGAGGTGATGCCCCATCAGGAGAGAGGTGTGATGATCGTTCCTTACACTTGCAAGAGGAAAGATCTTTTCCTGAGTGGTCTTCTCTATGAGGATACCACTGAAAGGTATTGGATTCGTCCATACCGCGCTCCAGTCCATCGGAGCACAGCTTTTTGGAGCTGGGTGACGAAGGAGGGAGGAGGTTTCCATCTTCCCCCCTACCTTGTCATCACAGCGAGACCATCCTCTTACGAGATCGGTCAGACAGGTAACTATACGGAGATTTTACCAGTCTCACCGCAGCGCAAGTGGTCAGCACCCTGTCTCTCCTCACTTCTTAGGGTAATGAAAGCACCTCGCCTTTCTCCTTCAGGAGAACAGGTGAGCAAGAGAGCTCCGATTCTGGATGTTCTCAGACGGGATCTTGTACCTTCGCCAAAGGCAGAAAAGATTCATGCATCGTCGCATGCCTTTCCTTCTAGCGAGAAGGATAGGAGAGCTTATTTGCTGGAAGCGAGGAAACCTGATTCTCGTCAAGTGAATGGGGTTCCTACGCGCACAAGTGATCACTATCATAGGGTTGAGGAGAGGGTGAAGGTGAGGGAGCGTGCTGGCTTGCCTCGCCAACCAACCTCTCGTTAAGGACATTCACCTCGTGGTTGTTCACCCCATTTGCGCTCACCTAGGAAAGGGTTGAGGCGTTCTCTCCATCCTTCCCCCCCCACCTCAGCCGGTGCGATCGTAACCATCTGATCGCTGGGAGACTAATTCATCAGGTAACTTGTTAGCCAAGGATGGACCTTGGTTTCAAGACCTCGTGAAAGCACTTAAACAAGCAATGGGAATCTCTAACAATCCCCTAGCTGCAGTGGCAAAGGTTCCTGTTATTCCCATGGATTGTCTTAAGGGATCTAGCAATCTTTCTGACCCTAGGCAAGCTAGCCTAGCTAGAGTGCCACACAACCGCCTTCACCTCCTTCCAGAGGCTCAAAGTATGAGGATTACCTTGAGACTAAGGATCCTAAGATCATAGATTTAACCTGGGAAAGGATGGCAGCAACTCAGGCCACGGTTGCGAGGTTGCTTAGGAAAAAAGAGTTGGCTTCGCCCCGAAAGTCAGAATTCTCTAACCTTTGCCTGGTCTCTCACTCGGAGAGCTGGAAGTCAGTTAGGATCGACTACTGGGAAGATCCTTCATGTCAACTGAAGGATACCCTCTCCGAGTTGGTTCCGGGGGTGCTAAACCAACGGAATCAACTAGGGGAGAGGAATCCTCTTTTTTGGATGAATTTGTGGTTCAACCAAGAGAGAGGAAAGACACGAAGACTCTACCTAAGAACTGGTGTTCTATGGGTGAACGTCAGATTCAAGGGGAACAGTCTTCAGTCTCAGCCGCTAATGTAAGACCTGGGCAAAGGGACCTTCCCCCCAGCACACACTCGGCTTCCAAAAGGTTTTCTGTTGACAACCCCCACTCTCCCCTAGCTACTATGGTTGTTAGCTCAGGAGAGGAAGAACCTTTCGATGACTGTTTCGAGCACTCTGACTGGGCGTTTCCTGCTTCTGCCAGCCCGAATGTCACACCTTCGGAGCAGAAAAATTCAGATTGAATCTTTCTAAAGGTTCTGGCTTGCATCAGGAAGGTTAACAACCTGGGAGAGCCTGATAACATCCCGACTGAGGGCAAGGATACAGTCCTGGACCAGTTATCTGGTGCTCCTAAACCCTCCAGGCCCAAGGTAGCCTTACCTTGGGGAAGGAGAGTTAAAGCAGCGAAGAAGAGAGCTTTCGCCTAAGTAGCTGGCACCTCCCGCTCTCTTCGTTCGGTGAACTCCTCTAGGTTACTTCCTCCTCCTTACTTAAGGCAAAGGAAGTACTATGAGGTAGTGGGAGACGATCCTTCCCCCTTACCGCTGGACCCAGTGATTGTATCGTTGACCCAGAGCCTTTGGAGAAACTGATAACTCTACCTCTTCAGTTTTCTGCTGAAGACACTGCTAACATGGAGTGGGTTACAAAGTGTGCTCTGCAATCAGCTTCATGGCTGGATTATTGGTTAGGCACGGTTGGCTATCTCGTCAAGAACAAGGATTTCTCTACCCCTAAGAGGAAGGAGACGCTGTTCTCTTTCCTTCTCTCGGGTGCAAGAACACTCGAATTCTTGACAGAGAGCGTGGTGAACCAATGAGTCAGCTGGATCTTGAGGCGACACGATGTAGTTGTCTCGAGATTCCAGAGGCAGGTCCCGAAGAGAGAGGCAATGGGGCTGCACAACGCTCCAACGGACGGACCTGCCTTGTTTGACGGGGAAGCCATTGAGAATGTAGTGGACTGTAGGAGGAGGGTGAGCCAAGACACTTCAGCGGGTTGTCCCCTCTCGTTCCTTCCAGCAGGCTCCTCCAAGACAAAGACATCAGTCTCCCAAAACTCAGACTGGTCAGAAGCAGAATGCCCCAAAGAAGAAAGACTGAAAGCCTTCCTTTCGTTCCAAGGGATGCAAAGGTAAAGGCAAGAAATCCCACCGAGGACAACCATGCTGGTGAGGGCAATCCTCTGATCAGTCCACCAGTTGGGGGATGCCTTATGAACAGATTGCGGAGGTGGATGAATTACAGAGCCGACCTTTGGTCGACTTCTGTATTAAGAAAGGGATATATCGTCCCTGTCATTGACTCTCCCCCTCCACCGACTCAAAGTCCAACTGTGACGAGGTCCTACGCCAAGGGATCGGCAAAGGACCATGCCCTACAGGCCGAAGCCAGGATCATGCTAGAGAAGGGTGCTCTCCAGGAGGTCCCTTGAGGGTCTCCAGGCTTTTACAGTCACTTATTTCTAGTAGAAAAGGTGTCTGAGGGCTGGAGACCCATAATAGACCTCTCAGCCCTAAACAAGTTTTTCCTACAAACTAGCTTGTCTTCCACCTATGAGAAATCTTCAACAGGCTGATTGCTAGATCACCTTTTGCTGACCACTAGCTGTCCGTTTGCCAGATCGCCAATTGCTAGCTCATCATTCTCTGATCATTGACCTACAGTCTCGCCAATTGCTAACGATCTCCGATTGGTAGTCGATAACCAGTCATCAGCTTGCTGATCATTAGCTCGTCGATCACTAGATCACCGATTGCTAATCGATAACCAGTCATCATCTTGCTGATCATTAGCTCGCCGATCACTAGATCACCGATTGCTAGCTCGTCTTTCTTCGATCATCAACCTCAGTCTCGCTGATCTCTGACCCCCAGCTCTCTAATAGCCAATCGTCAGCTTGCTGATATCAAGCATGCCGATAGGCAGTTCTCGATAGTCTGCTATTGCTAGCTCACTTATCGCTAGCTTACCATTCGCTAATGCTCCGATCGCTGATCACTAGATCGCCATTCACCGATCATTAGCTCAACACTCTGATTGTCGAACCTTTCTCTAACTATATGGTTCTCGATCGTCAGCTTTCCAAGCTTCCTTTCAGAGCTTTAAGCGCTGATCATCAATGGCTCGCTGCACCAACGAGCGATCATTAAACCATTCAACTGTTTCTGAGGGTGCTCCAAGCTGATCGCCAACTTATTGATCGCCAACCTTCCTTGGCTGACTGACCAGACAGCCTTTGTCTGCTTGTCAATTACCATCTTCGGCCCACAGATCACCGATTCGCCGATGATCAGCAGTTCACCATTCACTAGCAGTTTGCCGTTCACCAGCAGTTCGCCGTTCACCAGCGGTTCGTCACTCAGACTCTCTAGTCAACCTCTGCCCGTTGTTCTCTAGATTGGAAGGCAAAAAACACACGTCTCGCTATTCGCTGTTTGCCATCACACCGATCCACTAAAGCGATCGGCAGGCGATTGACAGACCCCATCAGTGGCTTCTCAACAGGTGACTACTCACAAGCACTCTCCAACTGCACAGTAGCCATGATACCCAGCCCCTGACCATTGGTTAACGTTTGCCAAAATGATGCTGTTCTAAGGAATAGCATCAACCCCTTCAGGGCGCATGATAGGGTTAAGCGTTGCCTTACCTGCTTCTATTAGTTAAAAGAGTGCTTTCCCAGGGAAGAATCCTTACACAGGGATCAGCATGTAAAGGATAAATCCACTAGTAATGGTACAATGTAGGTGAAGTGCAAAAATCGCAATTATTTTTTAGAGGAGCTATTGTATTAAGTGAACAGTTTGTTATATATTAGAGTTATTATTATTATTACTACTTTACTAGTAAAACAGTTTTAGTCAGAAATTATTATTGGTTCCGTAACTGGAATACAAACCACACTATTTTTTAGGTGTTATACTTTTGGCGGAGCTGAAATGACGAGCCATTAAAATTTAGCGTGGGTTAACTACCCACACCGCTAGTTAGCAGGGGAAGGGGGGGTAGCTTGCTACCACTCCCATTCACACACCTGTGATTTAGTCTCTATTACTTTTGGCTTGGATGGAGAGCGGTTGTTTCCTCTCCCTCCTCGCCTATTCTGGACTGCCATTAATTTTTGTCTTTTAACTCACTTTTTCTTATACATGTATATATATGAAAACATTCTTAATGTTTATGCATATATATGTGTATAGAAATGTGATAAGTTTCCTTTTCAGTGTTTGTGCTGTGTCTGTGATACATATACGACAACAACACTTGCGTAGATTAGCAAGGCCAGCACAGTTCCACTTCGTGGGGAACGACCTCTCCCTCTCTGGTCCTTCGGTCTTCCCGTCGGCATATAACCGATAACTCGGCCGCTGCAGGGGAATCGTCAACGCCTGGACCCACTTCATTCAACTATTGTCTTTGCCTTTTCCCTTTTCCTACGGGAAACATGGATTTCTGAGCGAAGGGAATGTGGCCTCTCAGAGATTTACTACGGTCTTTCTCTTCTCGAGGTCGTTCACCTTTACAACAACAGTGTACTATTGGGGAAGCTCCTTTCCCGTGCACGGGTTAGGTTGCTCTTCCGATTGTTTGTCTCAATTATTTTTAGTGAAATTATAATTGTAATTTTAACTTTCAGCTTTTCTCTGCTGGAACACTTCCCTTTGGAGGATCAGTGGTTCTCACTATTAGTGAATATTCTTAGCTGATTTAAATAATTGTAATTCTGTTTTTATTATAGTTACTCCGCTCCCCCCTTCTCCCGTGGATGTCGACTGTAGAAGGAAGGGCGCAATACTTATTTTTATGTTATTCCCTCGGGGTTCCTCTTCGGAGTTCCTCCCTAGGGAATTTCTGTTGAAAAATTAATTTTATTTTTTCCCAGTTAACTATGCAGTTTTTCTTCGTTCGACTAAGAGTGGCGACGAAGCAGAGCTGTTCTGTTCATGCCTGGGGAATCTTCTGTCACTGCTGTCCTTCAGAGGACTTCGTGATGGGCATCATCCCTTCTCTTAGAAGTACTCCTGTTACAACATGACCAGCACTTCAGATCATCTTAGAACGGTAAAGGAGGTTCGCCTCCAGGGGTTGGACAACTTCCCATCTGAGGGAAAGTTTCCTCCCCAGGTGTGAGGATGTTTCTCCCTTCCAAGGGAGAACTTCCCACATCTTAATAAATTCATCGTCTCCGACTGCTGTTGCTGGCTTCGCCCAGACTTCTCTCCCCCCTTGCTGAGTTTCTCTTCCTTCAGGGGTGGAGCATGGTCTTGGCAAATCTCTTCTACGAAGCGCTTACCTCTCTCTTTTGCGAGAGAGGCCACTCATAGAGACTCCTCTTTGGAGGATCGCTACTGTTAAAGGTCAGCTTGCTGATCCACCAGCCCTCATGGGCGTCATCATGGGCATCTTCAAGGCTCTTCTACGAAGTGTTCACCTCTCTCGTTCTCGAGAGAGGCCACTCATAGAGACGCATCAATGACCTCAGATGTCAGGATGCCTGAAAACTTTAAATCAATCAATCAATCAATCACCTCTTCGGAGGATCACGCTGCTCATCAGTTCCTGATCATCCTACCAGCGCAACCTTGCGCTGCAACTTAGTCCGTGGACTTTGGTCTTGGACTCTTCTATGGACCTTTCACAGTTGCCATCAGTGGATGTCCGCCCATCCAAAGGGCAAATCCCAGTTCCTGATCGTCCTACCAGCTGACCTGCCGATCTACCAACACATCCTTACGCCACTGGTAGTCCTTTGGACTTCGATCTTGGACTCTTAACGCGGACCATTTTACGCTCCCCATCGGTGAATGCTCGCCCTTCCAAAGGGCACATCCCAGTTCCTGATCGTCCTGCCAGCTGAGCTACCAATCTACCAACGCAACCTTACGCCGCTGTTAGTCTGTGGACTTCGGTTCTGGACTCTTCCTAAGGCCAGCTTGCTGGTCTGCCGGCCCTCATGGGCTTCATCAGTTCCTGATCATCCTACCAGCAGACCTACCAGCGCAACCTTGCGCTGCAACTTAGTCCGTGGACTTTGGTCCTGGACTCTTCTATGGACCTTTCACGGTTGCCATCAGTGGATGTTCGCCCATCCAAAGGGCAAATCCCAGTTCCTGATTGTCCTACCAGCTGACCTGCCGATCTACCAACACATCCTTACGCCGCTGGTAGTCCTTTGGACTTCGGTCTTGGACTTTTAACGCACGCCTTTTTACGATCCCCATCGGTGAATGCTCGCCCTTCCAAAGGGCACATCCCAGTTCCTGATCGTCCTGCCAGCTGACCTACCGATCTACCAATGCAACCTTACACCGCTGTTAGTCCTTGGACTTTGGTCCTGGACTCTTCCGTGGACCTTTACGGTCTCCATCACGGATGTTTGCCCTTCCAAAGGGCTCATCCCAGTTATTATTATTATTATTATTACTTACTAAGCTACAACCCTAGTTGGAAAAGCAGTATGCTATAAGCCCAGGGGCTCCAACAGGGAAAATAGCTCAGTGCGGAAAGGAAAAAAGGAAAATAAAATATTCTAAGAATAGTAACAACAATAAATATCTCCTATATAAACTATAAAAACTTTAACAAAACAAGAGGAAGAGAAATAAGATAGGAGAGTGTGCTCGAGTGTACCCTCAAGCAAGAGAACTCTAACCCAAGACAGTGAAATGGTACAGAGGCTATGGCACTACCCAAGACTAGAGAACAGTGGTTTGATTTTGGAGTGTCCTTCTCCTAGAAGAGCTGCTTACCATAGCTAAAGAGTCTCTTCTACCCTTACCAAGAGGAAAGTGGCACTGAACAATTACAGTGCAGTAACCCCTTGGGTGATGAAGAATTGTTTGGTAATCTGTGTTGTCAGGTGTATGAGGATAGAGGAGAATATGTAAAGAATATGCCAGACTATTCAGTGTGTATGTAGGCAAAGGGAAAATGAACCGTAACCAGAGAGGTGGATCCAATGTAGTACTGTCTGGCCAGTCAAAAGACCCCATAACTCTCTAGCGGTCATCCTGCCAGCTGACCTGCCAACCTACTAGTGCTACCTTCGCGCGTGCGCCAACTGTCTTCCATGCGCGGGCGCGTGCCGACAGTCTTCCATGCGCGGGCGCGCGCCGACAGACTTCCATGCGCGGGCGCGCGCCGACAGTCTTCCATGCGCGGGCGCGCGCCGACAGTCTTCCATGCGCGGGCGCGCGCCGACAGTCTTCCATGCGCGGGCGTGCGCCGACAGTCTTCCATGCGCGGGCGCGCGCCGACAGTCTTCCATGCGCGGGCGCGCGCCGACAGTCTTCCCCGTGTGCGCGCCGATAGTCTTCCGCGTGCGCGCGCCAACAATCTTCCGCGCGCTCGCGCTGACAGTCTTCCAGCGCTAAGAGCGTGCGCCAACAGTCTTGCTCGCGCCCCAACAGTCCTGCTCGCGCGACAACAGTCTTCCGCGCGTGCCACTTCCGCGTGCGAGCGCCAATGGTCTTCCGCGTGCACGCGCCAACGGTCTTCCGCGTGCGCACGCCAACGGTCTTCCGTGTGCGCGTGCCAATGGTCTTCCGCATGAGCACCCAATGGCCTTCCGCGCGCACGCGCACCAATGGCGATGGTCTCCCGTGCCAATGGTCTCCCGCGCCAATAGTCTCCCGCGCCAATGGTCTTCCGCACGTGCGCGCCAGCAGTCTCCACATAGTACTGTACTCTCACGCACGCTCCAAGGCGCATTCTAGGGAGAATGCACAAAAGTACACAGTGCCTTTCTGCGCGCCAGCGCTCTTCCACACTTTCCTGCGGCCTCTTGCGCAGTTGCGGTCTCAGATCCAATGCCCCAGCTCTTGCCAAAGAGTCAGTGCTCGCAGATCCAATGCGCTAGCTCTTACCTAAGAGCCAGCGCTTGCCTGCTTTCCAGGCAGAAAGTGAGCACCAGCATCATCCTGTGCCATCGCTCCAGTACTCTCCTACACACTCGTGCAATAGGCAGTAAAAAGGAATAAAACTTTTTGAACAGGTCACCATTGCCCCATTCCTCCCTGCAAACACATTACATTGCCTCCGGGAAAAGAGGAATAAGGCTTCACAGAAGGATTCAAGATCCCGAAGATTCCATCTTACAAGGGGAATCGAAATGGGGAATCCTTGGTCCCTGTCTCTTCTAAAGTTTCTTTTTTCCTTGACAGACCACCGTCAGCAAACAGGAAAGCATCAACAGTCTGATCTCCAGATCACTATTTGCTGATGGCTAGTTCACAGTTTACTGATCGCTAGGTCGCTGATCACCAGATCACCAATTGCTAGCTCAATGCTGATCTTTGACCTCTAGTCCCTCCAATGACTAACGATCTCCGATTGCTAGCATTCCAATCACCAATTGCTAGTCAATAACCAGTCATCAGCTTGCTGATCACTAGATCACCGATGGGCAGCTCATCTTTCTTCGATCATTGAACTCAGCTTGCTGATCTCTGACCAGCCCATCTTCAGCTTGCTCATATCTGACCAACCAGGGGGGACCATAATCAGCTTGCTGATCTCTTAACTAACCATCGGCTCACAGACCACCGATTTACCGATCATCGGCAATTCGCCAGCAGTTCGTGACTCGAACTTACTAGTCAACCTCTTCCCGTAGTTTCCTAGATCAGAAGGTATACAACATACTTCTCGCTACTGGCCGTTCGTCATCACACTAAAGTGATCGGCAAACGTTCGACAACCCTCGTCAACAGCTTGTCGACAGGGTACTACTTGCGAGCACTCTCCAACTGCACAGTAACCATGATACCAATCTGTTAACCATTGATTAAGATTCGCCAGATTGATTTTATTCTAAGGAATAGCATCAATTCCATCAGGACGCATGGTAAGGCTAAGCGTTGCCTTCCTTCTGTTAGTTAAAGGAATTATCTCTCAGAGAAGAATTCTTACACTGGGTATCGCGTCTGATCCTTTACGACATGAGTCAAGATTCTAGCGTCGACAATCTTCCATGCAAAAGGATCCGCAAGGAGCAGTCCCTTTGGGTCGATGTCCACACCATGTTGGAGTTCGAACAAGGGCTAAGACCTCAGGTCTTCATTTGCACACTGGACATAAAGGACACTTACTCCCAGGTCCAAACCATCCATCTAGGAAGGTTGGAAGATTCAGTCTAGACAAACAAGAAACACCAGTTCAGGACACTGTGCTTCGGTCTTTCCACTACACCCATCCTGGTCTCACAGGATTGGTTTCTGTCTCCTCCATTTTGGGATGACTGACTGATCTTAGCAGACTCAGTGGCAACCTTGCATTAACACCAGAAGTTCTGAAGTCTTTTTACCAAGATCCAGTGATCAGGGTAAACCTGCGGAAGTCTTCCCTACTTCCCTCCCAGGAGACTGGTGTTTCTGGAAATGATTCTAGACACCAAACCTTCTCATCCTTCCCCACCCCTCGGACTTGAGGTTGTGCTCAGAACACATCAAAAGAAGAGAGGAGGGACCATAGTGCTGCACCACACGACCTCAGCCTTCTGGACAGAGTCCAAAAGTACCTTCACTTAAATCTCTTAAGAGATGAAGGCCAACTTTCCAGTCCTTCAGCAGCCTCATCGGTTCCTCACAGACCACTCACTGATGTAATGGACCACACACCACATAGACACTCACATCGACAAGCAAGAAGGAACTTACTCATAGCCCCTTCCCATCTAACAGTATAAACACTAAGATGGGCCAAAGTCTGTTCTGTACCACTATCAGCCCGCTTCATTCCAGACTAGAAGAACATGCTCGCCGACAATCTGTGCACAGCATCTCAGACAAGGTATACCGAATGGTCTTTGGATCGCCTTGTAACCGACAAAGTCCCGACTTTACGGGGTCCTCCAACTAGGGATCTGTTCGCAACGCTCCTGAATCTCAGGCTGCTGTTGCTCCCCATCCCTAAACCCCAAGGCTCTCTGGCAACAACGGTGGGTACAACAATGACGTTTATGTCTCATCCCTGTTTTATATGGAGAAGGACACTCAAGAAGGCTAGAACATCGGTCAACCTCTCACGGACTCTCCTAGCTCCGCTATGGCATTATGCAGAATGGTTTCCAAACCTTTTGCAGCTCCTGATAGTCTCCAAGAGAACCCTCTCCACATCACAGATAACCCACTTCGACACCTACCACAAGCTATAGCTTCGCTATGATTGTACGCCTGGAGACTACCCAATACCTCTTTTGTGAAAAGGTTGTCTAGGTATCTGAGGAATTCCTCAGCATCAGTCTACCAGGCAGTATAACGTCTTGTGTGGCTGGTGTCATGTGAAAGTGTCTCTCTCCACTCGATACCTCGATTCCAGCAATAGCGGAATCCTCGAGTATATACAATAGGAAAAGACCCCCTATTTAGTTTCGACAGGTAAAGATGATCACTCAACCTTGATCCTTCTCCTTCAAACTGAAAGAAAGGGACACCCTCTCATCGACAGACTTTTCCTAACTCATACGGACTTACAACTTGCCTTTCCCCAGTCGGAATTGAGACCTTCCTCTCGGAACATGGTCAAATTCTCCGATCTCTAAAGAGACCTCCTTATGTTCCACTTCACCAGGCAACAAATATTCTCCTGATTTAAGAACACAATGTTCCTATACACTCGGACAGCAACCATACAAGTCAAGGAACTTCATGGTCTCTCTTTCGACATCGCCCAATATTGAGAAGGGCGAAAGACAATGTTCAGTTTCGTCCCTGAGTACGTCGCCAGACACTCGGTAACGGACAATTCAGATCATCCGTTACTGTACCCAGGATCACCGAAACATCTCGACATGACGAATCACAGTGGCAGGGGCATAGCGTCCTACTTAGCAGATTACTCTGTGACACAGGTTTTACAAGAAAGGATGTGAATGCTCTAGGTGACTTTCACAACCTTTCTCCTGCAAGACGTGACCCACAGGAACTCGATACAATCTCTATCGGTCTGGTGGTGGCTGCACAACAGCTGGTTGTATACCTCAAGCTCCTTATGTTACCCGGTTCTAGTCTGCGTGAATGAAAAGATTTGACTGACTCTTATTCTTTTCTTCATCCTAGCCTTTCGTGGGGAAAGCAGCATCCTGGGTTCTCTGCATAAGCTGACCTCAAACCATTGCAGGTAAACCATGCTCCCTTGTGTACCTAATATTAAGCTAATACTGTTGCGTCCCATTACCCTGGGGAGGTGGTATTGGGAAAATCTTGGTTACATCAGGTTTTTCGTACATAGACTCGGAATAACTTTACCTAGACAGTCACACGTAGGCCGCGAACCACCTTGTGTAGCAAGATTTTAGTGAGGGCAGGAACTTCTTATTTTTGAGTACTAACATACTCGAATAAGGAGCCCCCGGGCAAAGTGAAAAGCCAGATTGGCAGGGACGTCCACCCTTCCTAATGGGTGAGTCACCCCTAATAAATAGCGTGGTTTGTATTCCAGTTACGGAACAAATGACAAATTCATAGATAATTTGTATTTTTCCTAACTATAAACCTTAGCTATTTATACAAACTTGCCCCCCATCCCTATCCCCCTTGAAGTCCTACCTCCAAGCAAAGGGACTAAATCACAGGTGTGTAAACGGGAGTGGTAGCAAGCTAACCCCCCCCTACCCCCGCTAACTAGCGGTGTGGCTAGTTAACCCTCGCTAAATTTTAATTGCTCGTCATTTCAGCTCCGCCAAAAGTATAACCTCTAATAAATAGCTAAGGTTTGTATAGTTAGGAAAAATACAAATTATCTACGAATTTGTCATGTTTACTATAGCGTGTGGGTGAATAAATTGATAAACATTTTACTAATGAATGGGTAAAGAATGATATAATCTTCAGTTTTCCAATATAAAATTTTTTCCTTATTCCCTAGAGTATAGATACACTAGCATGTTACAGAGATAAATAATTCAAAATGGTTTCCCTAAATTGATAAACATTTTACTAATGAATGGGTAAAGAATAATATAATCTGCCATTTTCTAATATACAATTTTTATCTTATTCCTTAGAGTATAGAATTACCTACGCTAGCAAGCTACAGGGATGAATCGTCCAAAATTGCTCACCTACAAGAGGAGAACGAATTACTTCGTGCAAGACTGGCCGCGCTTACAACTTGCGACCAACCAACCCTAGAGCACTTAACCGTACCTGATCCACCTCCCCCTCCGCATCTTATGGATGATTTTTACAACATTGCTCAGTGAGTCTTATCTAAAGATGTATAGCTTTCTTATTGGTTATTTTCTTATTTCTTTTTATCAGTACTTTTCTTTTTAGAGAAAGTGGCATATTTCATAATCTTATTTTGTAAAAAAAAAACCTTTCCCTCCTATGCTTATCCTTCTCTTAATTTCAATCTCATGTCCTGGGGAAAACTTACTGTCTCTAGAGGTTATTTTATGTATTAATTCGATTTAATACAGATTCTGTATTGACGAATTACTTCATTAAACCCCGGTATTCTTCCTTGATTGTGGTCTTCTTATGACATCCAGTCTTTGTACAACACCCTTCCATCAAAACTAACATCAATTTGTTTTTTTTTACTGGGAAATGTTTTTTTTTCTATCTTATTTCTTAACAGAAAAGAGCTATTTTTATTTTTAAAGAAATCTCTTTTCTGTAAATATAGCATAAGCTAAGAACATGACAAATGTCCTGCTCCTCTTTCCATTCTTTTTCATTTTGTGAAAAAAAATTACCATGGTTATCATGAAAAAAAAGTGTTGATAAGTTTGATTGATTTACAAGCTAACTGAACGGGTGTTGGGAAATTCCTTTTTTCTGTTTGATGGTAGTGCTTCAAACTAACAAATTAAAAATTTACTTTATTATAACTGAACACATTTCATGTCGTCATTTGATGGTAATTCTAGAAACCTCTTTTTTTTTTTTTTTTTTTTTTTTTTTTTAAATAAGGAAGTCACAGATTATCATAAGTTCTGTGTAAATTCTAATTATCTTATTTTTCTTCATTGAAATAACAATTCTTCTAAGTGAGAATTATTCAAGCATATGATAATTTAATAACAATACTGTAATCCAGTTTTTATGAATAGTACTTACCCTGCTGGCAGTTATATATATATATAGCTGAGTCTCCGACTGCGGCAGAATTTAATCGAAAATCGCGGCAACCGCCTTGTGGTGGTTGTGTGGTTAGATGGTTAACAACCCTTACAGGGTGGTACTTAGAATCGTTCCCATTTTCTGTTCTTCAGATTATCTCTGCCGGCCGGATCGACAATATCGTTGGTCCGCCATTTAGAGTTTTTTTCGGATCGCTTTCCCTTCATCGCCTTTTTGGACTTCGTTTTTGGTGAAGTACACTGTGTTGGGATTTGGCAATCGTGTTTGTTTTTTTGTTTTTTGTCTTTTTTCCTTTCTTATCATGAGTGAAAAAAATTCATTTTCGTATTTGTGCGAATGATATTTGCAAGGTGAGGTTGCCGAAAGTGTCGGTTGACCCTCACACTATCTGTATGGGTTGCAGGGGGTTTGAATGTGCTCTAGATAATAGGTGCAAGGAATGCGAGATTTTAAATGATGATAATTGGTTAGCTATGAAGCGCTATGTGTGCAAACTTGAGGTTGATAGAGTTAGGAGAGCTAAATCAAAGTCAAAGTCTGCTAGTGAGCCTAGCTTAGATTTATCTATTGACCCTTTACTTGTAACCTCTTTGGAAGTTATTCCTTCCCCGAATGAAGTAACTCCTGCCACTTCTACAGGATCTGTGCCTACAGATGACCCTGGGTATGCTAAATTAGCTGCTGAATTAGAGGCCATTAAAGCACGATTGGAGGCCTTTAAAGGTAAGGGTGTAAGTGAAATTAGTGCTTGTGAAAGTGCAGTGGAGGTGGCGACTGATCGAATCTGTCATACCCCTAGGTCTAGACCTCTACCAAGCTCCCAGGACCAAGGGAGAAGGTACGTCGAAAGCCGAAAGGGGGTGAGAGGTGCTTATCCTCGGTCAGTCGTCGCCTCAGACAGTCCTGTTGCGATCTCCCAGGCTGCTCTTGACCGCCGTAGAAAAGGCGTGTCGGATACGTTTGTGTCTTCGCCTGATCGTTCTCCCAGACGTAATTGGCGTTACGAATCAAGACCAATGAAGAGAGGGTGGAACCGGGATGTGCAGTCTCGCTCTCCCTCTCCCGGTTCGAGTAGCCGAGATCCTGATCCTTCGGAAGACGATTTCGATGTTGTTCCTGTTAAGAGGGCGAAACAGAGAGTCCTTAGCCCAGTTAATCCTGCTAAACTCCTTGCTTCTTCTGCCAGCGCTCCCAGTCAAGCCGTACGACAACTGCCGTCTTCGGCACCGCGAGAGCCAGCGGAGGTTGCTAAAGCTTTCATGGTTGTTATGCAGGAACAACTTTCATCGTTAGTTCAAGCTTTCAGCCACCCTTCTCAGTCCGTCAGACGTAAGGACGTCTCTTTGCCTGTTAAGAGATCTTCTTCTAAGAGAGAACTTAGTATCTCTCCCAAGAAACCTCTGCGCACTTCTCCGGCCGTACGACAACGCACACCCTCTTCATCGGCACGCTGCCAGGAATTTCCTTCCCCCCTCTCTTGGCGCCAAGACGATACTGCCTCTCGTTCTCGGCGCCGTGACGATTCCGTTTCTCTTTCGAAACGCCAGGATGTTACCGCCTCGTTTCTTAGGAAACAGGATGAATGCAGTCTGCATTTTCAAGGCGAAGGCAGCCTGCATCTTCAGGACGATTCCGTTTCTCGTCATCGTGACGATACCGCTTCTCGTCATCGTGACGATACCGCTTCTCGTCATCGTGACGATACCGCTTCTCGTGATCGTGACGATACCGCTTCTCGTCATCGTGACGATACCGCTTCTCGTCATCGTGACGATACCGCATCTCGTCATCGTGACGATACCGCTTCTCGTCATCGTGACGATACCGCTTCTCGCCGACTGGATGTTAGCGGCGCTCGGCGCCAGGATTTAAGCAGCTCTCGGTGCCAGACTGCTGGCAGCCCAACTCTTCAGGATGTTATCCTTGAGCAGGACCTCGAAGATATTTCGGAAGAGGAAGAAAAACCTGCCGACTCTTCTAGCGATTACAAGGTTCTTTCTCGCTCTCTTTTGGAACTTTATGGGGAGGAATTTCAACCTTCGGCCCCTCGTTCTCCTCAGTCTCAATTTACCATGAAGAAAGCTACTAAGTCTTCGGCCTTCATCAAAATGAAACTTTCAATTTCGGCCAGGAAAGCTCTCGCTAAGGTGGATGATTGGATGAAGGAACGGAGACAAGCTGTCAAGACCACCTTTTCTTTTCCACCGTCTCGGCTCGCTTCCAAGGCCGGTATGTGGTATGAGACAGGGGAACCTTTGGGGTTAGGAGTGCCTGCCTCCTCCCAAGGTGACTTCTCGGCTCTTGTGGACTCGACAAGAAGGCATGCTTTAAACTCTGCCAAGGTGATGTGGTCCATGTCGGAGCTTGATCACCTCGTCAAGGGAATTTTCAGGGTTTTCGAGGTTTTCAGCTTCCTGGACTGGTCTCTCGGGACTCTGGCCAGGAAGTCTGAACTCCTGGAGGACACGAAGGACCTGACGAGTATCATGTCCTGCATGGACAAAGCTCTAAGGGATGGAGCGAATGAATTGGCTTCCCTTTTCTCAGCAGGGGTCTTAAAGAAGAGGGCCCTTTTGTGGTCCTTCACCTATAAATCTGTGACTGTTGCCCAGAAGTCGGAGCTGCTTTACGCCCCTTTTTTCACGTCATCTTTTTCCTGAAGCTCTGGTCAGAGATATCTCCCTTTCTCTGGCACAGAAGGCTACTCTGGACCTTTTGTCTCAGTCTGCTAGGAAGACCTTACCTGTTGCTCCTGCTCCTCTGAAGAAGGAAGAGAAGAAGTTTCAACAGCCCTTTCTGGGCAGGATCTCCTCGAGAGCGAATTTTAGGGGGAGAAGACAAGAGTCAGGGCCAAGGACCAGCAGAGGTGCGTTTAGGCCCCGGTCCAAAAAATGAGATGGTAGTCCTCCAGACACCAGTAGGGGCAAGACTGTCTCGTTTTTGGCAGTCTTGGAAAAGGAGAGGGGCGGACACCTGGTCCCTCTCAGTCGTCAAGGAAGGTTACAAGATCCCCTTTTTAAAGAAACCACCTCTCTCAGACACTCCCCTAGCCTTAGTGTCTCAGTACAGCGACGCGGGGAAACGAGAGGCTCTTCTGGAGCTAGTCGACCAGATGTTGGTCAAGGGAGCAATAGAGCCGGTTCAAGACCTCACCTCCCCAGGCTTTTACAATCGCCTGTTTCTGGTTCCCAAGAACTCGGGTGGATGGAGACCAGTCCTAGATGTCAGCTCTCTGAACGCCTTCGTGGAGAAAACAAAGTTCTCCATGGAGACGACTCAGTCAGTGCTGGCTGCAGTTCGTCCAGGCGACTGGATGGTTTCTCTCAACCTGCAGGACACTTATTTTCACGTCCCCATTCATCCCTCTTCGAGGAGATATCTGAGATTTGTGTTCCAGGGCAAGTGCTTCCAATTCAGGGCACTTTGCTTCGGTCTCAGCACAGCTCCCCAAGTTTTCACCAGACTAATGGCGAATGTGGCAGGCTGGTTACTGTGGTCCTGCTGGCAATGGCCCTAATCTTTTGGCTCCTGCTAGACTGTTCCCCAGTCCCAAAACCCCAGGCTCTCCAGCAAGAGTTATTCCAAGAATGTTTGGTCAGCTTGGAGATGCATGCTTTTCCCCCATTTGGTCTGGTGAGAAAATCTTCAACCAAGTTAGATTAAGCAATAACTTATTAATGATTCAAATAGCTTAGCTATGACATCACGCAGAATGGTTCGTGAACCTTCTGCAGCTCCCGTCGGAGCTTCCGTTTGAACTTCCTCCACAACACAATCTTCTAAAACAGCCACATGGCAACACCTTCCACAAAGCAATAGCTTTGCTTCGACTTCATGCATGGAAAATGTCCAACACCTCCTTTCTCAGAGAGGCCTTTTGCAATGAGTTGCAGAAAAGATCTCTAGACACCTCAGATGCTTTTGAGTGTCAGTGTTCTAGGCGAAGTGTTCGGTCCTTTGTGATTGATGTCGTGGAAGGGAATCACTCCTCTCAATGCCTCTACTCATACAAAGTTTGAGATGACTTGTCCCCCGTCGGAACATCCTCCTCCTGGGAATGCGGTTCAGGTCCTTCAGTCCCTGAAGGCCCCACTCTACGAACCTTTATGCCAGGTATCAGATCGCTTCCTTATATGGAAAATGGCTTTTTTTCCTCACTTTTGCTTTGGCCAAGAGAGTTAGTGAGTTGTATCGTTTATCTTTTGTCATCTCCTGGGGAGAAGTAATTCTCAGCTGCGTCCCTGAGTTGATTGCCAAGACTCAAAATCAGAGTTTGCTGTACCCTAGGTTCGTCCCATTTTGGATAGAGAGCCTTCGTTCTGTAACTGAAGACCCAATCCAACTGGAGTTTTGCCCAGTGAGGAGTTTGTGGTGTTACCTTAAGAGAACGACAGCAGCTCGCCCCCGTATGTCAACACTGTTGATCAGCACGTGGAAGGTCAAGAGGGTCACAAGGATTACCTTCCCCCCCTGGATCGGAAGGCAATTGAGTTTGCTCTCAATCGAGACCCTCCTCCATCCTATGACCCAGAGCTCATGACGTCAGTGGTGTTGCTACATCCCTGGCATTCAAGAAAACTATTCTGTGGCGCAGGTATTACAATCGTGCATGTGGAAACGTCAGTCGACCTTCACTGCCCACTACCTGTAACGACATAACCCACAGGAACATGGAGACCTTTTCCATTGGTCCTGTGGTGGTCGCACAACAAATGGTCTAAACACTTCGAGCACCTTGATGGACAAGTAGCAGAGGGATAAAGGCTGAGGTTACCCGTGTTAGTCTGGGGTGAATGAGTAGAAATGACTGGCTCCTTTCTTCCTTTCACTTTTACCCCTCTGGGGAAACAGCTCTGCAAGCCTCACCTTAGCTGACCTCACCTCTGGAGGTAAGACTCATTTTCCTTGTGCCTTTAAGTATAGAATAATACTTTGTTACGTCCCCAATACCTCATTGAGGGAGGGTATTGGGTAATTCTTAAGAACTCTAGGTCTTGAGTACGTACTCGAGTTCCTATGTTAACGACAAACCACACTGCAAGTTTCGCTCACACAAGCTTCTGCAGGCCGCTATCAGTGCATTACCTCATATCGGCACTTGATTTTCGCGAGGGTTGGGATCCCTCTACAATGGATCACAGATCGAAATAGAGAGAACCCCGGGTCATGACCAAGGCCAGTTGATGAGGACTTCTTCCCTTCTAAGAGTAAGTCACCCTTATAAATAGCGGAGTGTTTGTATTTGTGCTGGAACAAATAACAAATTTGGAAGTAATTTGTATTTTTCCTAGTATGCAAACCCGAAGCTATTTATACAAATTAGCCCGCCACCCTGTCCCCCAAGAAGTCCTGCCATAAAGCAAAGTGGTTTCTCAGCCGAGAGGTATGAGTGAGCGGGGTAGCCAGTCTACCCCAACCCCATTCACTAACTAGCAGATGAGGTAGTTATCCCTCACTAAAAATTATCATGGCTTGTCTTTCAGCTACTCTGAAAGTAATACCCCTATAAATAGCTTCAGGTTTGTATGCTAAGAAAAATGAAAATTATTTCCAAATTTGTTATTTTTCATAAACATTTTATATTGTTTCAAATATTACTTAAACATACTGTATGTATGAACTTCTTTTTATCATTTCTATTATCAGAATTTCTATACAAATGAATTAACACTGAATAGTTTACATGTGTTAGCTACAAAGTTGTCTTGTACAGTATATTTGTTTGGTTTTCATTACTGTATTGTGCAGGGAGGGAAATGGCTTGAAGACCAGGTGCTATTTACTGATAAAATGTCTGTAGAGGTCCTTTCGAGAGTAGGACTCCCCTGCTGTATGGGACCAGAAAAGCACCCCGTAAAGTAAAGTAAAACTGTGGGTACTTTGAAAACAACATCAGGACTAACCGTTAGAAGTTTTTAAAAATATTATAGGATCTCTGCACCGCAAATAACTGAAGCTGCGAGTAACCAAAATTGCGAAAACTGAGGGTTGACTGTAGTTGGCTGACCTTAAGTAAAGTTTGTATAACAGATATAGAAAGAATTGTACATTCTTTATATACAGTATGTGTATTAGCAACAAAAGATTGGTATTGAATTAATTCTTTTTACTTTGTTTCTCTGATAGTTTTCTTTACTTAGACAGATATTAAATAATGTTGTTTATATGTTTAAAGAGGTATTGAGTATATTACTATTAATTTAGTATTTCTTGATCATCATCATCATCATCTCCTCTTACGGCTATTGACGCAAAGGCCCTCAGTTAGGTTTCGCTAGTCGTTACTAGTTTGATCTTTTAATTCAATACTTCTCCACTCACCATCTCTTACTTAACACTTCATAGTCCTCAGCCAAGTAGGCTTGGGTCTTCCAACTCTTCTAGGGCCTTATGGAGCCCAGTTAAATGATTGGTGAACTAATCTCTCTTGGGAAGTGAAAAGGGCATGCCCAAACCATCTCCATCTACCCCTCACCCTGATCTCATTTACATTGGCACTCAATTATCTTTCTTATACTGTAGTTTCATTATTACATAACCGAAAATAATTCAGTATCTCGTTGTTGTTTATGAGTGTTAAGTTATTTTCAAACTATATTAGTTAAGGACTTTGGTATTGTCATATTCACTTTGTGTACCTTTCTGAGATATGGTTTATATGTGCATTCATTCTTCTCAATGCTACAAAAATGAAACCATTAGCTTTAACAACTACATGCAAATGTAAAGCTCAAGTCCGAGACTTATACAATATATGAATTTTTAATTTATTATACAGGAGGCTGAATTTACTCATTTAATTTTCCTTGCTTTATCTAATGGCATCCAAGCTTGTCCATGAAATGAATTATATTACTCTTAATGGCGATCACAATTCTATAAAGAACACACGGTCACATCTTTACAAAAGAACACTGCCAAAGACGCTCACAAGATAACATTAGGAGATGCTGGTACAAACTTACTAGAAATATGTATCACAGAATAAGATGTTAATCATTAATATTTGTGAATTCTCATTGGCTTTGTATCAAACATTAGTAGGAAACAAATCCTATGACAATTTTAAGCTTTATTAGAAAAAAAGAATATGCTTTGGTCTCGTGTGACTTCTTATCAGTGCAAGAGAGGATTTCTTCGTTTTTCGTAGTGCAGGTTTGCTTATTATTTTAGGCTTAGATAATTCTTTTTCTCATCAGTTTATGATTTATTCTTTTGGTGATTCTTTTTTATTATTACACATTCTAGAACTTGAAGGGCTATGTTTCAGTAACTGTAGAGTGCACTAAGGGAGAATACTTGCTTACAATTATTTTAAGCAGCATTTGAAATTTGTAAGACAGTCAAGGTATTATATTGTTTTTTTTTTTTCTTTAAATCACATTTAAAAGCAAAACATAAATATAATGGTTGGGATGGTAGGGCTCCAGATATAATTTTGATTAAAAACATGAGAAAGGCTGCTGAATTTTCTCAATTTTGCAGATAATCATTGAACTTGTTTGTTATTTACGAAGAATAGCTACATATGTATATAACTAAAACTGTGCTGTATTCAGTGGTAAATACTGTAGTAATTTTTGATGATGATGGGGTTTTAATCAAATCATTCAAACATTTCAGAGAAGCTCCAGCATCAGATAGTCAGCTGAAATCTTTGAAGACTATTCTCTTTGGTCTAGGTGGAGGGTTACCTACCTCTCCAATACTAGGTCGACGTAGTGTGGGGGGAACTTTTTCTGCTTCCCCACAACCTAGTCCTTCAGCTGCCCAACCACCAGCTTCCTCAAATCATGTGAGTAAAGTTTTTTCTAATGTATTTAGCTATTTTATAATATATATAATTTTTTGTAGTACCAGTGTCTGTCTTATGTCTCAAAAAATAATTAGCTGCGAGAATCACTTGAGGTCAGTCAAGTGATTATTTTACACTTTTTCAAATATGATGAAATGTATTTTGTTTTAAAGTTTGATAACATTATGGCAGTATTCCTAAAAAGGGTTGTTTTGTAAAGGTTTCCTGTTTTGGAGACACTGGAAGTTTTTATTGTGTCTGATTATTTTAATTATACAGAAGTAGCCCAAAGGTGGGAGGAGGTTATGGTTTTGCCCTTGTTTACTGTATCTGTTTGTCCATTTGTTTGTTTGTGAACAACTTCCTGCCCAAAATTTTACTCATACAGTAGTGAAACTTTCAGGGATCAATTGTTATGTTGAGACGTGGAAGTAATTCAATTTTGAAAGTCTTAGGTTATAGGTCAAGGTCAAACAAAAGGTCGACCGAATTAACCCTAACGTTAACATGATTGTCACACAGACTTCAAAGGCAAGCTGATTTCGAGAAATAAGCCGCCGTGACGGGGGTCTGCACTCTCAGAGTGCTTTTCTAGTTTGTGCACTCTAGATATATTTTGTGCAAATACATTGTTGATTAATAACATAGATGGCATTACATTACTTGAGAATTTTCTTTCTTATAGGGCACAAGTGGTTCAAGTGGCCACCCAGTTGTAAGGAGAACCGTTTCACAAGCACCATCGGTGGAGAGAAAACGGACCCGTTCTTCAAGTGTGGCTGGGACTTCAGCAAAGTTAGTAGTTATTAATTTTACCGATGGCCAATGAATATTTGTTTCGTAACTGGAATACAAACCAACGCTATTTATAGGGGTATTACTTTCGGCGAAGCGGAAAGGATGAGCCATTAAAATTTAGCGAGGGTTAACTACCCATCCTGCTAGTTAGCACGGGACGGGTAGCCTGCTACCCCTTCCTCTCATACACCTGTGATTGAGCTCACTTTGCTTTTGGCTCGGATGGAGAGTGGTTGTCACCACTCTTTCTCCTCACCGTTTTTTTTTTTTTTTTTTTTTTTTTTTTTTTTTTTGACTGCCATTAATCTTTGACTTTTTAACTGATATATATGAAAACATACTTAATGTTTATATATATATATATATATATATATATATATATATATATATAATATATATATATATATATATATATATATGTATGTATGTTTTTTTCAGGTGCTGTGTGTGATAGCGTAGTACCGCAGGTTCTCATGGATGGAGAAAAGAATCTGCTGGGGGAAGGGAGCATGGCCGCTCACTCGTAGGCAGCCGGCAGTATACTTCGGCGGGGTAGGTTGCGCTTCTGAATGGTTTTCTTCATTAATTAAGTAAAACTATAACTCTATAACTGTTGTAATTTAACTTTCAGCTTCATCTCTGTGGGGTTCCCCTCCTTCCCGCCGGAGGGTTGTGGTTGTCTTGAGTAGTTATTTTTATCAGGTGAATTAATTCATTGTAATTCTTGTTGTGCTACAGTTTTTACGCTGCCGCTCTCCTACTCCAGTTGATGTGTGCCGGGGAAGGGAGTGCGCAGTCCTTAATTTGTGTCTGTTCTCTTGGAGGACACCTTTCCTGTCTGCGGATTAGGTGCTCCTCCCAAGTGAGTTTTTTTCTTTTTGTTACCTAAATTTTTAAATTTTTTCTCAGTTAGCGATGCCGTTCTTCTTCGTTCGGCTATAATAGCTGATGTAGAAAAGTAGTGCCTTTCGTCCCAGGGGATTCTGCTGTCACTGTACTATCACTTTCCTGTTCTCCTGCACCTGCTGCAGCTCCTGATTATCATGATATCCTCGGGGAATTAGCTCTGGCTACGTTGTCTCTGGTAACGCTCGATGCAGATCTTCAATTTGAACAAGGCTTGTTGATGGGAAGCGAAGAGCATTGCCCGGAGGTTCGCCTCCAGGGGTTGGATTTCTTTCCCTTCCGAGGGGAAGTTTTCCTCCCCAGATTTTAGGCTCTGTTTCTAACTTCCAAAGGAAAACTTCCCTTCATCATCTCTTGTCTCTCCTGCGAGGGTCCCCTTTCTAGTGAAGGGGCTCTCATAGAGACTTCTCTTCGGAGACCTGCTGACAGTCAGCTTGCTGATCCATCGGTTGCTGTTTGACGTCGGGTTGATGGCAGAAGTCCTAGCCGTGTTTGTCCTCCTCTTCGCCTTCAGGGTGCTCCTGCTCCATCAGTGAAGAGATGCCTCTCACATCCTCTCCCCCCCCCCAGTCTTCCTCTTTAGAGGAACCTGCCCAGCCTGCCTCTTTTGGTTCCCGATTTTTGCTTCCGTCATCGGCCTCTCCCCAACGAACTTAGGTTCGTTCGTCATCTGCAAGGGTTCGTTCTCGATCTCCTGAGTATGTGTTGCCTCATGAGAGTCACATTTCTCCAATTGATCTCCAGCTACAGTTCATCGGCAGCGTTCCCTGTCTCGTCAGGTTTCTGCTCGATGTTCACCTGCTCATCAGGTTCACTATCGACCTTCAACGTGAGAATTACCCACCGTCCCTTCAGCTTGTAGATTGCCTAGCCATCGCATACAGCTGACGACTCATTCAATCTCTCGTAAATTGCCTACTATGCGAGAATCTCTTGCAGTTCAATAATCCCCATGCTCGTTCATACTCTCGTGTTTCGCCTGTTATGCGAGAATCGCTTGCAGTTTGATGGCCGCCTGCTCTACCATATCCTTCTCGGAAATCGCCTGCTATGCGTGAACCACTTGCAGGTCAAAAATCTTCTGCTGTTCCAGCTGTTCGGAATCGCGTACTCGTCAGCGTCAGGAACTTCGATCTTCTACCCGACAGTGTTCTCACGCGTCTCGTCACTGAAACACGTCGATCACCATCAGAGCGTAAAATGCCCAACGGTACATAAATCGCCTCAGCATAAATCGTCGGCCTATCTCCTCGTCCAGTGATTCGTAGCTTGTCGACGCTTAAACACTCATCGCTCAACAAACCAGCGTTCGGCTGTTGCTCAGAGCATTTCAGTCTAACGCGTCGTACTCTTTCGAAACACAATCGCCCTCCAGGGTGTGAATCGCTCAGTCATCACAATACTCGCCTACTTGACAAATCTCACCATCGTCCCGCAGAACGTGAATTCCCAATGCTTCCATCAACTCGTGAATCGCCAACGCTTCCATCAGCTCGTTGATCGCCTGACCATCGTCAACGATCGATAACTCGTGTACTTCCTAAGCGTTCGGTTACACGTGAATCGGTTACAGATTTGACTTTTCGTCAAGCTTCTGCTACGCAAGCATCGCCGAGAACGCGAGAATTGCCTGCTCTTCCACCACCTCGAAAATCGACTACTCGTCAGCGATCGATTGCTCATCAGCGTTCGCCTACTTGTCAGCGTTTGCCTGCTCGTCAGTGCTTGCCTGCTCGATAGCGTTCGCTTGCTCGTCAGCGATCGTCTTGCCAACAACGTTCACCTCAGCGATCACACAAGTAGCTTAGACCTTCACCATCTTAGGAATCACTCGTCTGTCACTTAACAAACCAGCATTCGACCATACCTCAGAGCATTCCCAAACCATTGCATCGCCTCCCTTCGTAACGCGTATGCCCACCTGTTCATGATTCACTTCGTGAATCATCTCTCATCGGTCAGCCTTCACGCTCAGCTATGCGTAAGTTGCCTACTCAAGGATCGTCGACACACTGACCTGCCTCTTGTGCAGCGGTAACGATCGATCCCGCGTCATCGCGGGATCGCTCATCGACGTGGGAATACTCTCCCTCTTATCGATCATCGAGTCATTGGTCTTCATGTTGGCAATCACCTTGCATCTTGAGGTTTCCCAATGCTCTCCAACGCATCAGTGGCCGTCACATCCTCAAGCAAGGAGTATCCCCAAGTGCAGCCACCAAAGGCAGTGGTTGTGGCCGCTAGGAAGGTAGGGTGGTTAATGATCGTTCACCGTCGTACCAAGAAGGCTTTGGGGACCTTCGTTCTCTCTGGCACCTGCTCCATTGACTTTCTAGCCCACCAGGTAGTGACCCTGTAGGCCAACACCATTCTGAAATGTCCAGCGATTCATGAATTGCCTCCTCGAGAGTTGTCGATTCACTGCCCTGCCTCTTGCTTGGCGGTAATGATTGACCCCACGTTTTTCTCAGTATCGATCGTCTACTCTTATTAGCATCAACATCTGACATTGACCCTTTGTAGGTTGTCGAGGTTGAGGCTTCGGAGAGCTCGTCTGCTGCCCTGCCAACTGCTCCTGCTACTGCGTCTTCTTCAACTTCCACCACCGAGGTCTGTGCTCCTTCCCCTGACGGACATCGGGGGGAGAACAAAGTCTGAGGCACGTCTCTCTGACGAGTGTTTCCCTTTCCAGTAAAGGGTATTACATAGAGACTCCTCTTCGAAGGCTTGCTGTTGACCAGCCTGCTGATCCCACGCTCGTACATCGTTGGTCGGCGGCATGAGTCCTTTCACCTGTTCACCTCCTCGGTCCTCTTTTTCGGAAGAAACTGTCCAGCCTGTCCCTTCTGGTTACTAACCTTCACCTCCGTCTCCGACCTTGTCTCAACATTCTCCGTCACACCAGGCTCTTGCCCGATGGGATGCGATGGCTGAGATTTTTCACCAGCAGGTCCCTAACGCTGAGATTGCTAGGCTCCGAAACTCCTCCATGGAAGGGTTCTTCCTCCTCGAGCCAAGGGATTTCGAACAGGCTGTGGAGAGGTGGAGGAAATCCAACATGGATTCCCTCCTTCTTAGGGCCTTTACAGCTCAGCCCTACAGACCTTCATCCCTTCCAAAGACCAGCCATACGAAGCCATCAACTATTAAAACGGCACCGGTTTCGAAAGCAAAGGTATCTTAGAGGGTCATTTCTTGTTAAGGACGGGAAAAGCAAGAAGTCTAATCATATAGGAAGACATCAAAGAGGTGGCGGTAAAAATCATAAGTGCTAGGAGAGGTCATCTCCCTGCTTGTCGACCAGTAGGGGGATGCCTACAAAGCTGCTGGACCAGGTGGATGCAGCTCGAGGCTGAACCTTGGACTATCTCCGTGATTCGTTTAGGGTTTCGCATCCTGTTTTTTCCATCTCTCCCTCTGTTGACCAAGAATTCATTGCTTGTGAGCGTAAGTCCAGACCTGGTTGGAGAAGGGCTCTATCCAGGAGGTCCTCGACAGTTCCCCAGGCTTCTTCAGTCAACTCTTTCTTGTGGAAAAGGTGTCTGGAGGCTGGAGATTAGTCACTGATCTCTCAGCTCTGTGTAAGTTTGTCGAACAGACTTCGTTCATTATGGAGATGGCAGACACGGTCAGTCTAGTGATAAGAGCACAGGACTTCATATGTACACTGGATCTTAAGGACGCATACTTCCAGATCCCAATCCACCATCTTCAAGGAAGTATCTGAGTTTCAACATCGACAACAAGACATACCAGTTCAAGGTGCTGTGTTTCGACCTTTCGACAGCACCTCAGGTCTTCATTAGAGTGTTTGCCCTGTGTCATCTTGGTCTAATAGGCTCGGCATCTGTCTCCTTTGTTATGTGGACAACTGGCTAATCCTAGCAGACTCAGTGGCAACCCTTCTTCAGCGACGAGACAAACTACTGAGACTTTGCCAAGATGTGGGGATCAGGGTAATCTCGAGAAGTCTTCCCTGCTTTCCACTCAAAAACTGGTATACCTTGGCATGGTATTAGACACCAAACATCATAAAGCCTTCCCATTGGACAGGATAGCAAGGCTGAGGAAAGTTGCAAGACCTTCCCTCAAACAAGATCTCCCAGCTCAGAAGGGACTATGTCTCCTTGGACATCTGTCATCCTTGGCCCGTCTAGTTCCTGTCAGTCGCCTCAGGATTCGATCTCTCCAGTGGCGTCTGAAGTCCAATCAGAATCAGGCTATCGATTCCCTGGACACACTGATTCCCAGGGAAAGGTAGATCTCGAATGGTGGCTGGCAGACGAGAATCTTCTGAAGGGTGTCTATCTTCTTGTCCCTCCTCCTGATTTGATGCTGTTCTTGGACGCATCAAAAGAAGGGTGGGGGTCCCACATGCCGCACCACACGGCCTCAGACCTTTGGGAAGAGTCTAAATAGTATCTTCACATAAATCTACTGGAGATGAAGGCCGTTTTTCTGGCCCTTCAAGAGTTCCACCAGTTTCTGGCGGTTTGCTCAGTGGTGGAGATGAGCGACAACACCATAGCAGTAGCTTTCATCAAGGAGCAAGGAGGTACACTGTACTTTTTTTTCAGCCCCCATCCCATTCCAGGCTAGAGGAATGGGCTCGCCGACAATCTGAGCTGAGCATCGTAGATAGTGGGTTCGGAATGGTCTTTTGATCATCTAGTAGCCAACAAAGTCCGAACTTTATGGGGTTCCCCGACTGTGGACCTGTTTGTAACGGCCCTGAACTTCAGGCTCCCTTTGGACTGCTCCCCAGTCCCAGATCCCAAGGCTCTCTGGCAAGATGCATTCCAACAACGGTGGGACAACATCGACATGTACTCATTCTCACCGTTCCGTCTGATAAGAAGAGTACTCAACAAGACAAGAACATCGGTCAAATTTTCAATGACCCCCATAGCTCTGCTATGGCATCACGCGGAATGGTTCCCGGACCTTCTGCTGCTCCTGACGCAGCCCCTAATAGAAATTCCTCCACGACACATTCTACTCAGACAATTACATGTCAACATTTCCACAATGCAGTAACTTCGTTACGCCTTCACACCTGGAGTCTATCCACCATCTCTTCTCTCAGAGAGGATTTTCGCAACAAGTCACGAAGGAGATGCTCGGATAGCTACGAAAGTTATCAACTTCATTCTACCAGGTGAAGTGGAACGTCTTCTGTGGTTGGTGCCGCGGAAGGGGTGTCAGTCCATTCAATACCACTATTCCAGCAATAGCGGAATTTTTCGTGTATCGGTTATTTTGTGCAAGTTAGCAAGAAGAGGAGCTTTTAGCACTTGTTGGAGAATTGGTAATGTTACTCCACTATGAAAATGTATTTGTGGTAGCTCAAGTCCAACTAATTACTGCCCAATTTCCATAACTCCCATATTTTTAGACATCTTCTGGCAAAACATCTTAATAGGTTTGCTGAAGATAATCATCTGTTCCATTGTTTGCAATTTGGTTTTGTAAAGGCCTTGCAACATGTGATGCCCTTCTTACAATCTCCAATGCTGTACAGAAATCCTTGGATTGTGGTCAGGAAGTTTGTATGATTAGCCTTGATTTTAGTGCTGCCTTGACTGTGGTAATCATGAGGCCCTTGTTTTCAAACTCAAACAGTTGGGAGCGGGTGGGTCATCTCTTAGCATCATTATTAAATTTTTAAGTAATAGATTGTAAGGAGTTGTAGCTGATGGGCACCATAGTGAGTACAGTGGAACCTCTACATACGAATTTAATCCGTTCCAGAACCAACTTCGGATGTAGAAATTGATCGGATGTCGAAACGAATTTTCCCATAAGAATACATTGAAATAGGATTAATCCGTGGTTGAGCCCAAAAACCTATGATAACTTCTTAATAAACTACTACACATAATTTTCCCATGAGAATAATGAACACTAAATTAGATAATAGACATGTAAATAAGAAGAATAGACATGTAAATAAGAAGAATTAGCAAAAAATGATAAATAAGAAACGGGTTTTTAGCGTCACTTTACCTTAGAAACTCCAGCGCAGGTGTTGTTCGTCTTCGCTACGCAGAGAGGAGAGAGGAGACGGACGGACGGCGAGGAGGTAGAGAGGTTAACTACGATAAACGTAAAACTACCGTAACTTATTCTAACTTACACTAAGTGAACTTTAACATAACTTAGCTTATTTTTTTTTTATTTTTATATTTTATATTTTTTTTACATTTTCTTTTTTTCTTTTTGATGATTACGTAATTTTAATCACTATCACTTACATTTAAAATTGACTGAATTTCTTTTGCTTCACTCTTTTCCGTTTTCTGTGTTTCACTTTCTTCCTCTTCACTCTTTGCCGTTTTCTTCGGTTCACTTACATCCTCTTCATCGCGAGTTCGCTTCGCAGTTTTTTTAAAGAAAGCATCGATAGATAATTGCTTCGTACGGCTTTTCAGAATGTTTCGAAAGTGCGTTAGGCAAACATCATCGAATTGAGAAACTACACGACAAACCTGCAATTTCTTTGGATGGTATTTGTCGATGAAGTCGACCACGTCTTGATATTTTCCTAACACCTCTTTTATTTGCGCTGAACCTAACACATGTTCTACCTCCTCGCTCTCTTCCTCGTCATCACTCATGTGCTCCGACATAGCATGGAGTTCCTTGAGCTCATCCGTCGTCAGTTCGTCGTGATGTTCGGCGACGAGTTCCGTAACGTCATCTGCGTCGACCTCCAGACCCATGGACTTGCCAAGGGAGACGATTTCCTCTACGGCTTCCGCTGCACCGACCACGGGATCAGGTTCGGGGTTAAAACCCTCGAAATCTCGGGGAGAAACTGCATCAGGCCACAGCTTCTTCCATGCAGAATTGAGGGTCCGTCGAGTTAATCCCACCCAAGCCTGATCAATGATCTTTAAGCAGTGCACGATATTGAAGTGGCCCCTCCAAAATTCACGCAAAGTTAAGTTGGTGCTTTGCGTGACATTAAAGCACTGCTTGAATAAGTGCTTGGTGTACAGCTTCTTAAAATTAGAGATGACTTGCTGGTCCATGGGCTGGAGGATAGAGGTGGTATTTGGTGGAAGATACAGCACCTTTATGAACTTGAATTCATCGAAGATATCATCTTCAAGTCTGGGGGGTGAGCGGGTGCATTGTCAAGGCATAGCAGGCACTTTAAAGGCAATTTCTGCTCATGAAGATACTTCTTCACAGCAGGACCGAAAACTTGGTTTACCCATTGCACAAAGAATTGCCTAGTGACCCAGGCCTTCGAGTTGGATCGCCAGAAAACATGAAGCTGATCCTTATCGACGTTGTGTGCTTTAAAGGCCCTAGGGTTCTCTGAATGGTAAACAAGCAAGGGCTTAACTTTAAAGTCCCCGCTAGCGTTGGCACATAGAGCAAGAGTCAACCGATCCTTCATTGGCTTATGCCCAGGCAATTTCTTCTCTTCAGCAGTGATGTAGGTTCGACTCGGCATCTTCTTCCAAAACAGCCCGGTTTCATCACAATTGAACACCTGCTGCTCTACGTAGCCTTCTTCCTTTACGATATTTTCGAATTTCTTAACAAAGTCAGTTGCAGCCTTTGTGTCCGCACTAGCAGCCTCTCCGTGGCGAACAACTGAATGAATCCCGGACCGTTGCTTAAATTTCTCGAACCAGCCACGAGATGCCTTGAAATCATCTAAGGAAGGCTCGGTTGAACTCTCCCCAGCATCACCCACAGAGCTCTCCTCCTTCAAGTCCGTAAAGATGGCGTGCGCCTTCTCGCAGATGACTGTTTCGGTGATGGTGTCGCCAACGATCTCTCTATCCTTAATCCACACTAGTAGAAGTCGTTCCATCTCTTCTATGATAGGGGTACGGCGTTTGGAAATTATAGTGATCCCCTTAGAAGGTTTCACTGCTTTAATAGCTTCCTTCTGTTTAAGGATTGTCGAGATCGTCGACATATTACGGCCATACTGTTTAGCAAGTTCACTCACGCGGATGCCACGCTCATGTTTTTCAGTAATTTCCTGCTTAATTTCTATAGAAAGCATTTCCTTCTTCCTTTTCTCACCACTACCACTACCACTGGCAAAACTAAGCCTTTTTGGACCCATGATTTACGTAAATTATCGTTAATGGATGCACGTAAAAAATCACGATTAATTCACAGTTAATATCACAACGCAAAGAGCACAACCACACGAAGCCGGCGAGAACAGAGGACTGACCCAAGCCGCGCTAATTGAGCGTCCCTCCGAGGTCGATGTGCTGCCTTCTATCGGCGGAAATAAAAAACACTTCAGGCGCTATGAGCACCGACTACGCGTACGAGTATTGTTTACTTCGGGTGTCGAAAAAAACATTCGGGTGTAGAGTCGGAACGTGTTCGAATTGTACTTCGCGTGTCGAAAAATTCGGATACAACCGGTACGACGAAAATTGCTACTTCGTGTGTCGAAATAAAATTCGGGTGTAGAGTCAAAAATTTGCTCGAATTTTACTTCGGATGTTGGAAAATTCGGATGTAGATACGATCGTGTGTAGAGGTTCCACTGTATAGGAATGTGATTTTTGGTATTCCTCAGGGTAGTGTTCTTAGCCCATTACTTTTCATACCATATACACATGACATGTAGTTTGGCCTAGAAAACAAGCTTGTTGCATATGCATATGACACTACTCTCTTTTGCATCAATTTCATCTCTAAATATAGATCTAGGGTTGCTGAATTCTTTAATAGAGATCTTGCTAGAATCAGTGCATGTTGAAAATTATGGGGTATGAAGCTGAATCCTAACAAAACTCAAAGTATGATTATAAGTAGGTCAAGGACAGTGGTTCCTCAACATCCGGACATCAGCATTGTTAATGTTTCTTTAACTCTGTATGACTTTTAAAATTTTAGGTGTGATTCTCTACAGCAAATTTACTTTTGAGAAACATGTTAGGTCTATGTCTTCAATTGCACAAAAAATTGGCCTATTGAGAAAGTCTTTTATGATATTTGGTGATCAATCTATTCAGAAGAAGTGTTTTAATTCTTTCATTCTGCCTTGTTTAGAGTATTGTTCTCTTGTCTGGTCTTCAGCTGCTGATTCTCATCTAAATTTGTTGGACAGGAACTTACGGTCTATTAAATTTCTTATTCCTGATCTAGATATTAATCTCTGGCACCGTCATTCAATTAGTTCATTATGCATGTTGCATAAGATATTTTTATAAATCTGACCATCCTTTACATTCAGATCTTCCCGGACAATTCCATCCTGTTCGTAATACTAGGCATGCAGTTAATTCTAATAGCCAGACATTCTCCATCATGAGGCTCAATACTACACGGTACTCTAGAAGTTTTATTCCAGCTCTAACCAAGTTGTGGAATGATCTTCCTAAACAGGTAGTTAAATCAGTTGAACTTCAAAAGGTTAAACTTGCAGCAAATGTTTTTTATGCTGAACAGGCTGACATAAGTCCTTTTATAGTTTATATATCAAATATCTGTTTTGATGTTGTGAATGTTTTTAAAGTATTTTATTTTAATTGTTCATTACTTTTTATATCATTTATTTATTTCCTTATTTCCTTTCCTCACTGGGCTATTTTTTCCTGTTGGAGCCCTTGGGCTTATAGCATCTTGCTTTTCCAACTAGGGTTGTAGCTTAGCTAATAATAATAATAATATTGAGGGAGGAAATGCATCTTTCGGCTTCAACGGTTAAAGGCTATCGCTCAACCTTGAGTCCCACCTTTAAACTGAGAGGAGTGGGCAATTCCTCATCTTTATAACTTCCATCCTCATATGTCATTTTGAACTTACCTGTCCTGAGTCAGAAGTGAGACCTCCCCCATGGCATGGGGTTCGAGTTCTTTGGTCGCTAGAAGGATCCCCGTACAAACCATTATGACAGGCAACAGTTTGCCTTCTAACCTGGAAGACGGTGTTCCTGCTCACCTTGGCTTCAGCCAAATGAGTCAGCGAACTTCGTGGTCTTTTGTTTGACGTCACCCATTCAAGAGGAGGGATAGAGCTTGTTGCCTAGACTCAGAATCCAGGTTTCGGATCCTAGATTCGACTCCTTCCGGATAACGAGTCTCTGCTCTGTAACTGTCGACCCAATCATCTGTTACTATGCCCCGTAACAAGAAGAGGATCATGGAAAACACGATCTCCGCATGGATTCGCAGGGTCACTTACCTTGCTCTGAATTCCGATCCTCCTCCAGCACGTCGTTCCAGAGCCCAGGATGTCAGGGACGTAGCTACGTCTCTGGCCTTCAAGAAGAACCACTCTGTGACGCAGGTATTGCAAGTGGGCATGTGGAAACACCAAACTACGTTCACTGCCCACTACCTGCAGTACATTTTCTATCGGTCCTGCAGTGGATGCGCAACACCTGGTTTAGTACCTCAAGCTTCTTATTGGACAAGTAGCAGAAGGTTGAGGGCATTGGTTACCCGGGTTTTAGTCTGTGTGAATGAAAGGGAAAGTCTGGCTCTTTCCCTTTCTTCATCCTCCCCTCTCTTTGGGAAATCAGTATCTTGGGTCCTCTGCACAAACTGACCTCAAACCTCTGGAGGTAAACTATTGCTTCCTTCTGTACCCTAGTATTGTCCCAATACTGTTGCGTCCCCATACCCTGGCAAGGTGGTATTGGGAATGTCTAGGTCTCTTTGGTTATTCCCTGCAAGTCTCAGAATAACCTTTACCTTGACAGTCACATTGCTAGTTTCTCATCACACACAACTTGCGTAAGCCGCAGACCATGCTTAGTAGGTTTAGCGAGGTGTTAGGGTATCCTTATTGTCACACTAATCTCTACACAGTAGGGAATACCCTGGGTAAGGCCAAAAAGCCAGATTGGCAGGGACATCCACCCTCCTAATGGGTGAGTCACCCCTATAGCGTTGGTTTGTATTCCAGTTACGGAAGAAATGACAAATTCTGAGGTAATTTGTATTTTACCTAACAATACAAATCTTAGCTATTTATACATACTTGCCTGCCAATCCTGTCCCCCTTGAAGTTCTACCTCCAAGCAAAGTGAGCTCAATCACAGGTGTGTGAGTGGGAGGGTTAGAAAACTACCCTCCTACCCCCCCGCTAACTAGCGGGATGGGTAGTTTACCCTCTCTAAATTCTAATGGCTCATCCTTTCAGCTTCGCCAAAAGTAATACCCCTATAGCTAAGGTTTGTATCGTTAGGAAAAATACAAATTACCACCGACTTTGTCATGTTACCCAATTGTAAACTAATACCTGGATATTTTTTCAAGCTATTTGTTTAGTATCCTTATTGGAATAGTGTACAGCATGCATCATAAGTGTGAGTGTTCCTATACAAAGGCAAAATCAGATAATGTTAGTACCTTTTTATCTGCCCTTCCATAGAAAGAAAACTTTTCCTAATTTCCTGAACTTTCAGTAGGTTTTAGCTTTTATTTTCTGGTCTTTGCAGATTAGACCAGTTCTTGTAGTCAAATTGTAATTATAGCAGTTTGTAACGAGCCTATTCAAGAGTCGCAATAGCAGAGATCACATCTGCCGGTCCTGGCATTTTAGTCTTGAGCCCATGAGTCATATTGTCTCTCTCTTTGTGGTTAGTTTTCAAGAATAGATTTGTAATTCATACCTTCTTATTTCCCCTTACTTTTAAGAAAATGTCTCTGCATCCTACACAGTTTGGGACTTGTTTATTTTGAAATTTTGATTGGGCATAACATACTGTATTATCATATTCTCTCTCTCTCTCTCTCTCTCTCTCTCTCTCTCTCTCTCTCTCTCTCTCTCTCTCTCTCTCTCTCTCTCTCTCTCTCTCTCTCTCTCTCTCTCTCTCTCTCTCTCTCTCTCATAGATTTTTTTATTAAGATTGAAGGTTCCGGTTTGTGTTATGATTCATCTATATGCTGATGGTGCAAGTTCCCAGTGTATTATGTATTATTTTTGCTATCACTTGATGTATTGTGCACTAATATTGATTTGTTTGTTGCTTCTGATGTTTGTATATATTTTTTAATATCATTGTGTTGCTATTAGAAGAACCATATCTGCTTGAAGAGGTAGATGTCAAATGTCTACCCTTGTTAACAATAGCAGATGAGGATATCCATCTTAAAGCACAGACAGACCTTCTTAATTCAAAATAGCAATCTAGCTGTCAAATAGCAGTCTGTCAGTGGACATTTCTCATCCCTGTCTTAGCGGCTTGTGCACTCTAGATATTCAACGAAGACCTTCTTATAGCTCCGTTCTTACATTCCCAGGAGAGAAAATAAAAAGTCTTATTGACTGAGAACTACTCAAGAGTAGTTGATGGGGGAAGGACCTCTCCAAACAGTGGTAAGGATCAGTTTCAGTCCTTCTCATAAGAAGTTCTCTTGATTGCACACTCCTCTTTTAAAGATTTTCAATTTCGTCGATTGATCTTTAAAGCTGCAAGAACTTAGAGCCCAGAAATATACTTAGAATAATTAAATTCTATATCTTGCAGAGAGGGAGAGAATATTGATATTGGTACTCATTATATGCTGCATATTACAATATATTTACCAAGCATTATATATAATAAAATTTTACACAAATATGTTATATCAATGTATTTAAAGCCTTTTTTATTTATATTAACCGACAATGTCTTTAAATTGTATGACACAATTATCACTCAAGTCAGTTAGTTTAAAGGTTTTAGGTCATAATTAGTCCACGTTAAGATCTAAGTTTACAGTAACAGCAGGAGGGGAAAAAAAAGACTAGAAAACAAATTATCATGCATCTGAGAGCCGATTACAGATAAGTTTTGGTAGATTTGGGCGTATATTATGATACCAGTTTAAAAGAAGTGTATAGATTTTACAATCATTATAATCTAGCTTTTTGAGAGAGAGAGAGAGAAACTGGTTGTGCAAAGTTTTCTTTATTATTATTATTATTAGATGCAAGTTTGGCCACAAAAATATTGCCTTCATGGTATTAGAAACTGTATTGGTGAAGATACATTTAAATAAGTATCCAGATACATAATTTTTTCAATATTAATCTTACCCGGTGATCATGTAGCTGCAGCTCTGCTGCCCGACAGAAAAAACCTACGGGCGGGATACGCCAGTGATCGCTATACAGGTGGGGGTGTACAACAACAGCGCCATCTGTCGAGTAGGTACTCCAGTACTTCTTGTCAACAAAGAACCAATTTTCTCTCTGTCGTGCCACCGACAAGACCTACTTGATACGCTGTTGTTTCTGGAGTTGATTTTCACGCTATTTGGTGATGTATTCTCTCTAGTTATTAGCTTTCGCTGTACAGGAGTTATCATCAATACCTTATCAAGCTTTATTGATTAGATTTTGGATTATTTGTTGACGACTTGGATAGATTTTGGATTTCCCCCTTTGACTAATTCAAGATGTCTGACCCTACTCAAGTCCCCAAGTACAGGCAGTGTAGCGCTAGGGACTGTTCTAGGCGTCTTCCGAAGGCCTCTATAGATCCTCACACCGTTTGTTCCAATTGTAGGGGTAAAGCCTGTCAATTGGAAGATCGATGTGAGGAATGCGCTGGGCTTTCGGAATTCGATTTTCAAGAATTCCTTAAGAATGCACGTAGGCTAGAGAAGGATAGGATCAGGAGGAGTTCGTCTCGCTCTTTTGATTTTTCCTCTCCCCATGCCCCACAACCTATTCCTTCCCCTGTAGTGGTTACACCCGACCCTTCTACTAGCTCTCAGCAACCCTCGATGGCGGACATGATGCGTGCCATTCAGGCTCTTGGTGACAGAGTTGAGTCATTAGCGAATGACCGCAATCAACTCTTGGCCGACGTCAAAGAGTTGAAGGAGAAAAGTGCAGTGGGAAGTGTAGTGAGTGCAAGTGCTGTGAAAAGTGTCAGTGTTACGCATGAGGGTGCATCTGTTCGTGCCAGTCGTCCTCCCAGTCCGGGACCTCTTGCAAGCTCCCAAGCCCAGGGGAGAAGCAATGTCGAAGGACCAAAGGGTTCGACAGGCCTTGATCAGCGTACAGATGTACCCTCCGTGGTTGCGGACGTATCTTGCAGAGATCGTCCCACCCACAAACAGACGAGTGAGCCCATTCATTCCTCGTCTGCGGAAGAAGTTTCTCGTCAGAAACGCTGGACCAAGGTCTCACGACCTCTCAAGCGCAAGGTCCCTTCCGAGCGAGTCCAACGGCCCAGGTGTAGCCACTGGGTCAGTTCGGACTCGCCACAGTCTTCCGAAGACTGCACACCTCCCAAGAGAGGTAGAGTGGTTCCGCAGCAGGCAATCACTCCGTCTGTTGCCGCACCAACCGCTGTAGACCCTAAGTGGTCTTTGCTGCAGTCTATGCAGACTCAGCTAGCTTCCTTCATGCAGGAGTATCGTGCTGAGAAGGTTGACACTGCACCTGTTAACCTACAACCTGCCACGGTTGTGCGCTCAGCTGACACTGCGGCTGCCTGCTCCCACACTCCGGCTGTGAGAGCTCCACCACCGATGCGCAGTCGACCCTGCCAGACGCATGTTGACGTTAGCCGACGTGCGGCACCCTCCGTTGACATGCGTGAGCTACCGCATCAGCAGTGGGAAGGTGCTGTCAAGCTGCCGTGTTTTGACGCAATGCGGCAGTCTCCGCAACCCACGGCAGTCCCCACCACGCACCACCACTCCGCTTTTGTTGTTGCCAGCTCTCAGACTGACCAGCAGCGGCATGATGTTGGATCCAGTGCAGCTACGCATGCACCCGTGCTGCCGGATTCAGCTGTTCAGCTTTCTTCTCCTCCTTTGCCGCTTCCTCCTCAGCATTCGGATGAAGGAATCTCTGATGACGACGAAGCTGCGCATTTGGACGATCAACACTCCGACATAGATGAACCCAAGACTACGCCTCCCTCCTTAGACTTTAGGAAAGTCCTTGCCCTGTTTAAGGAGTTATATCCGGACCAGTTTGTGTCTGCAGCCCCACGCTCACCTCCCTCTGAGTTCGCTTTAGGCATGCAGTCAGCAGCTCCTGCCTTTACGAAGCTCGTACTCGCGCGCTCATCCAAGAGAGCTTTAAGGGTACTGGGAGAGTGGTTGCAGGCCAAGAAGCAACTTGGGAAGACATCCTTCATCTTTCCCCCGACCAAGCTTGCTTCCAAATCTAGCGTCTGGTATGCCACGGGAGAAGTTCTCGGCTTGGGAGTTCCTGCCTCTGCCCAGGGCGACTTCTCAAGTCTGGTAGACTCTCCCCGCAGACTGGCTATGAGACGCTCCAAGATTTGCTGGACCTTTTCGGACATGGACCATCTTTTGAAGGGAGTTTTCCGTGCGTTTGAGATCTTCAACTTCCTGGACTGGTGTTTGGGAGCGTTGAGCAGAAAGACCTCCCCTTCGGATAAGGACTCTGCCATGCTCATCATGTCATGCATGGACAAAGCCATTCGGGATGGGTCTGGCGAGCTTGCGGCTTCTTTCGTGTCTGGAGTTCTTAAGAAGCGAGATCACCTTTGCTCCTTCTTGTCGGCGGGGATCACACCATGTCAGAAGTCAGAGCTGATGTTTGCTCCGCTATCCAAGTGTCTCTTTCCTGAAGAGCTGATCAAGGGGATTGCCGCCTCGTTGATCCAGAAAGACACCCATGACCTGGTGGCGTCATCCGCACGTAAAGTCACAGCTTTACCTTCCGTGCCTAGACCTAGGATGGACACACCAGCGTCTAGGTTCATTCCGCCCTTTCGTGGCAGAACCTCCAGCAGAGGAGGTACCCGTGCCGATAGTCAACGTGGCAAAAAGAAGAAGGGTTCCAAGTCCTCAAAAGGCAGAGTCTGACTGCCATCTTCTCCAGACAGCAGTGGGAGCCAGGCTCAAGAACTACTGGCAGGCCTGGGAGAACAGGGGTGCAGACGCACAGTCTGTGAAGTTGCTCAGAGAGGGGTACAGGATTCCATTCTTGCGCAAGCCCCCTCTAGCAACAACTCCCATCGACCTCTCTCCCAGGTACAGAGAGGAGGACAAGAGGCTAGCTTTACAGCAAGAGGTGTCTCTCTTGCTACAAAAGGGAGCGGTAGTCATAGTCCGGGACCATCAATCCCCGGGCTTCTACAACCGTCTCTTCTTAGTAGCGAAGAAGACAGGAGGGTGGAGACCGGTGCTGGACGTCAGTGCTCTAAATGTCTTTGTCACCAAGCAGACGTTCACCATGGAGACGACGAAGTCGGTGCTAGCATCGGTCAGGAAGGAAGACTGGATAGTCTCGTTAGACCTAAAGGACGCGTACTTTCACGTCCCCATCCACCCAGATTCCCAACCTTTCCTAAGGTTCGTCTTTGGGAAGGTGGTTTACCAGTTCCAAGTCCTGTGCTTTGGCCTAAGCACGGCACCTCTAGTGTTTACCAAACTGATGAGGAATATTGCCAAATTCCTGCATTTAGCAGACATCAGAGCCTCCCTATATTTGGACGACTGGCTTTTAAGAGCTGCGTCAAGTCGTCGCTGTCTGGAGAATCTCAAATGGACTATGGATCTGACCAAGGAATTGGGTCTCCTGGTCAATATAGAAAAGTCCCAACTCGTCCCATCCCAAACTATAGTCTATCTAGGTATGGAGATTCAGAGTCAAGCTTTTCGGGCTTTTCTGTCGGCCCCCAGAATCAGTCAAGCCCAAGAATGCATCCAGAGCATGCTGAAAAGGAACCGATGTTCAGTCAGACAGTGGATGAGTCTAATAGGGACGCTTTCATCGCTGGACCAGTTCATCGCGTTAGGGAGACTCCACCTCCGACCCCTTCAGTATCACCTAGCTGCTCACTGGAGAAAGGACATGACGCTAGAAGCGGTCTCAGTTCCTATATCCGAAGAGATGAAGTCTGCACTGACTTGGTGGAAGAACAACATTCTTCTCAAGGAAGGTCTACCACTGGCTGTTCAGACCCCCGACCACCTTCTCTTCTCGGACGCATCGGACACGGGCTGGGGTGCGACACTGGACGGTCGGGAATGCTCGGGCACGTGGAATCCGGATCAAAGAGCACTGCACATCAACTGCAAGGAGCTACTGGCAGTTCATCTGGCCTTGAGAAGCTTCAAGTCCCTCCTTCTAGGCAAGGTGGTGGAGGTGAACTCCGACAACACTACAGCCTTGGCGTACATCTCCAAGCAAGGAGGGACTCATTCGATGACGTTGTTCGAGATCGCAAGGGACCTCCTCACCTGGTCAAGAGATCGAAAGATATCGCTTGTAACGAGGTTCATTCAAGGCGACATGAATGTCATGGCAGACCGCCTCAGCCGGAAGGGTCAGATCATCCCTACAGAATGGACCCTTCACAAGAATGTTTGCAACAGACTATGGGCCCTGTGGGGTCAGCCCACCATAGATCTGTTCGCTACCTCGATGACTAAGAGGCTCCCAAATTATTGCTCACCGATTCCGGACCCAGCAGCAGTTCACGTAGATGCCTTTCTTCTGGATTGGTCCCATCTAGACCTTTATGCGTTCCCCCCGTTCAAGATTGTCAACAAGGTACTGCAGAAGTTCGCCTCTCACGAAGGGACAAGGTTGACGTTGGTTGCTCCCCTCTGGCCCGCGAGAGAATGGTTCACCGAGGTACTGCAATGGCTAGTAGACGTTCCCAGGACTCTTCCTCTAAGAGTGGACCTTCTGCGTCAGCCGCATGTAAAGAAGGTACACCCAAGCCTCCACGCTCTTCGTCTGACTGCCTTCAGACTATCGAAAGACTCTCAAGAGCTAGAGGCTTTTCGAAGGAGGCAGCCAGAGCGATTGCCAGAGCAAGGAGGACATCCACTCTCAAGGTCTACCAGTCAAAATGGGAAGTCTTCCGAAGCTGGTGCAAGGCGAATTCAGTATCCTCAACCAGTACCTCTGTAACTCAGATAGCTGACTTCCTTTTACACCTAAGGAAGGTAAGATCCCTTTCAGCTCCTACGATCAAAGGTTACAGAAGCATGTTGGCAGCAGTCTTCCGCCACAGAGGCTTAGATCTTTCCAACAACAAAGATCTACAGGACCTCCTTAAGTCTTTTGAGACCTCGAAGGAGCGTCGGTTGGCCACACCAGGTTGGAACTTAGACGTGGTTTTAAAGTTCCTGATGTCAGCAAGGTTCGAACCGCTTCAATCAGCCTCTTTTAAAGATCTCACTTTGAAGACTCTTTTCCTCGTCTGCTTAGCAACAGCTAAAAGAGTCAGTGAGATACACGCCTTCAGCAGGAACATAGGATTTACATCTGAAACGGCTACATGTTCCTTACAGCTTGGTTTTTTAGCTAAAAACGAACTCCCTTCTCGTCCTTGGCCCAAATCGTTCGAGATTCCAAGTCTGTCCAGTTTGGTTGGAAACGAACAAGAGAGAGTACTATGCCCAGTAAGAGCTCTTAAGTACTATTTAAGACGTACGAAGCCATTACGAGGACAATCAGAAGCTTTATGGTGTTCTATTAAGAAACCTACTTTACCGATGTCGAAGAACGCAGTTTCTTATTACATCAGACTTTTGATTAGAGAAGCCCATTCTCATCTGAATGAGGAAGACCATGCTTTGCTGAAGGTAAGGACACATGAAGTTAGAGCTGTCGCTACTTCAGTGGCCTTCAAACAGAACCGATCTCTGCAGAGTGTAATGGATGCAACCTATTGGAGAAGCAAGTCAGTGTTCGCATCATTTTACCTTAAAGATGTCCAGTCTCTTTACGAGAACTGCTACACCCTGGGACCATTCGTAGCAGCGAGTGCAGTAGTAGGTGAGGGCTCAACCACTACATTCCCATAATCCCATAACCTTTTTTAATCTTTCTCTTGAAATGCTTTTTATTGTTGTTTTTGGGTTGTACGGAAGGCTAAGAAGCCTTTCGCATCCTGGTTGATTTGGCGGGTGGTCAAATTCTTTCTTGAGAAGCGCCTAGATTAGAGGTTGTGATGAGGTCCTTTAGTATGGGTTGCAGCCCTTCATACTTCAGCACCTAGGAGTCGCTCAGCATCCTAAGAGGATCGCGAGGCTCAGTAAGGAAGACGTACTTAAAAAGGCAGAGTAATGGTTCAAGTCGACTTCCTTACCAGGTACTTATTAATTTTATGTCTGTTATTTTGAATAACTGCTAAAATGAAATACGGGATACTTAGCTTCTAATGTTAACATGTATGCTGGTCTCCACCCACCCCCCTGGGTGTGAATCAGCTACATGATCACCGGGTAAGATTAATATTGAAAAATGTTATTTTCCTTAGTAAAATAAATTTTTGAATATACTTACCCGGTGATCATGAATTAAAGGACCCTCCCTTCCTCCCCATAGAGACCCAGTGGACCGAGGAGAAAATTGGTTCTTTGTTGACAAGAAGTACTGGAGTACCTACTCGACAGATGGCGCTGTTGTTGTACACCCCCACCTGTATAGCGATCGCTGGCGTATCCCGCCCGTAGGTTTTTTCTGTCGGGCAGCAGAGCTGCAGCTACATGATCACCGGGTAAGTATATTCAAAAATTTATTTTACTAAGGAAAATAACATTTTTCAATATTTAACTTAGCCGGTGATTATATAAGCTGCAGCTCTGCTGCTCGACAGAAAACTCTACGTAAAAAATCCGCCAGCGATCGCTATGCAGGTAGGGGGTGTACTTCAACAGCGCCATCTGTCGTGCAGGTACTCAGTACTTATTATAAACAAAGAACTCAATTTTCTCTCTGTCGTGCTACCGGCAAGACCTACTAATTCGCTGTTGCTAACTGGATTTGTTTTCACAACTATTTGGTGAAGTACACGTTTCTAGTTTTGAGCTTTCGCTGTGCAGGCTTTCTCTTCAATAAATCCTTGCATTCTTTTTTTGATATCGGATTATTTGTTGATGACTTTGGATAGTTTTTGAATTCCCCTTTGACCAATTCAAAATGGCTGACCCTTCTCAAGTCCCAAAATTCAGGAAGTGTAATGCTAGGGACTGTTCAAGGCGTCTTCCGAAGGCCTCTATCGATCCTCACACCGTTTGTTCCAATTGTCGGGATAAAACCTGTCAATTGGAAGATCGATGTGAGGAATGCGTTGGGCTTTCGGAATTCGATTTTATCGAATTCCAGAAATATACACGCAGGCTAGAGAGAGATAGAGTCAGGAGAAGTTCATCTCGTTCAGTTGATTTTTCCTCTCCTCATGCCCCACAACCTATTCCTTCCCCTGTAGTGGTTGCTCCTAATCCCCCTTCTGGCACTCAGGAACCTTCGATGGCTGATATGATGCGTGCCATCCAAGCTCTGGGTGAGAGAGTTGAGTCCTTGGCTAGTGACCGTAACCAGCTCATGGCGGACGTCAAGGAGCTGAAGTGTAAGAGTGCAGTGGGAAGTGATAAAGTGAGTGATAGTGTTGTGGATAGTGTTGCGCTTGAGGGTTCGTCTGTTCGTGCCTGTCGTCCTCCTAGTCCGGGACCTCTTGCAAGCTCCCAAGTCCAGGGGAGAAGCAATGTCGTACGACCAATGGGTTCGAGAGGCTTTAATCAGCGAACAGACGTTCCCTCCGTGGTTTCGGGCGTATCTACCCAAGATCGCCCCACCCACACAGAGACGAGAGAGCCCATTTATTCCTCGTCTGCGGAAGAGGTTTCTCGTAAGAAACCATGGACCAAGGTCTCACGACCTCTTAAGCGCAAGTCGGTCCCTTCCGCGCAAGTCCAACGGCCCAGTTGTAGCCACTGGGTCAGTTCGGACTCGCTGCAGTCTTCCGATGACTGCTCACCTCCTAAGAGAGGCAAAGCGGTACCGCCTCAGGCAGTTACACCGTCTGTCGCCGCACCTGCTCCTACAGACCCTAAGTGGTCTTTGCTGCAGACCATGCAGTACCAATTAACGTCTCTGATGCAGGACTTTCGTGCAGAGAAGGTTGCTGCTGCACCAACCTCTTGCCTACAACCAACCACGGTTGTGCGTCCTGTGGACGCTGAGGCGACCTTCTTGCGCACTCCAGCTGAGAGAGTCCCGCCACCCATGCGTTCCAGTGTACCCTGCCAGCCGCATGTTGACGTTCAGCGACGCACGGAACCTTCCGTTGACGTTCGCGAGGTACAACAACCGTCAAAGTTGTTTTGTTTTGACGCGGTGCGTCAACCTCCGCAACCCAGTGTGGTTACCTCTGCTCGCCCACATCAGACTAGACAGTCTGGAGTAGACGCTGTGCGTCCCCGCGCTGCTATGGTTGTTGCCAGCTCACAGATTGGGCAACAGTTCCATGACGTTGCGTCTGGTTCAGTCACGCGTGCACCCGTGCGACCGAACTCAGCTGACCAGCCGATACCTACTCCATTGCCGCTTCCTCCTCAATTCTCGGATGATGGACTCTCTGATGATGACGATGCGGCACACGTTGATGAACCACATTCGGACCTTGACGAGCCCAAGTCCACGCAACCCTCTTTGGACTTTAGAAAAGTTCTTGATCTGTTCAAAGAGATGTTTCCGGACCAGTTTGTGTCTGTGGCTCCACGCTCTCCTCCGTCAGAGTTTGCTTTAGGTACGCAGTCATCCTCGCCTGCCTTTACGAGACTCGTCCTCACACGCTCGTCCAAAAGAGCTTTACGAGTTTTAGGAGATTGGATGCAGTCCAAAAAGAGTCTAGGGAAGACAGCCTTTACGTTTCCCCCTGCTAAACTCTCTTCCAGATCGAGCGTCTGGTATGCCACGGGAGAAGTTCTCGGCTTGGGAGTTCCTGCCTCTGCCCAGGGCGACTTCTCAAGTCTTGTAGACTCTCCCCGCAGGCTAGCCATGAGACGCTCTAAGATATGCTGGTCACCTTCGGACCTAGACCATCTGTTGAAAGGAGTATTTAGAGCCTTCGAGGTCTTCAACTTTTTGGACTGGTGTCTGGGAGCTTTGAGCAGGAAGATCTCCCCGACTGAGAAGGAATCTTCCTTGCTCATCATGTCCTGCATGGACAAGGCCATACGTGACGGATCTAGTGAGCTTGCTGCATCGTTCGTATCCGGAGTCCTCAAGAAGCGTGAGAACCTTTGTTCTTTCCTGTCAGCTGGAGTGACACCGTGTCAAAGATCAGAACTTCTGTTTGCTCCTCTCTCTAAGTGCCTTTTTCCAGAGGACTTGATTAAGGAGATTGCTGCTTCTTTGATTCAGAAGGACACCCATGACCTGGTTGCGTCCTCTGCCCGCAAAGCCACCCCTTTGCCTACCTTGTCAAGACCAAGGATGGACACTCCAGCGTCCAGATTTATTCCGCCCTTTCGTGGCAGAGCCTCCAGCAGAGGAGGTGCTCATGCCGAAGGGAGACGTGGGAAGAAGAAAGGAACCAAGTCCTTTAAAGGCAGAGTCTGACTGCCACCTTCTTCAGACAGCAGTGGGAGCCAGACTCAAGAACTTCTGGCAGACCTGGGAGAAGAGAGGCGCAGATGCACAATCTGTGAAGTTGCTCAGAGAGGGGTACAAGATCCCGTTTGTACGAAAACCCCCTCTAGCAACGTCTCCCATCGATCTCTCTCCCAGGTACAGAGAGGAAGACAAGAGACGAGCATTGAAACAGGAGGTGTCTCTCTTGCTAGAAAAGGGAGCGGTAGTCAAAGTCCTGGACCATCAAACCCCGGGCTTCTACAACCGTCTCTTCTTAGTGGTAAAGAAGACAGGAGGGTGGAGGCCGGTGCTAGACGTCAGTGCGCTGAATGTCTTTGTCACAAAGCAGAAGTTCGCCATGGAGACCACAAAGTCCGTTCTAGCAGCGGTCAGAAAGGAAGACTGGATGGTCTCTTTAGACCTAAGGGACGCATACTTTCACGTCCCCATCCACCCAGACTCCCAACCTTTTCTGAGATTCGTTTACGAAAAGGTTGTCTACCAGTTTCAAGCCCTGTGCTTTGGCCTAAGCACAGCTCCTCTTGTGTTTACGAGGCTGATGAGGAATATAGCCAAATTCCTTCATTTAGCGGACATCAGAGCCTCCCTCTATTTGGACGACTGGCTTCTAAGAGCTTCTTCCAGTCGTCGCTGTCTGAAGGATCTAAATTGGACTCTAGATCTGACCAAGGAATTGGGTCTCCTGGTCAATATGGAAAAGTCTCATGTGGTCCCATCCCAAACTATTGTGTATTTAGGGATGGAGATTCACAGTCTAGCTTTTCGGGCTTTTCCGTCGGCCCCCAGAACAAGTCAAGCCCAGTTATGCATCCAGAACATGCTGAAGAAGGAACGATGTTCAGTCAGGCAGTGGATGAGTCTGATAGGGACACTATCATCCCTGGAACAGTTCGTATCGTTAGGAAGACTACACCTCCGTCCTCTTCAATATCACCTAGCTGTTTACTGGAAAAAGGACAAGACGCTAGAAGCGGTCTCGATCCCCATTTCCGAGAAGATGAAGTCTTCCCTGACTTGGTGGAAGGACAGTATCAGCCTCAGAGAGGGTCTGCCCCTGGCTGTTCAGACTCCCAACCACGTTCTCTTCTCGGACGCATCGGACACGGGCTGGGGCGCGACATTAGACGGTCGGGAATGCTCGGGAACTTGGAACTCGAGTCAAAGGACAATGCATATCAACTGCAAGGAGCTACTGGCAGTTCATCTGGCCTTGAAAAGCTTCAAGTCTCTCCTTCAAGGCAAAGTGGTGGAGGTGAACTCGGACAACACCACGGCTTTGGCGTACATCTCCAAGCAAGGAGGGACCCACTCTATCACGTTGTACGAGATCGCAAGGGACCTCCTCACCTGGTCAAAAGATCTAAACATTTCTCTAGTAACGAGGTTCATCCAAGGCAACTTGAATGTCATGGCAGATTGCCTCAGTCGGAAGGGACAAATCATTCCAACAGAATGGACCCTACACAAGGATGTGTGCAAGAGACTGTGGGCCACATGAGGCCAGCCTACCATAGATCTCTTCGCAACCTCGATGACCAAGAGGCTCCCAATATATTGCTCACCAATCCCGGACCCAGCAGCAGTTCATATAGATGCCTTTCTCCTAGATTGGTCACATCTAGACCTATATGCATTCCCCCCGTTCAAGATTGTCAACAAGGTACTGCAGAAGTTCGCCTCTCACGAAGGGACAAGGTTGACGTTAGTTGCTCCCCTCTGGCCCGCGAGAGAATGGTTCACCGAGGTACTTCGATGGCTAGTGGACGTTCCCAGAACTCTTCCTCTAAGGGTGGACCTTCTACGTCAGCCACACGTAAAGAAGGTACACCAAGGCCTCCACGCTCTTCGTCTGACTGCCTTCAGACTATCGAAAGACTCTCGAGAGCTAGAGGCTTTTCGAAGGAGGCAGCCAGGGCGATTGTTAGAGCAAGGAGGACATCCACCCTTAGAGTCTACCAATCGAAGTGGGAAGTCTTCCGAAACTGGTGCAAGTCAGTATCAGTATCCTCGACCAGTACCTCTGTAACTCAAATAGCTGACTTCCTTTTATACCTGAGGAAAGAAAGATCTCTTTCAGCTCCCACTATCAAGGGTTACAGAAGCATGTTGGCATCAGTCTTCCGTCACAGAGGCTTAGATCTTTCCCACAACAAAGATCTACAGGACCTCCTTAAGTCTTTTGAGACCACGAAGGAGCGTCGTTTGGCTACACCTGGTTGGAATTTAGACGTGGTACTAAGATTCCTCATGTCAGAAAGGTTCGAGCCGCTACAATCAGCCTCCTTTAAAGATCTCACTTTAAAGACTCTTTTCCTGGTTTGCTTAGCCACAGCTAAAAGAGTCAGTGAGATTCACGCCTTCAGCAGGAACATCGGATTTTCATCTGAAACGGCTACATGTTCTTTACAACTTGGTTTTCTAGCCAAAAACGAGCTACCTTCTCGTCCCTGGCCGAAATCGTTCGATATTCCAAGCCTATCAAATATGGTTGGAAATGAACTAGAAAGAGTCTTATGCCCTGTAAGAGCTCTTAAGTTCTATTTAAGACGAACTAAACCTTTACGAGGACAGTCAGAAGCTTTATGGTGTTCTGTTAAGAAACCATCTTTGCCTATGTCAAAGAATGCTTTATCCTATTTTATCAGACTGTTAATACGAGAAGCTCATTCCCATCTGAGTGAGGAAGACCAAGCTTTGCTGAAGGTAAGGACACATGAAGTTAGAGCTGTCGCAACTTCAGTGGCCTTTAAACAAAATAGATCTCTGCGAAGTATAATGGACGCAACCTATTGGAGAAGCAAGTCAGTGTTCGCGTCTTTTTATCTTAAAGATGTCCAGTCTCTTTACGAGAACTGCTACACCCTGGGACCATTCGTAGCAGCGAGTGCAGTAGTGGGTGAGGGCTCAACCACTACATTCCCCTAATTCCATAACCTTTTTAATCTTTCTCTTTAAATGTTTTTATTGTTGTTTTTGGGTTGTCCGGAAGGCTAAGAAGCCTTTCGCATCCTGGTTGATTTGGCGGGTGGTCAAATTCTTTTCTTGAGAAGCGCCTAGATTAGAGGTTTTGATGAGGTCCTGTAGTATGGGTTGCAACCCTTCATACTTCAGATCCTAGGGGTCGCTCAGCATCCTAAGAGGATCGCGAGGCTCCGTAAGGAAGACGTACTTAAAAAGGCAGAGTAATTGTTCAAGTCGACTTCCTTACCAGGTACTTATTTATTTTATGTTTGTTATTTTTAAATATAAAACTTACCCGCTGGTTATATAAAAGAGCTGAAGTCCCTGACGCCAGGGCAGAAATTCAAATCTCGCGCTATCGAAGATACGCCAGGTGTACCAACCGCACCCTAGCGGTAGAACAGGTGGAACTACACACCAACTCCAGTTCTTCTCTCTGCCGTCATAGCTGACTGACATATAGAAGTTCGCTCTCGTGTTTTTACTCTCTTGGGAAGTTGTTTGGTGATGTACAACGTTCTTTTTTGAGTTTAAGCTATCGTTGATTAATTTTCCTTGGTTCTTATCTTGAAATCTTTTTGTTTGAGATTTTCTTTATTGCTTTTTCCCTTACTTTTTGCTTGTCGGTCTCTCACGTTAGCTTTAAAAATAGCCGACTCCTCCCCTGCTCAGCGTAGGTGTGTTAGTGAGGGTTGTCGTACACGACTTCCTAAAGGATCTATTGATCCTCATATTATTTGTGTAAAATGTAGGGGTAAATTTTGTTCATTAGATGATAGGTGTAATGAGTGTCTTTCCTTAACTAATGATGATTTTGTTACTTTCGATCGTTATGTTAGGAGATTAGAGAGAGATAGAGTTAGGCGTAGTTCTTCCCGATCTGTGGATAGAACCTTACCTAATTTACCTGTTCCTAATCCTGTTCCTTCCCCTGTGGTGGTAGATCAGGAACCTACTATGTAGGACATGTTTACTGCTATTTTGTCTCTTGGTGAGAAAGTTGAGTCCTTAGCAGCCGATAGAAATACTATCTTTTCCGAGTTAAAGGTATTGAAAAACCGTGAGCCTATCGGAACTGTGGAAAGTGTTTCAGTGTCTGATGTGGTACCGAAGAATCGTGACTCTCTCGGTGTTGTGACAAGTGTTGATAATGTGTTTAGTGTTGCGGAGGGTGCGTCGGCACGATCTTGTCGTTCACCTAGCCTAAGACCTCTTTCGAGCTCTCGAACCCATGGGAGAAGTAATGTCGAACGGCTTAAGGGAACGAGAAGCATCATCAATCGTGCAGACGTCCCCTCGAACGTTCCTGTTGCCGTAGCTCAGGTCGTTCACCCTCATCGTAGGAAAGGTGAGGTTCATGCGTTATCCCCGTCTTCCGATGAAGGGTCGGGGAGTGAGATCTGGCGGCGAGCGTCTAGACCGCTTAAACGAACCCATGTTGATTCACAGCGTCGGGAATCGCCTGTGCGTCCAGGATGTAGTTCGTGGGGTTCACCGGAACGTTTCCGTTCTCCCAGCGCTTGCACTCCGGCCAAACGTTCAGATCACCGTGTTCGTGTGGATATGATTCCTTCCAATTCGGACCTTGTTACTATTCATGCACCTCCTCTTCCATCGGATTGGCTTTCTTCCCCCGAAATGCGTGGTTACGTTGGTGCGAATCTTCCTTCTAGGAGTTCTGTTGATCCGAAATGGTCTGCGCTTTTGTCTATGAAGGAACAACTCTCGTCGTTGATGGATTCTTATCAACCAGGTGTTGGCGTTGTGTCTGGGCGTTCGATGTCAGACCAGTTATCGCACAAACGTTCGATGGTATCTGGTCTTGACGAGTTATCACTTAGACGGTCTCCCAGTCACAGTGTTCAACGCCAGGTTGATTTTGATGAGTCGCGTCAGAGAGTTTTGGTTGACCAGTTTGCGTATTCTGGTCGCGGGGAAGAACATCGGCGTCGACAAGTGGACGAGACGCGGCAACAATTTGAAGTAGTGGATCGCCCGCGGCAACAACTTTTGGACGCGTCGCGTCAAAACATTGGTTTACAGCGTCGACATTCTGACTACTTTGATCGTTCGCAGCAACAGTCCTCGGACTTTACGCGACCTCGCGGCGATCTTCAACAGTTACCTTCTGATTTCAAGCGTTCTTCTGTTCAACAGCAGTCGGATTCTAAGCGGTCTAGGCAGTTGTTGGTTGAGGATGATCGTCTACATGTCCGTGTTTCGCATCAATCTACTTCTACTTCTCCCCATCAAATTGACACAGATGTTGGCCTTGACAGGCAGTCCCATCCAGACGTTGTTCCTTCGGTTCAGGCTGCGGCTGTTGCTGCACTGCCAGAAGACGAACCAGAGGAAAAGTCGGATGAGGATAATCCTATTGAGGAAGTCTCTGAGAATGAGGAGGAGAAGCATTATCAGCATGCTGTGGACCTTCGCAAGTTTATGCTTATTCTGACTGGAATTTTCCCGGATTCTTTTACCCCTGTGGCCCCTCGTTCTCCGCCTTCTGAATTCATCTTAGGTAAAGCTACTAAGGTTCCAGTTTATACCAAGATGGTTCTTTCTCGATCCTCTAAGCGGGCCTTGAAGTTAATGGGTTCTTGGTTGGACTCCAAGAAATCTTTTGGCAAGACGGCCTTTGCCTTTCCTCCCGCTAGGTTAGCCTCTAAATCTAGTGTGTGGTACGAGACTGGTGAAGTGTTGGGCTTGAGTTTTCCTTCTTCTGCACAAGGGGATTTTTCAAGTTTGGTAGATGCTTCTCGTCGCCTTGCCTTAAGGAAGACGAAGATTTGGTGGTCCATTCCAGAGTTCGACCATTTGCTTAAAGGTCTTTTCAGGGCCTTCGAAGTTTTTAATTTTTTGGACTGGGCTTTGGGGGCTTTGAGTAAGAGGGTCTCTGATATGACGGAAACGGACACTAGTGGTTTGGTTCATTTGATGTCCTGCTTGGACAAAGGTGTGAGGGATGGCTCCAACGAACTTGCTGCCTTGTTTACAGCTGGAATTCTCAAGAAAAGGGCCACGATGTGCTCTTTCCTCTCCGCAGGAGTGTCTCCCTATCAGAAAACGGGCCTTCTTTTCGCACCTTTGTCTAATTCCTTATTTCCTCAGGAATTGGTAGGCGAGGTGGCTACTGCTCTCACTCAGAAGGCCACTCATGACTTAGTTACTCATTCGACTAGGAAAGTTTTGCCTCCGTCATTCTCCTCTCGTAAACCTAAGGAATCTTCTTCTGGGTTTCGACCTCAGTCCTTTCGTGGGAAGCCCTCTGGAAGAGGCTCTTTTAAACCAGAAGGAAGGAAGCCTAGAGGCAGAGGGGGCAAGTCCGGCCGAGGTAAAGTCTGACTGCTCTCTCCTTCAGACAGCAGTGGGGGCCAGGTTGACTCACTTTTGGGAGGCTTGGGAGAGGAATGGAGCGGACCCCTGGTCCGTCCAGGTGTTAAAGGAAGGCTACAAGATCCCCTTCCTGACCAATCCTCCTTTAGTCACAGATCCAGTGGATCTTTCGCCCAAATACAGAGAGGGTCCCAAGAAGCAAGCCATGCTTCTACAGACGTCTCTTTTATTAGAGAAACAAGCAATAGAGGAAGTGCAGGATGTTACGTCTCCGGGGTTTTACAACCGCCTTTTTCTAGTACCCAAGAGTTCCGGGGGGTGGAGACCGGTTCTGGACGTAAGTGTGCTAAATGGTTACGTCCAGAACTCGACGTTCATTATGGAGACTCAGAAAACAGTTCTGGCAGCTGTGAGGAAGGACGATTGGATGGTCTCTTTAGATCTTCAGGATGCCTATTTCCACCTTCCGATTCATCCCAGCTGCAGACGTTATCTGAGGTTCATGGACGGAAACAAGGTCTTCCAGTTCAGGGCTCTTTGTTTCGGACTCTGCACGGCTCCTCTATTGTTCACCAAGATCATGCTGAACGTGGCAAGCATGCTGCATTCGAGGGGAATCAGGGCCTCTCTGTATCTGGACGATTGGCTGATAAGAGCCTCCTCAGCCGATTGTTGTTTGAAGGACCTCAAGATGACTTTGGATCTCTCCAGAGAACTGGGTCTCCTGGTGAGCTCGGAAAAATCACAACTCATTCCATCCCAGGAGATTCTTTATTTGGGGATGGAGATTCACAGTCGGAGTTTTCGGGCTTTTCCGTCGTCGGTGAGAATCCAAGCAGCCCTCCTAAAAGTCCAAACGTTCCTGAAGAGAGATCTTTGCTCCGTCAGAGATTGGATGAGTCTTCTGGGGACTCTCTCGTCGTTAGAGAAGTTCGTGACCCTGGGGAAGTTGTACTTGCGTCCTCTTCAGTTTCATCTCAACCGCCATTGGAAGAAAGGGGACAGCCTCGACAGGGATTGCATTCCCATTTCGACTTCCATCAAGTCTCATCTTCAATGGTGGAACAACGAGCCCAGACTGAAAGAAGGCTTGTCTTTACTTCAGAGGAACCCAGACCTCGTGTTGTGTTGCGACGCCTCCAATTCGGGGTGGGGAGCCACTCTAGAGAAGCAGGAACTTTCGGGGACTTGGACGGTGGAGCAAACCTCTCTCCACATCAATCAAAAAGAGCTTTTAGCTATTCATCTAGCTCTCATCGGCTTCGAAAAGCAGATCAGGGGCAAGGTGGTCCAAGTCAATTCGGACAGCACGACAGCTCTGGCCTATATTGTGAAACAAGGCGGGACCCACTCTTGGCCTCTGTTCGAGATTGCAAGACTGCTCCTCATCTGGGCGGAGGAAAGGAAGGTGACTCTTTTGACGCGGTTCATCCAGGGGGTCAACAATGTGAGCGCAGACAGACTCAGCAGGAAAGGTCAGGTTCTCTCCACAGAATGGATTCTGCACCCGGACATCTGCAAGAGTCTGTGGCGGTTATGGGGTCGACCTCTCGTGGATCTCTTTGCCACCGCGAAGACCAAACGGCTTGAGTGTTACTGCTCTCCGGTTCCAGACCCCGAAGCTTTACACATAGATGCTTTTCTGATGAACTGGTCACACATGGAGGTTTATGCTTTCCCTCCGTTCAAGATCCTTTACAAAGTGATTCAGAAGTTCATTTCACACGAGGAGACCAGAATGACACTGATAGCTCCGTTCTGGCCGTCAAGGAGCTGGTTTCCAGAGGTACTGGAATGGATGGTGGATGTCCCGAGAAGCCTTCCCATGAGACCCGATCTTCTCAGACAACCTCACTTGGCCCGAAATCATCAAAACCTCCGAGCTCTACGTCTGACTGCCTTCAGACTATCGAAAAACTCGCTAGAGCTAGAGGATTTTCGAAGAAGGCAGCCAAGGCAATTGCAAGGGCAAGAAGGTCTTCAACCATCAAGGTGTATCAGTCCAAGTGGGAGTTGTTCAGGGAATGGTGTAGAACTAACGCGATTTCCTCTTCCAGTACATCCCTTTCCCAAATAGCAGATTTTTTCTTGGACCTTAAAGTTAAGCATAACTTCTCGTCATCTACTATTAAAGGTTACAGGAGTATGTTGGCGACGGTTTTTCGACACAGGAACCTAGACCTTTCTAATAATAAAGATCTACGAGATTTACTTAGGTCTTTTGATACGACCAAGAAGATTCAAACAGCTCCCATCGCCTGGAATTTGGATGTTGTCCTTAAATTTCTCATGAGTGACAGATTTGAGCCTTTACACTCGGCTTCATTTAAGGACTTAACCTTGAAAACCCTTTTTCTAGTTACCCTCGCCACTGCGAAAAGAGTTAGTGAAGTTCACGCTTTAAGCAAGAACATTGGTTTTCGGAATGGGAAAGCCATTTGTTCTTTGCAACTGGGGTTCCTGGCCAAGAACGAAAACCCTTCTCGACCATGGCCCAAATCCTTCGAGATTTCTAACCTTTCTGATTTGGCTGGCGGTGAATTGGAAAGGGTTCTCTGTCCAGTTAGAGCTCTACGGTTTTATGTGGACAGAACTAAGAATCTGAGAGGTAACTCAGACGCTCTGTGGTGTGCAGTCCGGAAACCCTCGATGCCCATGTCTAAGAATGCCTTGTCTTTTTTCGTTAGATTGTTGATTCGAGAAGCTCATGCTCAGTGTGATGAGTCGGATCAGAGGCTCCTCAAAGTCAAGACACATGAAGTCAGAGCGGTAGCGACTTCAGTGGCCTTTAAACAGAACCGTTCTCTGCAAAGTCTGATGGATACAACATTTTGGAGAAGTAAGTCTGTTTTTGCATCCCATTATTTGAAGAATGTTCAGACTCGCTATGAGGACTTTTTTACGTTGGGCCCTTTTATAGCGGCTAATGCGATAGTAGGTGAATGATCTACCACTACATTCCCTTTTTTCCTAATACCCCTTTTCTATCTCTTGGAACTCGTATGTTATGGTTGTTTGTGGAGATTGGGCGTCAGTTTTCCGCAATCTTTGATTTGGCTAGGTGGTCAATTTGTTCCTTGAGTGCACCCGGAACAAGGGTATTGGTTGAGGTTCTGTCATGTTATAGGTGTTTGTACCGTTTGACAGCTCCTAGAGATTTTCAGCCCGACTGGATTACTGGATCTCTTAAGGATAGCGGACGAAATGAGGCAGAGTATCATTGCTGTCAGCTTCCTTATCAGGTGAGAACTGCTTAAGTTTATTGTATGTAACCCTTAAGTGAATTTTCTATATGTAGCTGTCTCTGACCCGCCACCAAGGGGTGTCAATCAGCTCTTTTATATAACCAGCGGGTAAGTTTTATATTTAAAAATGATATTTTCATAATAAAATAAATTTTTGAATATACTTACCCGCTGGTTATATAAATTTAACACCCACCCTCCTCCCCTCTAGAGACTACCTATGGTATGGCTATGAGGCATGGAAGAACTGGAGTTGGTGTGTAGTTCCACCTGTTCTACCGCTAGGGTGCGGTTGGTACACCTGGCGTATCTTCGATAGCGCGAGATTTGAATTTCTGCCCTGGCGTCAGGGACTTCAGCTCTTTTATATAACCAGCGGGTAAGTATATTCAAAAATTTATTTTATTATGAAAATATCATTTTGATAACTGCTAAAATGAAATAAAAAATCCTTAGCTCATAATAATGTAAACATTTATTGCTGGTCTCTACCCACCCCCCTGGGTGTGAATCAGCTTATATAATCACCGGCTAAGTTAAATATTGAAAAATGTTATTTTGATAATAAAATAAATTTTTGAATATACTTACCCGGTGATTATATATTAAAGGACCCTCCCTTCCTCCCCAATAGAGACGCAGTGGACCGAGGAGAAAATTGAGTTCTTTGTTTACAATGAGTACTGAGTACCTGCACGACAGATGGCGCTGTTGAAGTACACCCCCTACCTGCATAGCGATCGCTGGCGGATTTTGAACGTAGAGTTTTCTGTCGAGCAGCAGAGCTGCAGCTTATATAATCACCGGGTAAGTATATTCAAAAATTTATTTTATTATCAAAATAACATTTTAAAAATTAATTCTAAATCACCCATGATTGACTGAAGAGAGAATATGCTTTGAATTTTTTGTGATTATTTTGCATTTGTGTTTCAGTCGTGGTGCTGTTGAACACGTTCCTGTTAAGAGATCCATCCAACCTAATTCTGCAGATTCAAGACCATCACGATCACCAACAAAGATTCGTCCTCATGAAGAAAACTCATCTACAAAGAGTGACAGTGCTAATGACAAGTCATCTTTCTTATTACTTGGTCAGGTATATATTTGATACATTCGTTATTGGCATTAATTCTATGGAAAGTAATGATGGGTAATTGTTTCCCATGTGTTGTTATGTTTTGAATGTAGGTTTTTAAACCCAAAATTATATTACAGCATATCACTTGAACTCTTATGGAGTTGGTGGAAGGTTGTTGCAAGCAGTGAAAAGTTTCTACAAAGGTAGTAAAGCATGTGTTTAGGATAGGAAATGAAGTGAGTGATTGGTTTCTGGTGAAATTGGGGCTGAGACAGGGATATGTGATGTCTCCGTGGTTGTTTAACTTGTATGTTGATGGAGTGGTGAGAGAGGTGAATGCTTGAGTGCTTGGACAAGGATTGAAACTGGTAGACGAGAATGACTATGAATGGGAGGTAAATCCGTTGTTGTTTGTGGATGATACTGTACTGGTTGCGGATGGAGAAGAGAAGCTTGGCCGATTAGTGACAGAATTTGGAAGGGTGTGTGAAAGAAGGAAGTTGAGAGTTAATGTGGGTAAGAGTAGGGTTATGAGATGTACCAGAAGGGAAGGTGGTGCGAGGTTGAATGTCATGTTGAATTGAGAGTTACTTGAGGAGGTGGATCAGTTTAGGCACTTGGGGTCAGGTTGTTGCCGCAAATGGTGGAATGGAAGCAGATGTATGTCAGAGAGTGAATGAAGGTTGCAAAGTGTTGGGGGCAGTTAAGGGAGTAGTAAACAATAGAGGGTCGAGCATGAATGTAAAGAGAGTTCTGTATGAGAAAGTGATTGTACCAACTGTGATGTATGGATCGGAGTTATGGGGAATGAAAGTGATGGAGAGACAGAAATTGAATGTGATTGAGATGAAATGCCTAAGGATTATGGCTAGTGTATCTCGAGTAGATAGAGTTAGGAACGAAGTAGTGAGGGTGAGAACGGGCGTAAGAAATGAGTTAGCAGCTAGAGTGGATATGAATGTGTTGAGGTGGTTTGGCCATGTTGAGAGAATGGAAAATGGGGATCTGCTAAAGAAGGTGATGAATGCAAGAGTTGATGGGAGAAGTACAAGAGGAAGGCCAAGGTTTGGGTGGTTTGATGGAGTGAAGGAAGCTCTGGGTGATAGGAGGATAGATGTGAGAGAGGCAAGAGAGCGTGCTAGAAATAGGAATGAATGGCGAGCGATTGTGACGCAGTTCTGGTAGGCCCAGATGCTTCCTCCGGTGCCTTGGTTGACCGGGGAGGTAGCAGCAGTTGGGAATTTAGCGTTATGAAGCTTCATCTGTGGTGGATAACGGGGGAGGGTGGGCTGTGGCACCCTAGCAGTACCAGCCGAACTCGGTTGAGTCCCTTGTCAGGCTGGGAGGAACGTAGAGAGGAGAGGTCCCCTTTTTTGTTTCATTTGTTTGATGTTGGCTACCCCCCAAAATTGGGGGAAATGCCTTGGTATATGTGTATGTATATATATATATATATATATATATATATATATATATATATATATATATATATATATATATATATATATATATACATAAATATATATATATATATATATTATTCATCAAAATTACCCAGAATAGAGTTTAAATGGACTTTTGAAGGTTTTGACTCAAATAGGGCTGAGAAAATCTTTTGTAACTAAATTTAATGCTTTTCAGAAATTAGAATACGCTTCTTTTTTTGGGCCCGGCCATGTCGTCCTGATGGAGGGTTCCTTTAGGTAGCCTTTCTAAGGGATATTTGCTACAGTGATACTCCCAGAGAAATAAACCGAAGGTCTCCAGGATTTTAACTCCTGGCGCGAGTATCCAACCCAGGATATCGCTAGGGATCAGGGACGTAGTATTTAGATACGACACATAGCAATCTTCACCCCAAATAGATTTAACTCTTTGATGTAAGGGGGAAGAGTGGCGAAAGAAAGGAGGTGCCGTTCTAGGTACCCTGGTGGACCTCCTATCCATACTACTACCGGCCGCCATTCCTTTTACTTGTAGCGTTAAGCTAGGTGTTCTCCCAAAGTGTTCCCGGTGTTTTGTTGCAAGTTTATCTGAATTTATCATGCAATTCTTTCCTGTGTATAATTTTAGGCTCCCTTCTCACAGTTAAATTTGTATAATTCAAGTGTGTTTGGTTGAGCGTTGCCATGACTGGAGGCAGCCATTTTACGACCGCTGTTGCCGAATATCATTAAATGTTATTTAGTTAATAAGGCGACAATTCCCGGTATTTAGCTATAATATCAGCTAGTTAGGCAAATTATACAAGTGAAGATCGTGCATACATAAGAATTATTATTCCTCTTCCGATTATGTAACTTTATTTTTCATATTGGGCGGGAGCCCCGGCCATACCAACCTTGCCATGAAAACCCGGCGGTACCAACATGTCCGTGGTTCCTTCCAGAGCTAGGCTAGCCACGCTTATATATACGTTAGTAAAGTAACTTCCCACGTTTAGCTTCCCCCTATCGTTTAATATTAATTCAGGTGAAGACTCACTTCCTCTGGAATTACGAATAATGTTCGATATTATCTTTTAGAGAAAAGAAACTAAACCCTTCCTCCCTCCCTTAGTACCGTCTTTCCTCATTGCCGTCGAGCAGAACTCCGGCTTTGGGTTAGATAGTAACTAAACACCGGCTTTCTTCATTGCCGTCAAAGTATTCCGGCTTTGGGATAGATGGTAATTAACTCAGGGTGCCCTAGTCTTGCCGCCAATGATGTCGGCAGGAAGCCGCACTTCCCCAGTCCACTGTCGGAGGTAGACGGCATACCTGCCACCACCTCTCCTCCGGTGAACTATAAGACTCTTTCCCTCTCCCCTTCTGTCACAATATTCTTTCGCCGGTATTCTGACAGTCATCCTAGCATGCCAAGTTGTCTGCGTTGCCGGCCGGGACTTTACCGGCGGCAGTTAACCCAGCCGCCTCAACCACATTCCTCCTTATGTCCTTCCTTCACTTGAAATGAATGTCACAGGGGGAAGATTGAGCCGGCCCTGACAGCTGCCGGTGGGAAACGCAACATACTTTTGAGAAGTCTTCAGCCTTCTATTGGTCTACTACCCACAATTACTGTCGTCGGCAGTACAGCCGGCGGCAGGCCTTTTGTGGATGGATGGAAGCTAGAATCAGAAAGATTCTTACCCCTTCCATTAGAACTCTCATTCTGGCAAGGAGATAGTAGGTGGCATGATAGTCCTCCTACATTTCCAATTGTTGTGCTAAACTATAATAATAGGAAACTCTCCTTCCCTAATGCTTTCTCTCTCTATATCAGTTAGTGCCGCCAAGTACTAACCTAACCCCGGTAGTACACCGGCTGAACTACAGTATACAAAAAAAGCAGTAGAACAATTAATTTCTAACATACTCAGTGTTCCCTTTCACAGTCTATTATTGGGACCACAATATAATGTTGAGGTTGAAGTATTCCCTCAACACCTAGATGAATCCTTTGATCATCGGGACCCTAATAAATCACCAATCAGTATTAATATACTACAGGTGGATAAGTGAGTATAAACACTTATTAACCCTAACTCTAAGTTCTAGAGTTTCTTCCACCCTGTATTCTCCCTAATAGGGAATCTAAAATATTACTACTGACAGAGGTCGGCAATTGCCTGGGAGAGGAAACACAGATATGGGTCTTTCCTATTTCCTTTCCAACTTACTATCCTAAGCTACCATTTACAATAGTGATTACTATTGCAAATAAAATTATGCATTTATATCAATGATATAAAATCCCCATACTCATTTAACCATTTTCCTTTACAGGAGGAGTCAATGGTGAAGTGTGCAGCTATATTCTGCAACCACAAACGTAGGAACTTTTGTGGGCATACGATGTGCAGGTCTCATGCCCCCTGCTGTATCGTATCCGGATCCCTGAGGTATTGGAACCCGAAGGGTTGCTCTACCTGCTCAACCCTGCTGACCAACGGCTTCGGAGAAGCCATCCCAGTCACTGTGGAGACTAGGGACACAGCAAGGGAAACCCTTCGTAAGTGGGTAAGAGGGTTCTAAAAGAACTCTCTGGGACCTTACCTACCTAATGAATCTTTAACGTGCCATCTGTTCCCTAAGGCGCTAGCAGATGCAGTAGTGCCCCTGGAACAGTTCCAGCCTCTTCTCATACAGCTCAAGATTGACGCGGACATCCATAAGACACTAGAAGGCATGGACATCCACCAAGAATGGATGTCAGAAGTGTCCACCGACATAGAACAGGACCTACTGCAAGAAGGCCCTGAAGAAGACGTGGTTTTACCATGCACGGAGGAAGAAGGATCTGTTTCGACGGTAACTGAGGACCCCCAGTTTGCCGTGACGGCATTTCAACCTATGCCGTCAACCTCTTCAACCCCAACTCCTCAACCAACTACACAGGTCGACAAGAGCGAAGCACTCTTCACATCAATCCAGCAGATGTTGGAATTGTTCTGGAAGGAACAAGAAGAGATGAAACAATCTATCCAGCAGAATAAGAAACAGATACAGGAAAGGGATTGTCCTGGAACTTCCAGGGGCTCTATTAAGCCTCTTAGAGTATCAGACCTCCCTCACTGCTCCGAAACCAAACCGCTTGAGGTATGCGGAGCACATGCCCATGATGAATGGGAAACTATTTGTTTCAGAGAAGTTTGGGGGCCAAACTGTTTGAAGATCTTGAGCTCTGGCCCAGCTTTTCAGCCTACCCAGACTGTTACATGAGACTGCGGGATGAACTTGCGTCCTGTGAGGAAACGGTACCGAAGGAAGTCATTGTTTTCGAACATGACAAGACACAAGCTATCCTTGTAAAGTCCTTGAAAGGAGCTGGTTACACCAACTCATAAGTCTCAGCACTGAGCAAGAGGCATCCCATCTTTGTTGCTCCTTCCTCTATCTTTTTCCTCTTCGGAGAAAGCTCTAGAATTTGTCATTAAGGCAATCGAAGAGGGCAAACCCTGCCCATCTCTAGAGGAATGTAAACCATTCTCTCTAGCAGTACCTACCTGCGAGGAGAAGTGGAAAGACGTCTATCCAACCTTCTTCGTCTCGAAATTGGATCCAGAGATAGCAGGCAAGCAGTTCAATGAGAACCTCCTGAAGTTGCCAGACTATCTTCTTAGGAGAGAACAGGAGACAAAAGAGAGACTAGCAGTCTCCCTTTCTCATCAGAACTGCCTGGAAATGTGCGCAGACCTACATAACGCCCCAGAAATGTTTCTTTTCCTGGCTAAGTCTCACATGGGTACCCTTGTGAAGGACTTATATGCTTTCATCAAGTCAAGAAGGACCTGTAGAAAGCACGTGTTTGCCTCGGCAACCGTGAAACACAAACCCAGGAAACTGATTTCATCATGTAGCTGGGGCAAGGACCTTTTCCCACAGGAAGCGGTCCGAGAAGTCATAGCCAAAGCAGCCATGGAAAATAGGAACCTTCTCCAAAAGTGGGGCATGACATCTAAGAGGAAAGCTTCCTCAGACGGAGGTCCCCAACCTAAGAGCAAACAGGCAAGGAGACCACATAAACCTGTGCAACTTCCGGCCATGACCATGGCCACGGTGCCTCAACTGGTAGCACAGCCCCAAACCACCTTCCAGATGGTCCCTCAACAGCTGGTAGCCCAGTCGCCAGCAATTAATCTTGGCTTTGAGAGACAGTCGACAACCTTTCGTCCTTATAAAGGAAAAGGACAAAGAAGAGGCTCCTCCGGAAACCCCGCACGGGGCAGATGAGGATGCGGTTACGGACACAAGTCCTCAGGACCCCCAAGCACTGAGGGATTCCAGGTAGGAGGCAGATTATACCACTTTCGGGATCGCTGGACCTTCGATTCCTGGGCCCACAGCCTAATCACGAATGGACCCGGGTGGAGGTGGAACAGAACTCCACCCCGTTTTCCAGAATTCTTCCAACACTCCACGCCCTTGTTAGAAGAATATACCTCATTACGTAGCCCCTTATACGAACCCTTAAGCAGAAGCAGTAGACGCCGTGTCCCTCGACTGGAACAGGTGGAATCGCATTTACCTGTTTCCACCAACCAATCTCTTGATAAGAGTCCTCGACAACAGCAGTAGTGGCCCCCAAATGGCCCAAAATCAATTGGTTCCCTCTAGTTCTAGAGTTAAAACTGAAGCTATTTCCTCTGCCAAATCCAGTTTTATCCCAACTGGTCCAGAAGTCGACTGTCTACACTTCATCCTCGAGAACCAACAACCTACGTCTCATGATATTCTCGCCCTAGCAGCGAACTAAAAGTTTGGAATCTCAAAGGATAAAGTTGACTTCAAGTTCGACTAGGAGACAATATGAGTCATCTTGGAAGAAATGGGTGTCCTTTGTAAAAACAAGGAATCCAACAGAAATATCGATAGATTTCTGTCTCGCTTTCTTCATACACCTACACGAACAAGGCCTGGCTTCCACCACGATTACCGAGTGTAATTCAGCCCTGACTAGACCACTTCTGTACGCTTTTGAGGTGGACCTCACTAGTGAAATCTTCAATAAGATCCCAAAAGCATGAACTAGACTCAAGCCGGCAACCCCTCCAAAACCCATCACGTGGTCTTTGGACAAAGTCTTGCACTATGCTTCGAACCTAAATAATGATGATTGTACTCTAAAGGATCTAACACAGAAAGTCATCTTTCTGTTTGCAATAGCCTCAGGGGCTAGAGTTAATGAAATAGTGGCCTTATCCAGAGACGAAGGCCATATTCAGTTCCTAGACGCAGGAGAACTGAACATTTTTCCTGATCCTACCTTTCTTGCCAAGAATGAGCTACCCACTAAGAGGTGGGGTCCTTGGAGAATCTGCCCACGGAAGGAAGATGTCTCTCTATGCCCAGTAGAATGTTTAAAGGTCTATCTTCGAAGAACTTCAGACTTCAATGGGGACAGCTCTTCAGAGGCGAAACTTCAGGATCAAACCTATCCTTAAGACAACTGAGAGCGAAGCTCACTTACTTTATTCGCAGAGCGGATCCTGACAGCACACCCGCAGGTCACGATCCAAGAAAAGTTGCTTCTTCATTGGATTTCTTTCAACACATGGACTTTGAGAGACTCTGCTCATATACTGGGTGGAAATCATCCAGAGTCTTCTATAAACACTATGCAAAGCAAGTACAGGAAATGAAACACTTTGTGGTGGCGGCGGGTAGTGTCGTAAAACCCGTCGTCTAGTGCTGCTATGAACAGTGGACTGTTTTTGGGACCTAACAATGTATCGGTTGAATAGGTACTCGAACCTTCTAATGCAATTCATTACAATGATTAATAGACTGTTCTATACAGGTGCATAATCTGACCAATAACACTAGTGCCGTGTGGACGTTTGCACCACAGTGTTCACGCATATCCGAAATCTGAGCAAGTCAGACAGATTTTGGTTTCACATCCCCATTGAGTGGCATTATTCCAATAATGAAATTATATATATTCTTCCTTTACAGGTCAATATATGAACCCGGATATAAACGATTGCTGGATCAGATTCTTATTTTGTTGCAACCACATTTAATAATGTAATCACAAAATAAATACAAAAATTTATATGCGTCTTAATTTTTAATCCTCAGTTGCTTTTAGATAAAGCATGCTACAGTTTTATTTTTATCCTTATAGATAAAATATACTTGAGCCAAGTACAAATTTCTAAGGTAACCAAAGGTAACCTAAAAAAAGTTTCCCTTTTGTTCCTACGGAAATATAAACCTTGAATCCTTACTGTCGAAGTCGACACTTTCCCTGCAGGGGGCAGGAAGCACTAAGCCTGCTCCAGGCTTAGTGGAAATGACAGTTAACTGGAATTTCATATACAGGTCTAGGAGACCAGGTAAGGAATCCATTCAAGGTAAAAGGCACACACACAAACCCACAGATATAGTACTTTAGAGTAATTTCTCTGGCATGCTTCCATCAGGACGACATGGCTGAGCTCAAAAAACGGATTTTGAGTAAAGCGAAAAATCTATTTGTTCCGTAACCGAAATACAAACCACGCTATTTACATTGGGTTTACTTTCGGCGTAGCTGAAATTGACGAGCCGATAGATTTTAACGAGGGTTAACTACCCCCGCGCTAGTTAGCGGGGGTAGGGGAAGGGGTAGCTTGCTACCCCTCCCCCCCCACACACCGGTGATTTGCTTCACTTCACTTTTGGCTCGGACGATGTGCAGACGTGTCTGTCTATCGTCCTCGTTATTGACAGCCTTAATCTTTTCTTTGCTTTTCCTCAGCTGTGTGTTTGAAGTTGGCCTCGCCCTTTGGTGTTCATCATGCGCAAGTGCCCTGGGATCGCCGGTCGCCCTTGCGGTACCTTCATGTCTGCGGTGGATACCGATCCTCACACCCTTTGCCCGCAGTGTCGAGGCCGACGGTGTGATAGGGAAAATACATGTAGTGAGTGTAGGGAGTGGTCTGCCTCCCAGTGGGAGAGGTTTGCTCGCCGGCGTAAGAAGAAGTCTAAGAGAGACCGTTCTCCTTCTGGGGTTGCCTTGAAGGAGGAAGGCTCTCGGGAATCTTCTTCCGCCGCCCAAACCTCCTCCGAAGCTCCCCCTCGTCCGGCTCCTAGTGAGAGGCCGCCGAGTGGGAGCGCAGGCCCTAGTTCTGTTTCCCGACCTTGGGGTGTGGGAGAGGGCGTCGCCTCCCATAGCGGGGCGGCTCCCCCTCCTCCTCCGGGGGAGGATTTTGATTATGTTGATCCTGTGTCTAATGATGATCTTTTTCAGCTTTGGGCTTCCTTGGGGCTTAAGGGCCTGCCCTCCAAGGAAGCCCTGTTTGACCTTATTCAGTTGGGGGCCGCTGTTAAGCAGCCGCCGGTGATAGCAGAGGTAGACCCTCTGTCTATCGTCGACGTCGTGGTGGCAGAGGCTTCCGACGGGTCTAGTCGAACCTCAGCGATCTCCTGCGCGTCAACGGTCTCGAGCGATCTCCGACGCGTCAACGTTCTCCTGCTCGTCAGCGATCTCCTGCGCGTCAACGGTCTCCAGCGCGTCAGCGATCCCCTGAGCACCGGCGATCTCCAGACCGCCCGCGTGATCCATCGCCTGCGCGCAAGCGCTCTCCTACGCGTCAGCGCCCAGCGGATCTGGAGAGACATAGGTCTCCTGCGATCAGCTCGCCCACGCGCGGTCGCTCGCCTGCGCGTTCTACGCGCCATCGCTCGCCAACGCGCCACCACGCGCCAACACGCCATCGCTCGCCAACGCGCCACCACGCGCCAACACGCCATCGCTCGCCTGCGCGCCAGCGTTCGCCAACGCGCCAATGCGCCATCGCTCGCCTGCGCGCCAGCGTTCGTCAACGCGCCATCGCTCGCCTGCGCGCCAGCGTTTGCCAACGCGCCATCGCTCGCCTGCGCGCCGGCGTTCGCCAACGCGCCATTGATCGCCGACTCGCCATCGCTCGCCCACGCGTCACAGGTCTCCAGGACACCATCCTTCCCCTGCTAGATCCCCTGGCCCGCAGCGGTCTCCTGAGCGCTCTCGTTCGCCCACGCGCCAGCGCGTTCACTCGCCAACGCGCTCACTCGACAGCTCGCCTACGCGCCCGCGCGCGATCGCTACCGTGCTCGTTTGTCTCCGCGCGATTGCGCGCCCGCGCTCCAACAGCCCCTCGCGGGCGACTCTTTAGTATTGCCCACGCGCAAGCGTCAGCACGACCCCCGTTCGCGTCTGGTTCCGCAGTTCGCGGCAGTAGCAGGGACGAGTGTCGCCAGGTCGCAGTCGGGATCTCCTCCGCCTAAGCGCAGGTCTCTTTTGCAGGACAAGGAAGGACCATTGGAGAGGTCAAGGCAACATTCTTCCCCTTCTTTTTTGCAGGCAGGTCTAGTGGTGTCCACTCCGAAGGATCGCCCGATCCCCTTCCCTCCAGCGGGAATTTCGGACTCTGTGTCCGTGTCTCGGCAGTCTTGGTTTGGTCCTCTGATGCGGGCGTTAGTGAAGGCTATGAAGCCGGCACTCGCCGATCTAGGACACAAGCCAACGACGGACTCGCCCCTGCTGAAGAGAAGGAGAGGAGTGGACTTCGTGGTGTCTTCTCCCAGGGAGAAGTTGGTTCCTAAGAGGTCCGTCAGGAAGGCTCCGTCCCCTTCGCAGTCGTTTTCTCCTTCTCCCGAGGCCGAGGCCTTTCTGTCCTCAGGAGAGTCCAGCGAGGCGGCGGTCTCCCCCTCGGCACCAAGGGGGGAGTCATCTCCTCGTGGAGAAGAATTGTCTCGCTTGGAAGGTGCCTACCAGACCTCTTTGCTGGAGTCGTGTATCCCGCCCAGGAGGAAACCCAAGGACTCCAAAGACGATTCCGAAGTCTTCTTCACGCATTCGTCAGGAACCAGCCGGACCCCGGGAGAACGTCCAAGCGTCTCCCCAGGAGGAGCTTCCGGGGACAGGAGACTTAGCTGCCAGTCCGCAGGGAGGAGAGCAGCAGGAGTCTGAGCATGCCTTCTGGCAGGTCTTGGGCCTGATGAGACAGCTCAACGGGTTCATGGACCCTGTGGTCGCCCCGCGTGAAGGCAAGGACACGGTCCTGGACCAGGTTTATGGAACTCAGAAGCCCCCAAAGGCCAGCGCGGCTCTGCCCTGGTCCCAGGGGGTGAAGAGTGCCAGAACCAGGGCCAACGCTCAGCTCGCAGTTCTCGCCTCCTCCAGTCGTTCCTCTGCCGGGAACAAACTCCTCCCACCTCCTCGTCTCCAGCAGAGGAGGTATTTCGAGATCATGGGGGAGTCTAGCCCCGCTCTTCCCCTCCACCATTCGGTGGAAGGGCTTACTAGGGGAGTTCCTCTTGAGAAGCTCTCCGCCCGGCAGGTGACGTTCTCGGCGTCGGAGATCCTGAGCCACGAGAAGGTCGCGAAGTGTGCCATGCAGGCCACTTCGTGGCTGGATGTCTGGCTAGGCTCTCTGGGCATCCTATTGCGCTCCGAGGATCTGTCTAAGGAGAGCAATAGGAAGGCCCTGGAGACCTTCCTCCTCTCGGGCACTCGCTCCATCGAGTTCCTGGCACATCAGGTTACCAACCTGTGGGCCAACTCGGTGCTGAAGCGTCGTGATGCGGTGACCGAGAAGTTCCATCCAAAGGTCCCCGCCGTGGATGTCTGCAGGCTCAGACACGCCTCTCTCCTTGGGGGAAATTTGTTTGAGCCCCAGGATATGGAACGAACAGCTGAGAGGTGGAGGAAGTCTAGCCAGGACTCCCTCCTCCAAAGGGCCCTTGCATCTCGGCCCTACAAGCCTCCAGCTCCGCAGCAACACCAGCAGCAGCCTCGCAAGACACCGAAGCAGGCGCCGGCAGCTAAGAAAGTGGTGTCTAAGCCCCAGCCCTTTCCTGACAAGGACAAGAGGGGCGGTAAGTCCTCCAGGGGAGGCAAGACTCTTAGAGGAGGCGGCCGCGCCGCAAACGCTAGGTGTGGCAGTCCCTCCGCGTGTCCACCTGTGGGGGGATGCCTTCAAAGTTGCATATACAGGTGGCAGCAACATGGGGCCGATGCTTGGACGGTCTCCGTGATCGGCCAAGGGTATCGCGTCCCATTCACAACATCTCAACCTCCCCTGACAGCGAATCTAGTGTCGCTGAGCTCCTATGCCATGAGATCGGCAAAGGGGCTAGCCCTTCGGACAGAAGTCAAGACCATACTCAAGAAGGATGCTCTCCAGGAGGTCGTCGACGGCTCCCCAGGCTTCTTCAGTCGACTCTTTCTTGTAAAGAAGGCCTCTGGAGGCTGGAGACCTGTCATCGACCTCTCAGCTCTGAACAAGTTTGTCAAGCAAACTCCGTTCAGCATGGAGACAGCGGACATGGTCAGACTTGCGGTGAGACCACAAGATTTCATGTGCACACTGGATCTGAAGGACGCGTACTTCCAGATCCCAATCCATCCGTCTTCCAGGAAGTACTTGAGATTCAGCCTAGACAGCAAGACCTACCAATTCAAGGTGCTGTGCTTTGGTCTCTCCACAGCACCTCAGGTTCACCAGAGTGTTTACCCTGATTTCGTCTTGGGCGCACAGGAACGGCATCCATCTCCTCCGATATCTGGACGACTGGCTGATCCTAGCAGACTCGGAGTTGACCCTTCTACGACACCGAGACAGGCTTCTGGGACTTTGCCAAGATCTGGGGATCTTGGTAAACCTCGAGAAGTCCTCTTTGCAGCCGTCCCAACGACTGGTTTATCTAGGCATGTTGTTAGACACCAATCTCCACAAAGCCTTTCCATCAGACAACAGGATACCAAGGCTGAGGAGGGTGGCGGAACCCTTCCTCAGGTGGGAAGAGCTTCCTGCCCAATCGTGGTTGTGTCTCTTAGGTCACCTGGCCTCCCTGGCTCATCTGGTTCCAAACGGCCGTCTCAGGATGAGATCCCTGCAGTGGCGGCTCAAGTCCCGGTGGAATCAAGGATCCGATCCCCCGGACTTTCTGGTCCCGATAGGACCCTCGAAACAGGCGGACCTGCGGTGGTGGCTGGTCGACGAGAACCTGCGAAAGGGAGTGGATCTTCTCATCCTCCCCCCGGAATTGACACTGTTTTCAGACGCGTTAAAAGAAGGGGGGGGGCTCACATTCTGAACCAGAGGACCTCAGGCCTTTGGTCAGAATCAGAAAAGTACCTGCACATCAACCTGCTAGAAATGAAGGCCGTATTCCTGGCTCTTCAACAGTTCCAACGGACCCTGGCGGGTCACTCCGTGGTGGTGATGAGCGACAACACCACGGTAGTGGCTTATATCAACAAGCAGGGAGGTACTTTTTCGCATCAGCTATCCCATCTTGCAGTAGAGATTCTGAGGTGGACCGAAGTCCACTCGATAACACTATCAGCTCGCTTCATTCCTGGCAAGAGGAATGTGCTCGCCGACAGCCTGAGCAGGGCTTCGCAGATAGTGAGTACCGAGTGGTCTTTGGATCCTCAGATAGCCAACAAAGTCCTGACTTTGTGGGGTTCCCCGACGGTGGATCTGTTCGCGACAGCTTTAAATTTCAAACTGCCCCTGCACTGCTCCCCAGTCCCGGACCCCAAGGCACTCTGGCAAGATGCTTTCCAGGAACGGTGGGACAACATCGATGTGTACGCCTTTCCACCGTTCTGTCTGATGAGAAGGGTGCTGAACAGGACCAGACTATCGGTCAACCTGTCGATGACTCTGATAGCTCCGCTATAGCATCACGCGGAATGGTTCCCGGACCTTCTGCAGCTCCTGACGGAGCTCCCGAGAGAACTTCCTCCACTACACGAGCTACTCAGACAGCCACATTGCAACATCTTCCACAAAGCCGTAGCCTTGCGTCGGCTTCACGCCTGGAGACTGTCCAGCGTCTCCTCACGGAGAGAGGCTTTTCGCAACAGGTTGCAGAGAGAATGTCTCGGTACCTGCGAAAGTCCTCTGAGGGAGTCTACCAGGCGAAGTGGAGAGTCTTCTGTGGTTGGTGTCGTGGGAGGGGTATCTCTCCACTCGATGCCACTATTCCAGCAATAGCGGAGTTTCTCGTTTATTTGCGGGAGGAAATGCGCCTTTCGGTCTCAGCGGTGAAAGGCTATCGCTCAGCCTTGAGCTTGGCTTTTAGGCTGAAAGGAGTGGACATTTCTTCCTCGCTGGAACTCTCTTTACTCATACGTAGCTATGAGCTTACCTGTCCTCAGTCGGAAGTGAGACCTCCTCCATGGAACATGGTTCGGGTTCTCAGGGCTCTTAAGAGACCTCCCTTCAAACCATTACGCCAGGCCTCTGATCGCCACCTGACTTGGAAGACAGCTTTCCTGCTCGCGTTGGCCTCTGCCAAACGAGTTAGTGAACTTCATGGTCTCTCGTACGACGTCGCCCATTCAAGGGGATGGGGGGAGGTAACATTCAGGTTCGTCCCTGAGTTTGTTGCCAAGACTCAGAACCCTGGAGTGCCGGACCCACGGTTCGACTCTTTCAGGGTCGCGAGTCTCCGTTCTGTAACAAGCGACCCAGACCAGCTGCTATTATGCCCAGTGAGGAGTCTGAGGTGTTACTTGAAGAGAACAGCTGCAGTTCGTCCTCAGATGCAAGCATCGTTTGTTAGCACAGGCAGGACGAAGAGGAGGGTCACCAAGAACACCATCTCGGCTTGGATTCGAAGGGTTATCCATCACGCCTTGAATCCGGACCCTCCTCCGTCACGTCGCCCTAGGGCTCACGACGTCAGGGGCATCGCTACGTCCCTGGCCTTCAAGAGAAACTTCTCTGTGATGCAGGTGCTTCAAGCTGGGGTCTGGAAGCGTCAGACGACCTTCACAGCCCACTACCTGCAGGACGTGACCCACAGGAGCCTCGATACTTTTTCTATCGGCCCTTTGGTGGCTGCACAACAGCTGGTCTAACCTCAGGCTCCTTTATGAACAGGTAGCAGTAGGTTGAGGGCGTTGTTACCCGGTTTTAGTCTGCATGAATGAAAGAGTATGTCTGGCCCTTACTTCTTTCTTCATCCTCATCCTCTGCAGGTAAACCATGCTTCCTTGTGCTCCTAGTATTAAGCTTAATACTGTCGCGTCCCCCATACCCTGACGAGGTGGTATTTGGAACGTCTTATCCTGGATTTCTATCTAAAGGACTCAAGGTCAACTTCATAGGACGTGTCACGCTCTTTCCTCCACACATAACTTATGTAGGCCACGTTCCTTGCGGAGCAAGGAACTTGTGAGGTGCAGGGACTCCTTTTCTCGAGTGCTACTCACTTGGAGTTGGAGTCCCCGGGTAAAGCCAAAGTCAGTACGGCTGGGGACTTTCCACCCTTCCTAAGGGGTAAGTCACCCAATGTAAATAGCATGGTTTGTATTTCGGTTACGGAACAAATGACAAATTCGGAGATAATTTGTATTTTTCCTAACCATACAAACCTTAGCTATTTACACATATTTGCCCGCCAGCCCTGTCCCCCAAGTCAAGTCCTACCTCTAAGTGAAGTGAAGCAAATCATCGGTGTGTGGGGGGGGAGGGGTAGCAAGCTACCCTACCCCCGCTAACTAGCGCGGGGGTAGTTAACCCTCATTAAAATCTATTGGCTCGTCAATTTCAGCTACGCCGAAAGTAAACCCAATGTAAATAGCTAAGGTTTGTATGGTTAGGAAAAATATAAATTATCTCCGAATTTGTCATTTTTGGATGAGAGTGCCATGTCGTCCTGATGGACCCACCAATTGCTGACCCTACCCGAAACTACTCTATCTGTGGCTATTCCTGCTTAAAGACAAGTAAAAGGAATGGCGGCCGGTAGTATTACAGATAGTAGGTCCACCGTGGTACCTAGAACGGCACCTCCTTTCTTTCGCCACTCTTCCCCCTTACATCAAAGAGTTAAATCTATCAGGGTGAAGATTGCTATGTGTCGTATCTAAAAACTAAACTACGTCCCTGATCCCTAGCGATATCCTGGGTTGGATACTCGCGCCAGGAGTTAGAATCCTGGAGACCTTCGGTTTATTTCTCTGGGAGTATCACTGTAGCAGATATCCCTTAGAAAGGCTACCTAAAGGAACCTTCCATCAGGACAACATGGCTATCTCACCCAAAAATAGATTTTTTGCTTTGCTCAAAATCTGTTTATTAGACATAAATACCTCAAATTTTGGAAGACTGACAGAATTCCTGGTTTTGGTTTACCAAGCTGATTAATAATACCAGCTGTAAATTGATCTCTGCTTAGCATTTGCTCTTCTGGTATCCCAGTCTTGGAGACTTTGAAATAAAAGCTTTTCCTTACTCAAATGCTGAGCTGTGAAATGCAAAAGAGGAGTTTCTTTAAGAGGATGTTATGTAAAATTGTAGGAGAATATCTAGGTGTGTTTAAAAAAGCGGGCCTTCCAAAGATTTGTTATATTGATATATTATTATTGTTTTTAGTGGGATATGAATTGTCAAATTTTGGTGTAGAGATATTCATACAAAGTTCTTTGAAAGTTAATATTTTTCTTTTTTCTGCTATATTCTCATTCTTATTCACCTAAAACATTTATCCAGTGTTGATGTCCATAGATATTGCAGTGCCAAATATTATGTGCTAATCTATCCCTCTTTTTGTATTCTACTGTTAAGGAGATATCATTGTGCCATTTGAATAAAACCAGACAAATTGCATTAGGCGATAGTTTTCTTTTTCGCAGAAGAGGTCTTTTGCCTGGGATTGTCTTCCACAAGACATAATTTCAAGAGGGAGCTTTTGACATTGTCCTTAGTGCTTTAGTCTTTAAAATTGGTGCGTTTTGTTTTGTTGAATTAATATGATGGTTTATATCTGTATTATATTTATTGGGTCAAATTTATATTTTTTCTCATTTGGTCTTTATAATTGTTTAGAAACTTGCAAGGCCAGTTAACAGCATGACTGTCATACTCAAAATGGAAACTTGCTGTGATGATTAGAGAGGAGCATAGTACCCATTCTCTCTCCCATGTTTTTTTTAACCTAAAGTCGCGTTGATGTATAAACCATTATCTGCATTGTCATTTCAACTTCTTTTTTTCTCAGCACCACTGGAATTCATCTTTATTATTTTGCAATTCCAAGGTGTTGCGCAGATTCTGCCATCAATTGGAAATTGGGGTAATCAGTTTATATTAATCTCTTTGGCTGGTCCTTAGATGTATACCCTCTTTTGTAGTCTTCTTTTTTATGAAGACTTTAGCCAGAAGGCTTTGCTTGTTTGTGATATTTTTTCATAAAGTTATCTATTTATGGCTCTTATGTAATAATCCTAGGTAAGCAAATTTATTTTTGACTGCAATTTACTATTCGTGATTTTTAGAATTAGTTGATATACATGCCCTAACTGAAATTTGATCTTATGAAATTTAGCTGGAATTTAGAGTTCAGATATACAGTATATATAGTAATTAGATGTCTTGTGGCCGTGTTAACTATGGTCTGAAATATAGTAAACTTAATTTGGATCCAGATAATCATATGTTGGTTTCTCCTAGAAAAGGATTTGGTTGGTGTGTATATCTCAATCTCAACTGAAATTAGCTGAATACTATAGACTGTTACCTTCTACAGGCTCTTTCTGTAGCACCTATGGAAAATCATTGAGAGGTTTTGATAAAAGTGATTTTGACGAAGGAAAAATCTATTTCTGGGAAGAGACCTGTGACGTCCGGTGAAAGAAGTCCTTCTTTACACTTTTCTAATATAAATCTTCCAAATATACTAGAGAAAGATAAAAGCATGGAATGCAGATAAATATTGTTACTGCTTCCATTAATTATCCAATTCCACATGAAATACCTAATTTAGTTTGACTTTTACTAGTAGCTTGTTAACTTCAACTTTTTTCTCCTCGCACTCCTTACATGGATTTTCCCAGTGTGGCAAAACAATATTTTTCTTTTCCCTCATAATTCTCCTCTTGATCCACCCACATTCCTTAGCAAAGTAAGAATAACTTCTGCTTATCACTGGATAGAAAACATTTTGGAGTTTGCTTGTCACTGAGAAGTCTATATCTGTTACATTTCATAACTCTTGAGTGGCATTGAAGACCTATTATAGGCTGACGCTCTTCGACAATGGAGAGGTAAACGGTCTGATAGAGATGATTGCCCTTTCAAATCAAATCTGTAACTGGAGTTTGAAGATTTTTCAAGTAGGCTAAATCTTTGTCCTTTATAATTTCACCCCTATCCTTTCCAAGAATTCTGTTTTGAGGAATTATTTGTAAGGCGAGGTGTTAAGTAAAGTAAACTGTTCGAGACCTTGATGCTACTGATCTTAAGAAGAAGGCCCATGCATATACTTGTCAAACCTATACAAGTACTGTATCTCACCTTTTAGGTTGTAACTTGCTTCTGACTCTATTGAAATGAACCACAGATCTCTAGATTTCAATTAGTAAAAATACAGTAAACAGTTTTAAATCATTCAAATAAAGGGATTTTTGTCAAATAAACTATTTTAAATCATTCAAATGTTGTAGAGGGATTTTTTATGTACTCTGTCAAAGTGTTGAGTGGGTTAGGGCATTCTGTTCCTGTCCCAAGGCCACTTTCGCTCCCTACAGTCATGCCACTTTTCGGGAGTTATTGAGATATTTTTTTTTATTATTTCCTCAAATTGTCTCATACAATGTACCAAAGATGAAGTAACTACAGTAAGTCATTGATTTCAGGACTCTGCTATTTTTCTTGCACCTTGTCCCCGAGAATTATTTTATCCAAACACCCAAAGTATCTATATTTCTTCGCTTACTAGTGTTGTGATTTGTCGGGTCATTAATTATTCTCTCTATTGGAATTTTACATGGGATGCATCATCAGATATTTTGGATATTTCTGCAAAATAGCTTACAAGAGTATCTGTCACCATCTAGGGGTTTCCAACTACTGTACTTTCATTAACTATTTTGGATAATGGCGGTTTGCAAAGTACATATTTACCAATTCCTTTTCTACAACTTTTGTCAGAGCTTAAGGACAAAATATTTTACAGGAATTTACTTTAATTTCAACCTAAATTTTGCTTTTGTCTTGAAATATTTCATTTTGTAATGGTCATATTGTTCTATGAGCTGTGGGACATTTTGGGATTGGAATGGAGACCAACGGGAAAAATTCCATTTTGCCGAAAGAAAAAGCTTATATTTGGGAGATGCTGTGTGATCCCCAATGCTTTTTCTGTTAGGGTAGAACAGGAAGTCCAATACCTGTAAGCAGGATGTACCAAAGAAATATTGCTTTCCTTTCCTTAGGATCTGTGTGTCAGCTTACAAGCATTCGGCAATCAGGAATATAGTGGCTCTGAGTGGAGAGACAGCCCTTCTACAACACTGACCACAAAAGATTGCCCACTTTGCCTGACAGACTGCAATAGAGGATCTCCTGAGATATCCAGACTTCTGCTTCGCCAATGATTGTGAAAACCCTCTCTGAGTAAGGAGATGCTGGATAACTTCTAAGTGTGAAGTTGTAGGGTTGTGACTGTCCTGTGATAGATCTTTGCATATAGGTGGTCATATAAGGGGGTTACCTCCTTTGGAACCTCCATCAGCAGCAACAGAAGGTCCGGTTACTACTCTGCATGTTGCCATAGCAGAGCTATTAGTGTCATTGGTAGGTTGGAGGACAATCTCATTTAGTTGAGGAGCCTCCGGATTAGGTATAATTGTGGGATTATGTGGACGTCCAGGTTGTCCCAAGGATGTTGGAGGGCATCCTAGAACACTGCCTGCAGATCTGGTACTGGAGAGCAGTACAGTACATCGGCATTTTGTGATTGAGACACATCATGAACAGGTCTATCAGAGGCGAACCCTACCAAGTCAGGACTTTGTTGGCTATCTGAGGATCCAACTATCTGAGTCTTCCAGCACAGATTGTCTGCTAGGATGTTCTTTTTGCTTGGGATGAACCAAGCTGACAGTGAGATCTGTTTGTCTTCTGTTCATCTCAGAATCTCAACATCCAGATGGCAGAGCTCTTGTGAGAAAGTACCTCCTTGTTTGTTTAAGTACAGTATGCCACCGCAGTCATGTTGTCGCTTATCACCTTTGCTGAGTGACCTAAAAGGAGCTGTTAGAAGTGTTGAAGGGCTAAAAAGGCTGCCTTCAACTCCAGGCGGTTTATGTAGCGCTGCTAATCGTAGTCAGACCACAGCCCGGAGGCCATGTGTTGTTGCAGGTAAGCTCCCCACCCTTATTTTGAAGAGCATCAAATCTAGAGTAGAAAGAAAATCTACCCCTTGGAGAAGGTTGAAGTCTTGCATCCACCAACTAAGTCTTTCTTCTGCTCTGATCCGAATGGAATGCATGCTTCTGGAGGATCCTTGCACTGAGACCATGGGATCTTCAGTTGCCACTGAAGTAACCGAATGCGAAGGCGACCATTGACGACTAAGCGATTCAAGGACACCAGGTGTCCCAACAGACTTTGCCTCTAGTGGGCTGGCAGCGAGGTCTGCAAGAGAAAGTGTCTAGATGGAAAAATCTTTCCCAAATGAGGTGTATAGGCATTCCCAAATATAACAGATTTTGTTTGGGGTGCAGGGATAACTTTTCAATATTTAATACAACCCCCAGATCATAGCAAAACTCGAGTATCATGTTTCAGTGTGGGAGAAGGCTCTCCACCAAGTCTGTCAGAATCAGCCAGTTGTCCAGATAACAGAGTAGATGATTACCATTGGCATGGGTCCATGCCAAAACTAGAGTGACCACCCTTGTGAACACTCATGGTGCTGTCAACAGGCTGAAGCACAGCACTCAAAGCTGGTATATTTTATTGTGCAGTTAGAATCTTAGGTACTTCCTTGATGCTGGGTGGATCAGAATCTGCAAGTATTCATCTGTCAGGTCCACTGTGATCATGAAGTCCCCTGGTCTGATTGCCTGTCTAATTGTGGCTGCAGTCTCTATCTTAAACAGAGTTTGAAGGATGAACTCATTCAAGGCTGGAAGGTCTATGACTGGTCTCCAACCTCCAGATGCCTTCTCTACAGGGAAAAGTTGACCCAACTGAAGAATCCTGGGGGCCCATCGATGACCTCTTGGAGAGCACCCTTCTCTAACATAGTCTGCACTTCCGCCTGAAGAGCGATGTCCTTCACTGATCCCTTCACAAAGGACAATGAACTCATTGGATGACGAGTCAGGGGAGGGAGAGAGCTGATGAACGGATGGTGTACCCTGACCAAAAGACACTTATGTCCACGGTTTAGCTACGTGAAACTCCCAACACTGCCACCTGCATCTCCCCACTGGTAGAATTGTGGAGGGAACGCCCTCCTCCAAACGGGGCCGCTATCCACGGCTAGCAGCTCTCCCTCCCCTTCCTTGAGGCCCTTTACCCAGAAAGGGTTGTCTGGAAGGGATGCTCTTTCTGGCGATGGTCTGCCTGGAAGAATCATTGAAGATCTTATGTGCCTGTCGCTGCGCAGCAGGAACTTTTGGCAAAAACTGGTGTTGAAGAGGAGGCTGGTATATTACTGCTCTGGGGAGAAGAGAGTCTTGTCTCGCTTTTCTTCACTTCTTCACAACGGCCTCGACGTCTTCAACAGGTAATAAAGACGGAGCAGAGATAAGGGAGTTATAGAGCAGGATCTCCATCTTTGGCATTTTCTTCAGGAACTTGAAGAAGATAACATCTCGCCTCTTTGAGGCCCAGTTGGCCCATTAGTTGGCAGCATTATGTGCCAAGAACTCTTATCACCCTGTTATCAGACAAGAAAATGTTTGTGAAGATTATCCAAGAAAAGGCTTAAAGGATTGCCTTCACTAATCTCTCCAGCAGCTGAGAACACAACCATTTTTGCCACTAGCTTCTCTGCTGACAAGCCCTAGGCCAAGGCCATCACTGCCATGTCTAATGGCAGAGGAGAAGGGTTGTCATCCAGGATGTCGTAATACTTCCTCTGACTCATGTATGAGGAAGGAAGTAGTCTGGATGGGTTGCCAGCCCTGAATGAGTCCTTCCTTGCAGATATCTGCAAATTAACCTTCCTCATGGAACCAGCTATTAACTGGGATCAAGGAAGTTCTAACTTCGGCTTCTTGGGCCTAGGGGTGCTACAGAGAAGGTCTAGAGTCACGTTTCTCCCCTCTGAGATGGAGTACATTGGTTTCCCAAGGCCACTAACTGTCCTGATGCAGGACAGGATTTGGAGGCAGACTGAGTCTGACTCGCCTTGTTCAGTGGTCAGAGCTTTAGGGCTTGTTGGCACTGGCAGAACACCTACAGAAGAGTCTGAATCATTGGCAAGGTGTACATCCACCTCCTGTCTCATACCTGACTGAGCCGGAGGTGGGTCAAAGTCTTTATCGGGTACCTCAGTAGGGGAACGAAGCGTAGGAGGGCTTCCCAAGACGTGGGATCTGACATAGCAGCAACGGCATAGGGGACTCGTCTCTGAAGAATGGGGTCATCAGCCACTTTAGACACCCAGTTCTTCAGGAGGGAAGTTATGTCCTTTCAACCTTCGTACTTGCCTGTGAAGGAGGCTAGGATACTTTGTGACTCCTGAAGGCTAGGGATCCTCTCATGGCTGGAAAGAGTCTGGGGACTAATAAGTCTGAGAGAGTTCCAAAGAGAGGGCAGAGTCTTTGGTGATGGAACGGAAGAGGTTCTGGGATGAAGGTTATCTCCTGGAGGTAGAATGACTTGCGTTGGCCTCCAACGCCTCTGATGAATCTATGCTAGGAAGAGACCCAACCTTTCCCACATGAGGTCAGGTTCTGAAAGCCTTGGCCTGCCAGCCCCTGTTTCCAGATGCTTTTTGTACCTGGAAATGTGAGCAGATGATGTGTTTATGGTGCCCTAGGCAGTGTGGTAGGGATGGGAGAAGCAAGGGTAGCATGAAAGCTAGCTATCGTGCTCTGCTGCCTGGGATTAAAGGGAGCCCCAGGGTTCCCTGGAGACACAATTGTCATCAAAGGAATTAAAACAGAATCATCAGGGTGAATCGACGAAGCTGTACTGTAGTCCCAATCAGAGCAGCTAAAATGGCGAGGGCTGCTTGAACAATTTTCCGAATCAAAGCTGAATCGGGATCCCAAGGAGTTGCAGCAGGCTGTCGCACCCTAGCAGTACCAACGATACTTAGCTGAGTCCCTTATCAGGCAAGTAGGAACAAGAAAAAAAATAATTTACTTTCTTTCTGGATGTCGGCTACCCCACAAAATTGACGAAAGTGCCATGGTAAATAACTATATACAAGCCAGAGTTTTCTACACAAGTGTTACCTACCATCACTTATCCTGAAAGTCCCATCTGCAATCAAGGTGGAGTTATAATGAGAGAGGAAGGGGAAGGTGGGTACTTCCCTGTGACCCACTTGTAACAACTGGTATGATTGTTGACACCTCGTTAAAAGTTTTTATAGCCTTGTTCCTGCTTGCGCTATGTTCTATGTAAAGTTAAAAAAAATACAAATTACTTCCTAATTTGTTTGTATGAATACCTGTATTGCTTAATGAGATGTGGACCTTTTCAAGTTTGGTAGTTATGTTTTGGTTAGATATAAAAAATTATTAACAATTAGAATTACCTTCGTTAACATTATCAATGTTAATTGCTTTTTCAAGTTGATTTTGCCTATAAACAAAATGATTTAACTGTGAACAGAATATCATATGAGGCTTACAATTATCTATGAACATTTTTATGTTTTCTCATGGTATAGAAAAAAAAACAATAGTTTACATCAAATATGACACTGAAAATGAATGCAAATCTAATCCTTGATATTTCTATTCTGAGTAATGACATGGTGAAAGTCATGACGCATGGCACATTTTGGCTACCAAGGTTATCTTTAAGGTTTCAAAACCCTGTTTTGTATTCTCCAAGCCTAGCTTTGTGGACTGAGTAAAACATTTTGTTAAAAAATAGAAAAGTTTTTAGAGATATACCATTCATATTTGGCTGCATGAATTTAGATCTTACAAAGATACAGAATTGTATTTTTATTTTATAAATTTTTCTTCCTTCATACAGGATGAATACACAGAACACAGATCAGTCGTTACGCATGCGGTATTTAATCCATCTGGAACTTTGGTTGCATCTGCCGATACTGATGGCGTGGTGAAATTATGGTCACCATCTCCTTCACCTAAGTATGTCTCAAAATTATTTCTACCTACAGTAGACTAAAGATTTTTTTTTATTGTTGTTATTTGTTCTGCTATTTGATCAGATTTTAAGTATGCTGGTAAGTGAGGAGAATAAAATATGTTATTAGTTCAAAATGTTTATAGTTTATGTCCTGATTTCCTCTCCTCAATGGGCTACTGGGCTTTTGGAGCCCTAACTCCAACTAAGGTTGTAGCTTAGTTAGTCATAATAATAATAATGCTAATAATAATAATAGTAAATAGACTACCTATGTTGCATGCTCAATAAAATCACAAGGCAGAACAAGTAGAATTTAGATTAGGTTTCAAAGGGTGGTAAGTTTCTTGGCGAGTTAGTGTTGATGAAATTGAGAGCATTGTAATTATATATGTCCTGTTTCACTTCTCAAATATTTTTTTTTTCTATTTTCCTATTAAATGTAGTCCCTTAGTAGTTAGAAAGAAATTAACGCCCTCTTATATGTAGTTAGTTTCTTTGCCTAAGATTTCCTTAATGAAGTAACCATCACCCAATCTCCTTTCACAGCTATTACTTGGTTTCACAAAACAAGTAATGTACTGGTTTCTGCTCCTCTTCTTCTTTCCCTTTTCTTTTCTGCTCGAGGGTACACTCAGCCACACTATCGTATCTAGTTTCTCTTCCTCTTGTTTTGTTAAAGCTTATATAGTTTATATAGGAAATATTCATTTTAATGTTATATAGAAAATATTTTTTTCAATATTAAACTTAGCCGGTGATCATATAAGCTGTCAGCTCTGCTGCCCGACAGAAAAACCTAAGGACAAAATACGCCAGCGATCGCTATACAGGTGGGGGTGTACATCAACAGCGCCATCTGTCGAGCAGGTACTCAAGTACTCCATGTAAACACAGAACCAATTTTCTCTCTGTCGTGCCACCGGCAAGACCTACTAAATACGCTGTTGCTTACTGGATTGGTTTTCACAGATTTTGGTGAAGTACACATTTCTAGTTATTAGCTTTCGCTTTGCAGAGGTTATCTTCAATACTTCCTTGCATTCTTTGATTGAATTTTGGATTATTTGTTGACGACTTGGATAGATTTTGAATTCCCCTTTGACTAATTCAAGATGGCTGACCCTTCTCAAGTCCCTAAATACAGAAAGTGTAGTGCTAGGGACTGTTCAAGGCGTCTTCCGAAGGCCTCTATCGATCCGCACACCATTTGTTCCAATTGTCGGGGTAAAACCTGTCAATTGGAAGATCGATGTGAGGAATGCGTTGGGCTTTCGGAATTCGATTTTTTCGAATTCCTGAAATATTCACGTAGGCTAGAGAGAGATAGAGTCAGGAGAAGTTCATCTCGCTCCGTTGATTTTTCCTCTCCCCATGCCCCACAACCTATTTCTTCCCCTGTAGTGGTTGCTCCTGATCCCCCTTCTAGCACTCAACAACCTTCGATGGCGGATATGATGCGTGCCATCCAGGCTCTGGGTGAGAGAGTCGAGTCGTTGGCGAGTGACCGTAATCAACTCATGGCAGACGTCAAGGAGTTGAAGGGTAAGAGTGCAGTGGGTAGTGACAAAGTGAGTGGTAGTGTTGTGGAAAGTGTTAGTGTTGCGCTTGAGGGTGCGTCTGTTCGTGCCTGTCGTTCTCCCAGTCCGGGACCTCTTGCAAGCTCCCAAGCCCAGGGGAGAAGCAATGTCGTACAACCAAAGGGTTCGACAGGCTTTAATCAGCGGACAGACGTTCCCTCCGTGGTTTCGGACGTATCTCGCCAAGATCGCCCCACCCACAAGAAGACGAGAGAGCCCATTTATTCCTCGTCTGCGGAAGATGTTTCTCGGAAGAAACAATGGACCAAGGTCTCACGACCTCTTAAACGCAAGGTCCCTTCCGCGCAAGTCCAACGGCCCAGTTGTAGCCACTGGGTCAGTTCGGACTCGCTGCAGTCTTCCGATGACTGCACACCTCCTAAGAGAGGCAAAGCGGTACCGCAACAGGCAGTAACACCGTCTGTTGCCGCACCTGCTACTGTAGACCCTAAGTGGGCTTTGCTGCAGACCATGCAGACACAGTTGTCATCTTTAATGCAGGACTTTCGTGCGGAGAAGGTTGACGCTGCACCCGTTAGCCTACAACCGTCCACGGTTGTGCGTCCAGTTGACGCTGAGGCTACCTTCTCCCGCACTCCAGCTGTGAGAGTCCCGCCACCCATGCGCACTGCTCCCTGCCAGCCGCATGTTGACGTTCTCCGACGCACGGAACCCTCCGTTGACGTTCGCGAGTTACAACAACAACCTAAGTTGTTTTGTTTTGACGCGGTGCGTCAACCTCCGCAACCCACTGTGGTTACCACTACTCGCCCACAGCAGACTAGACAGTCAGGAGTAGACGCTTTGCGCCCCCGCGCAGCTATGGTTGTTGCCAGCTCACAGACTGGCCAACAGTTCCATGACGTTGCGTCCAGTGCAGTCACGCGTGCACCCGTGCTGCCGGACTCAGCTGACCAGCCAATTCCTACTCCTTTGCCGCTTCCTCCTCAGCTTTCAGACGATGGACTCTCTGATGATGACGACGCTGCACACCTTGACGACCCGCACATGGACATCGACGAACCCAAGACCACGCCTCCCTCCTTGGACTTTAGGAAAGTACTTGCACTGTTCAAGGATATGTATCCTGATCAGTTTGTTTCTGCAGCCCCACGCTCTCCTCCATCTGAGTTCGCTTTAGGCACGCAGTCATCCGCGCCTGCCTTTACGAAGCTCGTCCTCGCCCGCTCGTCCAAGAGAGCCTTAAGGGTGTTGGGAGATTGGATGCAGTCCAAAAAGCACCTTGGGAAGACAGCATTCTTGTTTCCCCCTGCGAAACTCGCTTCCAGATCGAGCGTCTGGTATGCCACGGGAGAAGTTCTCGGCTTGGGAGTTCCTGCCTCTGCCCAGGGCGACTTCTCAAGTCTAGTAGACTCTCCCCGCAGGCTGGCCATGAGACGCTCCAAGATTTGTTGGACTCCTTCAGATTTAGATCATCTGATGAAAGGAGTGTTCAGAGCCTTCGAAGTGTTTAACTTTTTGGATTGGTGTTTGGGAGCGTTGAGCAGGTAGACCTCCCCTTCTGACAAGGAAACTTCCATGCTCATTATGTCCTGCATGGACAAGGCCATACGGGACGGTTCCAGTGAGCTTGCGGCTTCGTTCGTTTCCGGGGTCCTCAAGAAACGGGAAAACCTTTGCTCCTTCTTGTCAGCTGGAGTAACACAATGTCAGAAATCGGAGCTTATGTTTGCTCCTCTCTCGAAGTGCCTTTTCCCAGAGGAGTTGATCAAGGAGATTGCTGCCTCCTTGATTCAAAAAGACACGCATGACCTGGTTGCGTCATCTGCACGCAAAGCCACCCCTTTGCCTACCGTGTCTAGACCCAGGATGGATACTCCAGCGTCAAGATTTATTCCGCCCTTTCGTGGCAGAGCCCCCAGCAGAGGAGGTGCTCGTGCCGAAGGAAAACGTGGGAGCAAGAAGAAAGGTACCAAGTCCTTTAGAGGCAGAGTCTGACTGCCACCTTCTTCAGACAGCAGTGGGAGCCAGACTCAAGAACTACTGGCAGTCCTGGGAGAACAGGGGCGCAGATGCACAATCTGTGAAGTTGCTCAGAGAAGGGTACAAGATCCCATTCTTGCGCAAGCCCCCTCTAGCAACAACTCCCATCGACCTCTCTCCCAGGTACAGAGAGGAGGACAAGAGACTAGCTTTGAAGCAAGAGGTGTCTCTCTTACTAGAAAAGGGAGCGGTAGTCAAAGTCCGGGACCATCAATCCCCGGGCTTCTACAACCGTCTCTTCTTAGTGGTAAAGAAGACAGGAGGGTGGAGACCGGTGCTAGACGTCAGTGCTCTGAATGTCTTTGTCACAAAGCAGACGTTCGCCATGGAGACGACAAAGTCTGTTCTAGCAGCGGTCAGGAAGGAAGACTGGATGGTCTCTTTAGACCTCAAGGACGCTTACTTTCACGTCCCCATCCACCCAGATTCCCAACCTTTTCTAAGGTTCGTTTACGGGAAGGTTGTCTACCAATTTCAAGCCCTGTGCTTTGGCCTAAGCACGGCGCCTCTTGTCTTTACGAAACTGATGAGGAATATTGCCAAATTCCTACATTTAGCAGACATCAGAGCCTCCCTCTATTTGGACGACTGGCTTTTAAGAGCTTCGTCCAGTCGTCGCTGTCTGGAGAATCTAAAGTGGACTCTAGATCTGACCAAGGAATTGGGTCTCCTGGTCAATATGGAAAAGTCCCAACTGGTCCCATCCCAAACTATAGTGTACCTAGGGATGGAGGAGATTCACAGTCAAGCTTTTCGGGCTTTTCCGTCGGCCCCCAGAATAAGTCAAGCCCAAGGATGCATCCAGAACATGCTAATGAAGGACCGATGTTCAGTCAGACAGTGGATGAGTCTGATAGGGACGCTTTCATCACTGGACCAGTTCATTGCGTTAGGGAGACTGCACCTCCGTCCCCTTCAATTTCACCTGGCTGTTCACTGGAGAAAGGACAAGACGCTAGAAGCGGTCTCGATCCCTATTTCCGAGAAGATGAAGTCATCACTGACTTGGTGGAAGGACAACATCAACCTCGGAGAGGGTCTGCCCCTGGCTGTTCAGACCCCCAACCACGTTCTCTTCTCGGACGCATCGGACACGGGCTGGGGTGCGACATTAGACGGTCGGGAATGCTCGGGCACCTGGAACTCGGAGCAAAGAACGTTACATATCAACTGCAAGGAGCTACTGGCAGTTCATCTGGCCTTGAAAAGCTTCAAGTCCCTCCTTCTAGGCAAGGTGGTGGAGGTGAACTCCGACAACACCACGGCCTTGGCGTACATCTCCAAGCAAGGAGGGACCCATTCTATGACGTTGTACGAGATCGCAAGGGACCTCCTCACCTGGTCAAGAGATCTAAACCTGTCTCTAGTAACGAGGTTCATTCAAGGCAACATGAATGTCATGGCGGACCGCCTCAGTCGGAAGGGTCAAATCATCCCAACAGAATGGACCCTTCACAAGAATGTATGCAAGAGACTTTGGGCCACATGGGGCCAACCTACCATAGATCTCTTCGCAACCTCGATGACCAAGAGGCTCCCAAATTATTGCTCGCCAATCCCGGACCCAGCAGCAGTTCATATAGATGCTTTTCTACTGGATTGGTCCCATCTAGACCTTTATGCATTCCCCCCGTTCAAGATTGTCAACAAGGTACTGCAGAAGTTCGCCTCTCACGAAGGGACAAGGTTGACGTTGGTTGCTCCCCTCTGGCCCGCGAGAGAATGGTTCACCGAGGTACTGCAATGGCTGGTGGACGTTCCCAGAACTCTTCCTCTAAGAGTGGACCTTCTACGTCAGCCACACGTAAAGAAGGTACACCCAAGCCTCCACGCTCTTCGTCTGACTGCCTTCAGACTATCGAAAGACTCTCGAGAGCTAGAGGCTTTTCGAAGGAGGCAGCCAGGGCGATTGCTAGAGCAAGGAGGACATCCACTCTTAGAGTCTACCAGTCGAAGTGGGAAGTCTTCCGAAGCTGGTGCAAGTCGGTATCAGTATCCTCAACCAGTACCTCTGTAACTCAAATAGCTGACTTCCTTTTATACCTGAGGAAGGAAAGATCTCTTTCAGCTCCCACGATCAAGGGTTACAGAAGCATGTTGGCAGCAGTCTTCCGTCACAGAGGCTTAGATCTTTCCAACAACAAAGATCTACAGGACCTCCTTAAGTCTTTTGAGACCTCGAAGGAGCGTCGTTTGGCCACACCAGGTTGGAATTTAGACGTGGTACTAAGATTCCTTATGTCAGAAAGGTTCGAGCCGCTACAATCAGCCTCCTTTAAAGATCTCACTTTAAAGACTCTTTTCCTCGTCTGCTTAGCAACAGCTAAAAGAGTCAGTGAGATACACGCCTTCAGCAGGAACATCGGATTTTCATCTGAAACGGCTACATGTTCTTTGCAGCTTGGTTTTCTAGCCAAAAACGAACTACCTTCTCGTCCTTGGCCGAAATCGTTCGATATTCCAAGCCTTTCTAATTTGGTTGGAAATGAACTAGAAAGAGTCTTATGCCCTGTTAGAGCTCTTAAGTTCTATTTAAGACGAACTAAACCTTTACGAGGACAGTCAGAAGCTTTATGGTGTGCTATTAAGAAACTTTCTTTACCTATGTCGAAGAATGCAGTTTCCTATTATATCAGACTGTTGATACGAGAAGCTCATTCCCATCTGAATGAGGAAGACCATGCTTTGCTGAAGGTAAGGACACATGAAGTTAGAGCTGTCGCAACTTCAATGGCCTTCAAACAAAACAGATCTCTGCAGAGTATAATGGACGCAACCTATTGGAGAAGCAAGTCAGTGTTCGCGTCTTTTTATCTTAAAGATGTCCAGTCTCTTTACGAGAACTGCTACACCCTTGGACCATTCGTAGCAGCGAGTGCAGTAGTGGGTGAGGGCTCAACCACTACATTCCCCTAATTCCATAACCTTTTTTTAATCTTTCTCTTGAAATGTTTTTTATTGTTGTTTTTGGGTTGTCCGGAAGGCTAAGAAGCCTTTCGCATCCTGGTTGATTTGGCGGGTGGTCAAATTCTTTTCTTGAGAAGCGCCTAGATTAGAGGTTTTGATGAGGTCCTTTAGTATGGGTTGCAACCCTTGATACTTCAGCTCCTAGGAGTCGCTCAGCATCCTATGAGGATCGCGAGGCTCAGTAAGGAAGACGTACTTAAAAAGGCAGAGTAATTGTTCAAGTCGACTTCCTTACCAGGTACTTATTTATTTTAAGTTTGTTATTTTGAATAACTGCTAAAATGAAATACAAAATACTTAGCTCATAATGTAAACATGTAATGCTGGTCTCTACCCACCCCCCTGGGTGTGAATCAGCTTATATGATCACCGGCCAAGTTTAATATTGAAAAATTTTATTTTTATTAATAAAATAAATTTTTGAATATACTTACCCGGTGATCATATATTAAAGGACCCTCCCTTCCTCCCCAATAGAGACCCAGTGGACCGAGGAGAAAATTGGTTCTGTGTTTACATGGAGTACTTGAGTACCTGCTCGACAGATGGCGCTGTTGATGTACACCCTCACCTGTATAGCGATCGCTGGCGTATTTTGTCCTTAGGTTTTTCTGTCGGGCAGCAGAGCTGACAGCTTATATGATCACCGGGTAAGTATATTCAAAAATTTATTTTATTAATAAAAATAACATATTTTAATGTTTTTACTGATTTATGTTTCCTTGTTTCCTTTCCTCACTGGGCTATTTTCCCTGTTGGGACCCCTGGGCTTATATCATCCTGCTTTTCCATCTAGGGTTGTAGCTTAGCAAGTAATAATTATAATGATAATAAACGGATTTTGAGCGAAGCGAAAAATCTATTTTTGGGTGAGATAGCCATGTCGTCCTGATGGAAGGTTCCTTCAGTAGCTTCCTAAGGGTATATATGACTTTAGTAGATATTCCCAGAGAATTAAACTAAAGGTTTCACAGAATTCTAACTTTTGGCGCAAGTACCCTTAAGGTTTCCTTTTAGGATATCGTATAATAACAGGGGATGTATACTTGACACGCCACATAGCTATCTGCACCGCACATAGCGTTTACGCTTCGAGGGGGAAGTTGGTGGCAAGATATGGGAGGAGCTGTTACAAAGTTCTCCTCCTCCGTTACTGTTATGGTACTCGGATGACGTCATAAACGACACCATCTTGGTCGCCATCTTGGCTGACGTCATAACCGCTCGCGTCCTCCTTTCCTTCTCTAGTAGCGTCTATGACCTGGTGTTTTTTCCCAGTTGTTCGCTATTTACTGCCAGCATGTCGCAATCTTCAGCTTCTTCTGCCTCTGGAAAGTTGAGTACCATATTCTTATATTGTATGAATTAGCTCTGGCCATAAAGTAACGCCTTTTTATCTTTAAATACCGTGTTTTGTGGCGGAGCTGTTGCCTAACCGGAGGCGTCCCTGACGCTGTTGTTCGCTTCGCATGCTTTATTTAGTTAGCCAGAACAACTATCCCGGTTTCTTAACTAATTATTAGTATTAGTTATTACCCAAAATGATAATAATAATAATAATGATAAATAATAATAATGATAATAATAATAATAATAATAATAATAATAATAATAATGATTGAAAACATGAAAATTCACTAGAAAAAAACAAATTTCCTATATACTGTACATATACATATCCTTGACTAATCTATGCTGGGACGCTGTGTCCTACCTAACAACTTACCAATAGTAAAATAGATTGTTTTCTAAGAATGTTTGTTAAGACTTTTTTTTTTTTTTTTAAGTGGAGTGCTTCCAAACTAACCTCCCTCAGCCTAATCTGAACTATGGGGGCCCCAAGAAGTAATAAGTTTGGGGTTGTGATCTTTATCGTCCTCACACAATCCTGTGCCCAAACTTCGAGGGAGTAGAATGCACCTGGTCACAATGTTATACAGTAGATACAATTTAATTTATTGTAAGGAAATAGTTTTGTAAATTTTTCTTATATGATATTCAAGGAGATATTGTCCACAAACAAAAGGATATATATAACTGCCTGTATATTAGTAGTGGCAATTATAAGTTTTCAAAGTACAGTAATGATTTGTATATATTTTCTTCCTATGTATGTATCCTTTGAATTTGAAAGTAATTTAGATGGGGTACTGCTTTAGATAAGTAAAATTAAATCCATTTCAACAGAATATGAACAAATTGGGGAGCCCATGAGGTAAGGTCGCAATCAAGTTCATTTTAAACTGAATAGGAATACAAGATGGCATTTTGGTAGTCGAATCTGTAAGACTGGATTTCTTATGAATGGATGTAATAGAACTCTTCATTATGGGTTCAATAATTGATATATCCAGAATTTTTTGTTGTGCTTGGTATACAAGTTATTTAAAGATAATGTAACCGAGCACCCTCAGTTGATCTAAAGTTAAGGCAGATTAGATGTTATATAAATTTCATTATTGTTACAGTGAAATACAAGGCTACCCATAATTGAGTCTGCTCATCGTAATATCAAGATAGTTTTCAATCAGTCATGGCAGGCTATTGGAAACACACCTGCCTGTCATTTTATTGGACAGGAATTTGAAATGGCTATAACTCGATAGTTTCTAGTTTTGTCTGCAATCTCACTATCCTGATGATCTAGGGATGGGGATTTTGGGGGGTGCCTATAGATCGACCTGCTGAGTTATCAGTAGCCATTGCCTGGCTCTCCCTGGTCCCAGCTTGATGGAAAAAGGGGTATGGGCGCTGATCATGTGTATATATATGATCAGTCTCTAGGACATTGTCCTGTCCCTTGCTCCTGACATTTTGAGCAACCTTTAAAAACTTGAATAACTCTATATCCTACTTCTACAAATGCTGGAGGAATCACCAGTTTAAGATACAAATTGAGCTACCAAAAAAATAGATTTAATCAAGACCACTTTCCCTTATTGCTCAGTTTTAGCTAAAAATGTATATTGTTAAAACAATTTGCAAAGAAAGCTAAACATCAAGTTACAGTGATTGAACATGTAGTTTTTATAATGAATTAATCTTATAATGACAATATTAATGTTTGCCTTAAGAGTAATGCAATTCCAAATTATTTGTTTGTGAGAGTGAAGAACAATGTCTCTTTGTATTCAAGTATAGATTCACTATTATCAAAAATCAAATTCAAACATAGCTTATAACATGATAAACATTAATGTCTTTCAATGACTTGCAATCATCAATGATGAAATGGGAGAGAAGAAAGGGGGCCAACTTAATTAACAACTGTTTAGCAGTACTCATATTATCAAATAGCCCAGCGTAAGTGTTATGTGATTAATATAATTTAGGATATTTTTGTAATTCGACTTGGAAAACACTGCCGCAATGACGAGGGAGTCACAGTGTTTACACCTGTAGGAGTTGTTGGAAAACACTGCCGTAGTGACGAGGGGGTCATATCATTTACACCTGTAGGAGTTGTCAGGTAGCTGCTGTCCAGGTTGGGTGTTTACCCCCGGGCTCCAAGGTTGTGAAATTTATGGCGCTGGACCTTTCGTGCTATTTCCTCGTTGGTTAGTGAGTTGCAACTCGAAGATCATCCATTATTATTATCATTATTATTAATATTACTTGCTAAGCTACAACCCTAGTTGGAAAAGCAAGATGCTATAAGCCCAGGGGAAATAGCTTAGTGAGGAAAAGAAGCAAGGAAAAATAAAATATTTCAAGAACAGTAACATTCAAATTTAAAAACTTTAACAAAATAAGAAGAAGAGAAATTAGATAGAATATTGTGCCCAAGTGTACCCTCAAGCAAGAGAACTCTTAACCCAAGACAGTGGAAGACCATGATACAGAGGCTATGGCATTACCCAAGACTAGAGAACACTGGCTTGATTTTGGAATGTCCTACTCCTAGAAGAGCTGCTTACTATAGCTAGAGAGTCTCTTCTACCCTTGCCAAGAGGAAAGTAGCCAGTGAACAATTACAGTTCAGTAGTTAACCCCTTGTGTGAAGACGAATTATTTGATAATCTCAGTGTTGTCAGGTGTATGAGAACAGAGGAGAATCTGTAAAGAATAGGCCAGTCTATTTGGTGTATGTATAGGCAAAGGGAAAGTGAACCTTAACCAGAGAGAAGGATCCATTGAAGTACTGTCTGACCAATCAAAGACCCCAATGGGTAGCTGGTGCCTTGGCCAGCTTGTAAGGTGAGTTTAACTATAAGCTATCTCAGCCTATTCCAAGAAAGTATGGCATCTAAGATTACAATGGACATGATTAAGTTGTTCAAAGGTAAAGGAGACGTTGTATCATGGTTGAAGAAGGTAACCTTAGTGGCTAAGGTTTAGAAAATATCAGACTTAGCAGCCAATTTTATTCTTTTGTATCTGGAGTCTGATGCTATAGCACTATATTTGGAAATGGGTGATGAAGACCAAGAAAGTGCAGCAAAAATTCAAGAAAACTAAAAGTAGCCTTTTCTGATGATCCATTCTCTGCATTTGGAAAACTTGTTCAATTGAAGTGGATGGGAGAACCATTTGATATGTATGCTAATGAGATTAGGAGGTTGGCTGGTTTAGCCAAGTTTGATAAGATTGGTTTATAAAATATGGTGAAAATAACATTTGTTAATGGTTTTCCAAATAATATTAGTGTTGCTTTACAGCAAGTGCAAATGTGATGACAGTGGCAATGAGTGAATTGATTAATCATGCTAAGATTTCGTAATCTAAACAGCAAGGTGGTGTGGCAGCTGTAACTGTCAGAAAGGGTGGAAAAGGTGGTTGGAAACCTGTGAGTAGGGCTAGGCTTTTCCAGTTTAAGGGTTGAGATGGCCCTCATATGGTAAAAGACAGTAGAGAGACACAGGTGAGGTGTTTTAGGTGTAATAAAATTGGTCATATGGCCAGTCGTCAAGAAGAGGATGCGGAAAATGAGTAAGGGGTGTCGTCTGCGCCTGTAGCCGCCCTTTTGATGATAAAATGGTGCATCTTGGTACATTGCCTATACTGTAATTGATGTTTGGATTGGTAACGAGCTTGCAAAGGGACTTTCAGATACAAGCTGCTCTGCATCTGTGGTACATTCCAAATTTGTGCCCCAATGTCAAAGGTGTCAAAGGTGTCTGGTTTCAGTTCCAGTTCCATCAGAATAGATGCTCACCAGAACGTCAGCTGGGCAAGCCCAACCCCCCACTGTGGTGCCCTACCATAGCAGTAGCCTCCCCAGTGCTTTTGATGGGAGTCGTATTAAGTGTAAAGTTGCAGAATACGGAGAGCTAGGTGTGAAAGGTTTATGTGTGACAGTGAGGGCTATAGTGTCAAATCAACTGGTTAATGGTTAATGGCACTGATGTGATGTTATAAGTTGATGTTATTGACCAATTGGGAGGTGTCACAGTGACCCAAGGAAAGGTATGCTCTGGTGCCTTTGGTGTTGCTTCAGTTGGTCAAGAAATTGAGTGTAGACTTGGTGGCGAGACTGATGACAGTTGTTCAACAGTTGTAATTGAAGACCAAGACTTTTATGCTGTGTTTGATGGACAAAAATGGACTGTCTGGTGGTTTTGGAAAAATAATGAACCTGTGACATTGAAGAATGATTTAATTTGTTATAATAAAAAGCTGTAGGGTTGAAAGAAAGAAGAATTTGAGAATGAAGTAGACAGGTGGATTGCTGAGGGTATTTTAGTTGTATGGGAAGAAGATGTTTTAATAAACAATTATTGAACTAACATTGACCATTCACTAGGGAAATGCCTTTTGTGGTTCTACAGTTAATCACTGATACTTATTATCAGATAAAGATAATGGCAATAATTGGAATAAAATATACTAACACCCATGAGTTTCTAATGAACTACATACGATGAATTTTGCAATTTGTTGTTGTATCAGTTTTGGCACCTACTGTACCACCTGTCATTTATCAATTCTTCCCCCTCCTCTTGCTTCGAACAACGGTGATGTCATTAGCATACCATCAGTGATCAGTCAGGGACTTGTCCCTTCAGTCAGAAGTCAAGGCCATGCTGGAGAAGGGCACTCTCCAAAAGCCTGACGATGGCTTCCCAGGCTTCTTTAGTCAACTCTTTCTTGTAGAAGTGTCTGGAGGCTAGAGACCAGTCATAGGCCTCTCTGCTCTGAAGGGTGACAATGAACTTAAAAAGGATGAATAATTCCAGATTCCAATCCATCCTGACTCCAGCAAGTACTTATGATATATATACTGTACAGTATATCTATATCTATCTGAGGCTCACTACCTGAAACGAAGAAATCCTGGTATCGTACATTGACAGATTCTGGGTTTTAGGTGTGAACTCAGTGACTAAGGAGAATGAGACCCAATGGTGTTGCCAAACCACCGGTGCACGAGGTGTAAAGAACCTTAGCTTTGCATCTCTTACAAGGGTCTGAGGTTCTGTAGCTTGTTTTAAGTACCCAGTCAGTTGGAATGGGGACCTACTCCTATCTAAGGGCAAGTCTCCTATGTAAAGGACAAAGGTTTGTATTTGTGCCGAAACAAATGACAAATTTGGAGATAATTTGTATTTTTCGTAACTATACAAGCCTGAGTCCTTTACTTATACTTTCCTGCCATCACCTACCCCCTAGAAGGTCCTAGCCGTTATTAGAAAACGTGCTCAGTTAGCAAGCATGGATGCGGGCCATCCCTGCTCCCAGCCAGTAACTACCTCCTACCTGTTTACATATCGTTATGAAAATTTAATAACCTTATACTCCTGCTTTGCTGATAATCTATCCTATGTAAAGATCTCATATTTGTATAATTAGGAAAAATAAAAATTCTCTTCAAACTTGTCATGTTTAGCAAAGGAGAAAGCGTTGGCATTGCTGCCTGAAAGCAAAGCCATTGAGCTTGAAAATATGTGATCATAAATATTTTTTATTAATTTTACAAAGCTATGTATAGAAAATATTGTGTTTTTCCTTGATAGAACTTCATAATATTAATAGCAATACTTTCAATGATGTATTTACAAGCTCGACAACTATGTTTTACTGGCAGAATTGCCAACGTTTCTCTTTTGCTGAACACATCATTACCTGCTACAATGGTACTGTTGGGCACACAAATTTCTGGCACACCTCGCTCTGAGGAAATCCACACTGTCTCACGCTTACTACACTGTGAGTAACCAATCATATAATGTAGGGAGAGATGACAGAGGTGGTAGGTTTGACTAATCACAGGAACTCACTCTGCAGTAAGGGTGTGACATGGCGCACTTCTTTAGGCCACTGTATGCCTAGAATTCCTCTGTGCAACAGTACAACTATGAGACGTCTCCTTAGCTTTCCGTGCAAGTATTATTAATGAAGCCAACTGTACCAGTTAGGATTGATGTAGATATTCAAAGCTGTTGATGCCAAATCCATAATTACCAAGCTGATCATTTGTATTTCACAGGACACACTGTAGTTTAATGGTAAAAAGTGCAGTAACGGCCGTTGAGTGGTTACCACGTGCAGAACGCTTTGTTTTGTTAGCTACAAAAACTGCAAGTTTGCGACTCTTTGACACAAGGGATAAAAAAACAGTTTGGGATATTGGACCGGATACTTGTGCAGACCTTAAAGATCAAAGGTGGGTGCAGTGTTCATGAATTTTGTTTATTTATAAGGTATTGAAAGTTGAGTTCCATAAATGGCTGAGTATGAAGCATAATATTGTGTTGAGAGTCATTGCTGTGATAATAGTCTGCTTTCAATAAAGCTAATAATAATTAAGATTATTCCTCTTATGTCCTGTTTAGCTAAAAATTTATATGAATTTGGAAGATAATGCTATTTTATTCTCATGATTATTATGTGATTGATATTTTTGCATATAACGCATATCTGTTATATCTTTGCAGAATGAAGTATGTAAGACTGATTTTTCTTTTCATTATTTTTACATTCTAAGACAATTGTTCTTGCAGCAATAAGTGTGGCATGATAATCCCACCTAATATTACTAACATGAATGTACTATATGTTTAGGATAATGGGAGTTCGAGTAAGTCCAGGAGAAACAAGTGCTATCATAAGTGTTGCCCCTCGGGTGAGACCACAAGGGAAAACGACCCCTCCAGCTCCACCCGCATTACACACCCTTGATATGAAAAGTCTTAAAATTGAGGTTAGTGACTAACTTGATATTATGATACACATTTGTGATTAATCCTGAAATATACATATGTGTAGGGCTTTTCCAGTCCTGTGTTATTAAGGCAACAAACATTTAATGTTGGTACTGATCTTAATATATTCTATATTTTTTATTCATTACTCCCCATAAATAGTTTATTTATTCCCTTTCCCCACTTGGTTATTTTTCCCTGTTGGAGCCGTAGGGCTTGTAGCATCCTGTTTTTCCAGCTAGGGTTGTAGCATAGCTAGTAATAATGATAACAAGGGTAATTCCTAGCTTTTAACAAATACAAATGCATGTAGAGATTAGTATTCATATTGTGGGAATTCTTAATTCTAAATCCAAGTATTTATCATGTAAACATAACTTTCTTCTTTTCTTTCTTTTTAAGAACTCCTACAGACTTGATGAAGGTGTTGTGAATGGATGCATTATGAATCATAATGGCGGTCTTCTAGTTTGTGGGTGTAACGATGGATCTGTCAGAATTATAGATTTGAGATGTCCAGATGTTATAGCGTCCTGGCCTGCTCATCAAGGTGAAGTGTTCACTGTACGACTTTCTCCTCAGGAAAACAACATATATACTATAGGCAGCGATAATAGGGTAATGATATTTCTATTTGCAGTTGGTTTCACAAAATATTTACAAACATTTATTGTAGTTTTACATATATCTTTTAAATTGGTTAGTTCTGTTTGATTTTTGTTTTATGTGAAAATTACAATTGCAACATTATCTCAGCATTTTCTGTACTCTACAGTTTGCCTGCTGGAGCATGGCCCAGACAGGCGCTCGTATTATGGATCACGTTCTTCATGAGCGTGCTGCTGGACCTTTCCTTGTTGGTGTTGGTGGAGGTGGAGCTTCAGGCCGAAGTGTTCTTCTACGTCCATACGGTCCATTGTTTGCCCTTCATCAGGAAGGGGATCATGTACTTACCTGCTCTCCATCAGGTCCTGTTTTTTATAGGGTTGGTATTATAATAAAGTTCTGTTCCATAAGTTTCTTTGTAACGCACTAATGGTTTTAATTAAGCACATTTTATTCGAACACTGTCTTATTATTGCATTTCAGTTGTAATAGAATGTCATGTTATTCTGAACTTGCTTGTTTCATAATTAAAGCTCAAGTGTTCACTCATAAATTTACCTTCATTTAACAAAAGCTTACAGAGGGCTGAAGTACTTCTACTAGTGTTTTTAAAATGTAGGAATTACTATTATCTATAGTATAGAGAGTGATCAGCACTTAATTTTTCATTAACATCTATGATTTTCATGCTTTTACTATACAGTACTTTTCATTCATTTTATTTTCTCCATTTTGAATGATTATACAATCGTTTCTTAATTTCATATGTTCGTTAGCGTAATTCAGTAATCCAGCATGTTTATCCTTATAGTTTTTGTTATATTAAAAGATGGCTCAAAGAACTTGTATTCTCTGGAGATTCTCCTGTACACTTTCTTCATCATTAATTCTTTATGCCAAATTTCCCATTATTAGGTTAGACATTAGTTCTTTCCCTTTCTACTATCCTGTGTGTTGAGTAAATGCTCCTCTTCCCTTCTCACCCCATACCCTTACCACCTGTATCTTGAGGATCATATTGTATTTTTCTGCCTCTTGCCTCATTTTTCATAGGATATTCATTGCGTTTGAGAGAGATGTCTCATTATTTGTTAGAATCCATGTCTCTATTGAACTGAGAGGTATAGGCCAAATGCTCTTCTCATAACATCTCTTAATGTTTATGTACACAGGGACTGTATATGTTCATGCAACCTCTGACATGCCTTCTGGTAACTCTGGATCTGCCCAGGTTTCTGTAAATGTTTGTGCAAGAACTGCTCACCTCATTTTGCAAACTTTACAAATTCCCATACAACCAACTAGCAGATGTACATGCATGATGCAAACACGCTTACAACTTGTGAAATAGTCTCATATTATCAGGTGTATGTATGAGTGTACATAAACTTTTTTAGATTTTACTTTACCTGACTTTTCCACCATATTGCATTCATCCTTTCTTATAAATCAAAATTTTTATCAAAGTCAATGATATCAACAAAGATAAATATACACAAATTGTTCATTATATATGAAGCATATTAACTTTTTGCTCAAAATTAGTTAGCATCATTATTAAATATTTAGGTAATCGATTGCAAAGGGTTGTTGATGGGCACCATGGTGTTCCTTAGTGTCATTTTTTGGGGCCATTACTTTTCATATTACATACACATGACATTTGGTTTGGCCTAGAAAATAAGCATGTTGCATATGCAGATGATGCTACCCTCTTTGCATCAATTCCATCTCCTGAAGGTAGATCTGGGGTTGCTGAATCCCTTTATAGAAGAGAAGCTTTTAGCACTTGTTGGAGAATTGGTAATGTTACTCACTATGTAAATATGTTTGTGGTAGCTCAAGTCCAGCTGATTAATGCCCAATTTCCGTAACTCCAATATTATCTAAGTTTTTTAACGTCTTCTGGCAAAACATCTTAATAAGTTTGCTGAAGGTAATCATCTATTCCCTATTTTGCAATTTAGATTTTTCAATATTTAACTTAGCCGGTGATTATATAAGCTGCAACTCTGTTGCTCGACAGAAAACTCTACGTTAAAAATCCGCCAGCGATCGCTATGCAGGTAGGGGGTGTACTTCAACAGCGCCATCTGTCGTGCAGGTACTCAGTACTCAATGTAAACAAAGAACTCAATTTTCTCTCTGTCGGGCTACCGGCAAGACCTACTAATTCGCTGTTGCTAACTGGATTTGTTTTCACAACTATTTGGTGAAGTACACTATTCTAGTTTTGAGCTTTCGCTATGCAGGTGTTTTATCTTCATCTCAAAACTTGAACTCGTTTTGGATAGATTTAATTATGGTGAACAAGAGAGTATGGACTTTCTTTCACTTTTAAATGGCCGACCCTTCCCTTAGACGGAAGTGTGTTTAGGCTTTTAGTAATTATCTTATCACGTTATAGATTTTCCTCTATATATATCTCTCCGCCTTTATTAGGCCTCTTCGATTAACTTTCCATTTTTTATAAACATATAAAATAAATTTTAATGCTTTGTTTATATAGACCTTTCCTGAGAGTAGGCGGTCCTAACTTGGAAATGAAGTTAATCAACATTGAGCCCTTTATATCGTCTTTAGCTTTTAAAGGATTTAAAACTTTTTAAATGTAATATTTTATGAAAGAATTTCTTTGATAGTCTTCGTACTGTTTTCAAAGATGAATTAACGTTTAGTTTTTTATGCTACGCAGTTGTTGACGTTCAGGACGTTCAACATGCGCTCTATCGTTACGATAGAGAGAGAGTGTATCACGGTTTCACTTTGCAGTAAGAGTAAATCGATTCTGACGTTTTGTTCATTCTTTCTTAGCTTAAATGTTTTAAATTCTATTTTAAAGGAACTTTTTAATTGAAAAACCTTTCAGTTTTTTCCTTTAGTCAAATAACATGTTTTTTTGACGATATATAATTGGGCTCTTCTCTTAGGTGCGAAATCAAGAGAGAAAGAGAGAGAGAGATAGAGACGGAGGGAGAGAGAGGAGAGAAAACGTTCCGTTCAAGCGGGTAACGTTGTTCTCGTGTTACTCTCGTCCCTAGTCTCTGTACGGGGAGGAAGGATAAAACGTTTTTAGGTTTTTATTCTCGTACCCAGGCTATGTGCGGTGAGAGATTGAAAACGTAGTTATATGAACTAGTGTTTAGTCTCTTTCCCAGCCACTGATTTTTCTTTTTATCTTAAAATATGTTTTCTGTTTTTTGCTGGTATTATGAGCTTGCATTATACGACTAATTTCGCAATTACTACCTTTTAATGAAGGGTAGAATTGCGTGTTTCAGGTAGAAATAAGTGCAAAACAGAAAATCGAAGTGATAAAGTGATATGCGCAAAGTGTTACAGTGTTGCGTCCGAGGCGCAAAGTGTTACAGTGTTGCGTCCGAGGGTTCGTCTGTTCGTGCCTGTCGTTCACCTAGTCCGGGACCTCTTGCAAGCTCCCAAGCCCAGGGGAGAAGTAATGTCAAACGACTTATGGGTTCGAGAGGCCTTGACCAACGAACAGACGTTTTCCCTCTATGGTATCGGGTGTTTCTTACCAAGATCTCCCCTACCATAAGGCGAGAGAGACGTTGTTTCTCCTCGCCATCCGTAGGCTTTTCGCATAAGAAACCTGTCACAAGGTTTCGAAGCCCTTAAGCGAAAGTCAGTCCTTTCAGGACAGGTCCAGCGTCCTGGTTACAGCCTTTAGGACAGCTCTGACCCTATGCAGTCATCGGATAACTGCTCGCCGCCTAACAAAAGCGTAACACAGACTCCGAAAGTCTTTTTTTGTAGGCAAAGTGTTGCGGTCACAGACGTTACCCTCGTCTATTACCACAACCATTTCCGTTGATCCTTAAGGGGTTGTATGGCAAACATGCAGTATATGCTTGCCTCCCTTATGGAAGACTATTCTGCCGATTAGTCCGTTGAGTCTAGCCGTTTATCTCATCGATATCCTGGCTTTCAGCCAACCTAACGTTCCTTTGTGCTTACTGTTGACGTTGGCGTAGCTTAACACGTCAGTCAGGTTGTTTAGAACCACACTCGATGCGGTCTCGTGTGGTTTTTCAGCAGCATTTGGACGTTAGGCCACTGGCTGATGCTCCTGTTGACGTTCTAGATGTTCACTAACAATCGGAGTTGACTTGTTTTGACGCTGTGCGTCAACCTCCGCATTCTAGAGTTGTTTTGACTGCTCAGTCTAGGCAGTCAAAGCAGTCTCGAGTGGACGCTGTACGTCCTCACGCACCTGTTGTGGTTGACAGTTCAGTTGTTGACAGTTCACAGACTGTCAAGCAGTTACATGACGTTGCGTTCTGGTCCGCTACTAATGCACCAGTGAGAGACTCAGCTTTTATCGGACAAGGTTCCTGTAGATGAGGAAGTTGCTGTTCTCCCTCCTACTGATATTCCCTTGAGGACTCTGTCAGATGGAGAGGAGCCTTAAGCTGCTTAGCCTCCTATGGACTTTAATTAAATCATGATGATTTTTTTAAGGATCTTCGTCCGGATCTTGTAACTGCTGCTCCTCGTTCACCTAAACGTCAGAGCTTACACTAGGCCTAGCTACTTCGAAGCCGTTGTTTTTAAGCTAGTGCTCTCTCGCTCTCCTAGAGAGCGTTACGTTTGCTAGGCGACTGGTTTTTCACCAGGAGGAGTTTGGGGGATACAGCCTTTGCTTTCCCTTCTTTTAAACTGGTTTATAGAGCGAGAGTCTGATATGACACGAGAGAAGTTCTCGGCTTGGGAGTTCATGCCTCTGCCCAGATAGACTTCTCAATTCTGGTAGACTCTCCCTGGCGCCTAGCCAGGAGACGCTCCAAGTTGTTTACAGGTCAACTTCTCAGAGGGATGGTAAACGGTTCCGCCTCAGTCGCTAACCCCGTCTGTTGCCACACCTGCTCCCGTAGACCCTAAATGGGCTTTGCTGCAAGACATGCAGTCCAAGCTTGCGTCCTTGATAGAGGACTTAAATGCGGAGAAGAACCTTCTGGCCAACAACCTTCCAACCGGTCGGTTGTGCGCCCTGTTGACGCTGAGGTAACCTACTCGCGTCTGCCAGTTGAGGTGGTTCCTCCACCGATGCGACCCAGTGTGGGTTGCCAGCCGCACGTTGACGTTAAGCGACGCTCGGAGGTGGTTGTTGACGTTCAGGACGTTCAACAACCAGCAGAGGTGACTTGTTGTGACGCAGTGCGTCAACCTCAGCAACCCGGTAGGGTGTTGACTGCACAACCCAGACGGTCTAGACAGTTTCGGGTTGACGCTGTGCTTCCTCGCGCACCCATGGTTGTTGAGAGTTCACAGACTGTGCAGCAGTTCCATGATATTGCGTCCGGCTCCGTCACGCATCCACCAGTGCGACCGGATTCAGCGAGCCAGACGTTGCCCACTCCGTTGCCGTTTCCTCATCAGTTTCGGATGAGGAACCCTCTGATGAGGACGTTGCTGAACAACAAGACGATCAGCCCCCAGCCCTGCTATCCATCCAGAAGATGCTGAAGAAGGAACGCTGCTCAGTCAGGCTGTGGATGAGTCTGGTAGGGACGCTGTCATCCGTGGATCAATTTGTGTCACTAGGAAGACTACACCTCCGTCCTCTTCTATACCATCTAGCTTTTCACTGGAAAAAGGACAAGACGCTAGAAGCGGTCTCGATCCCGGTTTCCGAAAAGATAAAGTCTTGTCTGACTTGGTGAAAGGACAATATCAACCTAAGAGAGGGTCTTCCCCTGACTGTTCAGACTCCCAACCACGTTCTCTTCTCGGACGCATCGGACGTAGGCTGGGGTGCGACATTAGACGGTCGGGAATGCTCGGGAATATGGAACTCGAGTCAAAGGACAATGCATTTCAACTGCAAGGAGCTACTGGCAGTACGTCTGGCCTGGAAAAGCTTTAGGTCTCTCCTTCAAGGCAAAGTGGTGGAGGTGAACTCGGACAACACCACGGCTTTGGCGTACATCTCCAAGCAAGGAGGGACCTACTCTCTGACGTTGTACGAAATCGCAAGGAACCTCCTCACCTGGTCAAAAGGTCTAGACATATCACTAGTAACGAGGTTCATCCAAGGCAACTTGAATGTCATGGCAGATTGTCTCAGTCGGAAGGGACAAATAATTCCAACAGAATGGACCCTCCACAAGGATGCATGCAAGAGACTTTGGGCCACCTGGGGCCAGCCAACCATAGATCTCTTCGCAACCTCGATGACCAAGAGGCTCCCAATATTTTGCTCACCAATCCCGGACCCAGCAGCAGTTCATATAGATGCCTTTCTCCTAGATTGGTCACATCTAGATCTATATGCATTCCCTCCGTTCAAGATTGTCAACAAGGTACTGCAGAAGTTCGCCTCTCACGAAGGGACAAGGTTGACGCTAGTTGCTTCCCTCTGGCCCACGAGAGAATGGTTCACCGAGGTACTTCGATGGCTAGTAGACGTTCCCAGAACACTTCCCCTAAGGGTGGACCTTCTACGTCAGCCACACGTAAAGAAGGTACACCAAGGCCTCCACGCTCTTCGTCTGACTGCCTTCAGACTATCGAAAGACTCTCGAGAGCTAGAGGCTTTTCGAAGGAGGCAGCCAGAGCGATTGCTAGAGCAAGGAGAACATCCACCCTTAGAGTCTACCAATCGAAGTGGGAAATCTTCCGAAACTGGTGCAAGTCAGTATCCGTATCCTCGACCAGTACCTCTGTAACTCAAATAGCTGACTTCCTCTTATATCTGAGGAAAGAACGATCTCTTTCAGCTCCCACTATCAAGGGTTACAGAAGCATGTTGGCATCAGTCTTCCGTCACAGAGGCTTAGATCTTTCCAACAATAAAGATCTACAGGACCTCCTTAAGTCTTTTGAGACCACGAAGGAGCGTCGTTTGGTTACACCTGGTTGGAATTTAGACGTGGTATTAAGATTCCTTATGTCAGACAGGTTCGAACCGCTACAATCAGCCTCCCTGAAAGATCTCACCTTAAAGACTCTTTTCCTGGTATGCTTAGCCACAGCTAAAAGAGTCAGTGAGATTCATGCCTTCAGCAAGAACATCGAATTCTCATCTGAAACGGCTACATGTTCTCTACAACTTGGTTTTCTAGCCAAAAACGTGCTGCCTTCTCGACCTTGGCCAAAATCGTTCGATATTCCAAACTTATCGTATGGTTGGAAATGAACTAGAAAGAGTCTTATGCCCTGTAAGAGCTCTTAAGTTCTATTTAAAACGAACTAAACCTTTACGAGGCCCGTCTGAAGCTTTATGGTGTTCAGTTAAGAAACCATCTTTGCCTATGTCAAAGAATGCTTTATCCTATTTTATCAGACTGTTAATACGAGAAGCTCATTCCCATCTGAATGAGGAAGACCAAGCTTTGCTGAAGGTAAGGACACACTAAGTTAGAGCTGTCGCAACTTCCGTGGCCTTTAAACAAAATAGATCTCTGCGAAGTATAATCGACGCAACCTATTGGAAAAACAAGTCAGTGTTCGCGTTTTTTTATCTTAAGAATGTCCAGTCTCTTTACGAGAACTGCTACACTCTGGGACCATTCGTAGCAACGAGTGCAGTAGTGGGTGAGGGCTCAACCACTACAATTCCCTAATTCCATAACCTTTTTAATCTTTCTCTTGAAATGTTTTATTGTTGTTTTTGGGTTGTCCGGAAGGCTAAGAAGCCTTTCGCATCCTACTTGATTTGGCGGGTGGTCAAAGTCATTTCTTGAGAAGCTCCTAGATTAGAGGTTTTGATGAGGTCCTGTTGTATGGGTTGCAACCCTTGATACTTCAGCTCCTAGGGGTCGCTCAGCATCCTAAGAGGATCGCGAGGCTCCGTAAGGAAGACGTACTTAAAAAGGCAGAGTAATTGTTCAAGTCGACTTCCTTACCAGGTACTTATTTATTTTAAGTTTGTTATTTTGATAACTGCTAAAATGAAATAAAAAATCCTTAGCTCATAATAATGTAAACATTTATTGCTGGTCTCTACCCACCCCCCTGGGTGTGAATCAGCTTATATAATCACCGGCTAAGTTAAATATTGAAAAATTTTATTTTTATAATAAAATAAATTTTTGAATATACTTACCCGGTGATTATATATTAAAGGACCCTCCCTTCCTCCCCAATAGAGACGCAGTGGACCGAGGAGAAAATTGAGTTCTTTGTTTACATTGAGTACTGAGTACCTGCACGACAGATGGCGCTGTTGAAGTACACCCCCTACCTGCATAGCGATCGCTGGCGGATTTTGAACGTAGAGTTTTCTGTCGAGCAACAGAGTTGCAGCTTATATAATCACCGGGTAAGTATATTCAAAAATTTATTTTATTATAAAAAAGGGATTTTGACGTAGGAAAAATCTATTTCTGGGCGAGGGACCTGTGCCGCCCAGTGAATAAGCTCCATTTAGCACTTATTCTTAGGTAATTTACTGCTAAATATACCAGAGAAAAAATGTAAAGGAGTGCTAGGTTAACTAGCTCGCTCACCTATTGGTGTCGGTATAAAATTGGGCGTATAATCCAGAGGTCCCGCACTATTTAGATTCATCCACGACAAAGATCCCAATAGAGGAGAGCCGTTCAACCTCACTCGGCACCACCAACTCTGCATCCGCTCAGAACCCAACTCCTTAGCACCCAAAGTTTGGGGACTCCAAGGGAGAGGAGCTGGGAGGGTTCACTGGGCGGCACAGGTCCCTCGCCCAGAAATAGATTTTTCCTACGTCAAAATCCCTTTTCTGGGCTCGAACCTGTGCCGCCCAGTGAATCTATACAAGAGAAATGTCACCAAACTTGCAAAATAAAGGAAAAAACATAAGCGTAAGGGAAATACAGGATGCTTTAATCAGAGATGAGTGCCACAAAACAATTATAAGGAACATAATCCACTTGGTGGAACAACTGACAAATAAGGTAAGGTATAATAATGCCGTGAGTGATGATATATACAGATACTCAGGAGTCAAAAATTAACAAATATAATAATAGTAATCAGGTGCGAAACCAACGAATACAAATAGGGTATAAATGAGGCAGGTAAGGGGGAGAGATAAAATAACAAGGAATTAACATATGAGTTACCTGGGGGTAACTACGCTCCCTGCAGCTACTGTAGGAAATTTAAGGGCTTCCAAATGTTTAAGGTAGTGTTTCTTGAACACTGAGGGTGACTTCCACCCTGTATACCTGGAAAGATCCGTAAAATTCATGTGGTGAAAAAAGCTCACCGAAGTAGCAACCGCTCTGATATCATGTGCAAGAGGAAAAGAGTCAGGGCTAGCTTGTTTAATAAAATACAAAATTTGTTGCCTGATCCCTTTAATGGTAATGGTACCGCCTTGTTCTCTAACGAATAGAGGCCCCGAGGAGTTAGAGGAGGTCCGGGATAAATAAGACCTAAGAGTAGTAACAGGGCACAGAGACGGATCTTGCGTGAGGGGAACAATTTTCCAGGAGGACCATCTGTTCTGAGGGTCTTCGTTCTTAGCTAAAAAGAATTTGTTAGGTGAAAGAAGGACCTCTCCCGAAGGAAGGAACTCAATATGACCCGGGTCTCTTGACAAAGCTGCCAGTTCAGAAATTCTTGCCCCGGAAGCCAAACTCACCAGGAAAAGTGTTTTCCTGAGAAGGGGAATGTAATCACAAGAACTGTTAATGGTATCAGAAGCCAATTTGAGTACATCATTAAGGAACCAGGTAACCGGGGTAGGACGAGTAACCGGTTTCAGTCTGGCACAGGCTTTCGGAATAGAAGCTAACACAGAGTCGGTTAAGTCTATGTTAAAACCCACTAGGAATATCTTTTTCAAGGCAGATTTAATAGTGGTGATAGTATTGGCTGCCAGACCTGATTCTAATAAAGTTCTAAAGAAAGTGACTGTAAGGTTCAAGTTCATACAGTGTACGTCTGAGTCTATCAAAAATTTAGCCAACTTTTTAACCGCAGAATCATATTGGCGGATGGTGGAATCCCGTTTATCTGATTCTAGGAACAGGGTGTTTTGAGGATCGATATTGGCCCCATGCATGGCCGCAAACTTCATGAAGTCCATAAAGTTAGGGTGCTCTGAATGTTTGAGAAAGCGTACACAACGCGTGTTTGTACTATCTGAGACAGAACCGGATTGGGTATCGGGTGAGGGTGTAGTCTCAACTCTCGCAGGAGAGGATACCAATTGCTCTTGGGCCAGTTGGGTGCGACCAAGGCTACTCGTCCCTTGAAGGATCTCAGCTTGTCTAGGACTTTCAGTAAAAGTTTCACCGGGGGAAAGAGATAAATCCTTTCCCAGATGTCCCAATTCTGTGACATAGCGTCTGTGGCGTAGGCCTGAGGGTCTAGATTGGGAGCCACATATACTCTCAACTTGTGGTTGGACTCCGTGGCGAAGAGATCCACTTGGAGACCCGGAACCCGAGAGAGAATCCACCGGAATGACTTTAGATCGAGTGACCATTCCGATTCTAGAGGGGAGGTCCGGGACAGGGCGTCCGCCACTACGTTCCGGACTCCCGCCAGGTGGACGGCTGAAAGATGCCAACGGTTCGAGGCTGCTAGGGAGAATATGGCTACTAGAACATGGTTCAGAGGCCCTGATTTTGATCCGCCTCTGTTGAGGCAGCGGACCACCACTTCGCTGTCGAGAACCAGGCGAAGGTGTTGTCTCTTGGGTGGAGCGAGACGTTTCAGGGTTAGAAGAACTGCCATGGCCTCCAGCACATTGATGTGAAGTTGGCGGAATAAGGGAGACCAAAGACCTTGAACTTTCCTGAGCTGAGAATAGCCTCCCCAACCTGATAGGGATGCGTCCGTGTGAATGATTAACTTCGGAGGCGGAAATCGAAGGGGAACTGACTTTGACAGATTGTTGGCCCTTGTCCAAGGTAGAAGTCTTTCCCGGAGAATGGGAGGAAGGCGGACTTTCCTGTCCCGGAGCTTCCGGTTCGCCCTCGAACGCCAGACACGATTGATATCTTTCAATTTTGCCTTCAGAAGTAGATCCGTCACTGAAGCAAATTGAAGGGACCCTAGGATCCTCTCTTGGAGTCGTCTGGAACTTACTTTGTCTTTGAGAAAGCGTTTGGTGTTCATTGCAATCTCTAACCTCTTGGGTTTGGGAAGACACAGAGTATGAGATATAAGATCCCATTGCAGGCCGAGCCATTGGAACTTTGATTTCGGAAGAAGACGGGACTTCTTGAAGTTGATCTGGAAGCCTAGAGATTGAAGGTACTGGATGACTCTGTGAGTGGCTTTTAGGCAATTTTGGGAGGTGTCTGACCAAATGAGCCAGTCGTCCAGATAGGCTACTACTTGAATCCCTTGATTTCTGAGTTCCTGAACAGCAACTTCTGCTAACTTTGTGAAGATCCTTGGGGCGATGTTGAGCCCAAAGGGCATCACCTTGAAGGAGTAATTTTTGTCCCCTAGGCGGAAGCCTAGATACGGACGGAAGTGTCTCGCTATCGGGACGTGATAATAGGCGTCTGTAAGATCGATAGAGGTGGTGACGGCCCCACGGGGAAGTAAGGTCCGCACCTGCGAGACGGTAAGCATTCGAAACTTGTCGCATTGAATGGACAAGTTGAGAAGGGATAGGTCTAGAATCACTCTTCTCTTGTCCGAATCCTTCTTCGGGACACTGAACAGCCGACCCTGAAACTTCAGGTGTTTCGTTTCTTGTATGGCGTTCTTTTGTAACAGGTCCTGGACAAATTCGACTAGGTCCGGAGTGGAATGTTGATGAAATCTGTTCGGAGGTGGAGGTCCTTGAATCCAACTCCATCCCAGTCCCTTGGAGATGATACTGAAAGCCCAGGGACTGAATCTCCATTTGTTGCGGAAGGCATAAAGCCTCCCCCCTACCTGCTGCACCTCAGTATTGGTTTGAGGAGTTGCCTCCGCGTCCGCCTCGGAAGTTCTTTCCCTTACGAAAGACTCTTCCTCTACCTCTGTTCTGGTTAGAACCACGATGGTAGCCTCTACCTCTGTTATAACTCTGGGAAGAGCTATGGGCCTCATAAGACTGGTTAAAGGCAGGAGAAGTGGTGGAGGCACCGGAAAGCTGGCTCTTAGGGAGCAGAACGGTGACATAGTCGTCCGAAGGAGCCTGAGAGGTGGAAGGCTGTGCAGGAGCAACGGGAGATGGAGGAAGAGGCAGTCGGAAATTGGACGAACTACTCTGCTGTTGCCTGAACTGGGTGGAGGTATACGGGCGGAGCTTCTTCCTACCCCGGGCTTGGTAATTTGCGGGGTCATATTTCCGTTTAGGAGTCAAACCCCAACGGGTTTTAAGGCTCTGATTGACTCTAGTGGCCTCTGCCAAGACTTCCTCTACAAGATCATCAGGGAAGAGATTTGAACCCCAGCAGGAGGACCGGATAAGCTTATTAGGCTCGTGCCTAATGGTCGCCTCAGCCAGGACGTGTTTGCGACACCTACGTTTAGCAGTAGCGAAGTCATAAAGGTCGTAGTATAATGACTGCAACGTAGCCTTATTGAGAGACTTAAAGATACTCTCAGTATCATAAGTCAAGGCTATCGACTCCGTGGATGTGGCCAAGTTCAGAGTTCGGCCAACACGTAGGCGGGAATCATACTCCTGTTTAATGAGGGATTCCGGGAGACGGGGAAGCCGCTCACTAAACAAGACTGAGGCACAGTCCGCTGATAGCTTGCCAGAGGTAAAAGTGGTATGGACGTTGTCCCAACACTCAATGCCAGAAGGAAGAAGGAGGGAGATCGGATCCACCTCTCGGATGGGAGGCAAGGGCTTCTCCTCCAGAGCATATTGGAAAGCAAGCTCTGCTACCTTATTGACACATGGAGTCACGGTGTTTTTATCCATTAAAAACATTGTGAAGGAACTCTTATACGGCGTTAACATGGTGTTGGTGCAACCGATGTCGTTCAAGAACCTAGCCCAAACAGATTGGGCTTGCTCTTTTGGGAAGATGACGGTCTCTTTGGGGACCTTATCTAGCCGAACCAGAGCTTCCTCGGTAAGCCTGGCATAACCATGAAATGGAAATGCCAGACCAGGAGGAAAGAATTCAAAGTCCTCTAGAGGACGAGTGCCAAGACCTTCCAAAGTTAACATTCCGTCTGAGAACGGAGAATGAAGAGCCATGCGCCAAGGATTATTCTTGGTAAACGGCGGGAGCTTAGAGGCATCCGGGATGAGAGAGCTTTGGACTCGCTCCGGAGCCCCTTGCTCTAATGCCCCAAGTCTCTGACCGATGTTAGAGAACATCGTGTCCATCTTGGCCTGCATTTCCGACACCAACTTAGCTTGCATCTCCGACACAATGCGAAGCATGGCTGATTCGGAAAGGCCCGGGCTAGGAGCAGGAGTGGCGGATTGTACTCCTGGGTCGTGAGACTTAGAGGAGGAGCCGGAAGCCTTAGATGACGGGTTTGTATTCAGCTTAGAACTATGGGAAGCCTTGTGAGGCTTACGAGCTTTAGGTAAGGTTCTAGATGTAGACTTATCCTTGGGGGGAACCGGGTGTGATCGTTGAGACGAATCACGGTCCCCAGAAAAACCATGAAAGGAAGAGCGATCAGAAGAAGAAGAAAGAGCGGGGCTGAGGATAGGAATCTCAGCGCCGGTAACACCTGCCTCACTTACCACCCTACCTGCGTCCGGATCATCCAATAACATGGGTTCGACGTCCAGGTTCATGGAAGCAACATTGTCTTCCAGATCTCCGGGGGCATCCGACGGATCTTGATCTTGATCAATAAACCCCGTTAGGGTGGCATCAATGTGGGCAATGATGGGAGCTGCAACATGCCTAGCCACAGCGGCTGAAGACTTGGCGTTAGGATAGACCATGGCACAATAGTCTTCGGATAGGACATAAGGCTGCTTGGATTTCACGTTCCGGGCAAAACCACCAACCCACACTTTCAGTGTGGCCCGAGCCGCAGACTTTTGCTCCGGGGATGCCTGAAATAATAGTGGGAATTATAAAAAGGCAGACTCATAGTGGTCCTTCAAGACCATAGAAATCTTACTAAATAGTGTATGTATACCAAAAAAGGTAAGATAGATAAAAAGACAACATAGCCAACAGGACTCACCGAGTCAGATCCAAGGGTGGTGATGAGGTCAAAACAGACCATGCAGTTGTCAGGGTGCCAGACCACGATGTCCTCCAGCTGAACCCCGCAGAGGGCGTGAGACCGACATACGGTGTGCCCACAAGGCTGATGCAGAACAGCCGCACAGGCCGTCGTCTGACAATGCACCATCTATAAAAAGAATAGTATATGAGAAACTGTAATTCTCTTAAGTAGGGGCGGGTCCGGAGGACCCGGGCCTAACATAAGTCTAACTTAAGACTAGAGCTTAATTGTAATACTCTTAAGTAGGGGCGGGTCCGGAGGACCCGGGCCTAACATAAGTCTAACTGAAAACTAGAGCTTAATTGTAATACTCTTAAGTAGGGGCAGGTCCGGAGGACCCGGGCCTAAACATAAGTCTAACTTAAGACTAGAGTATAGCTATCCATTCCGGTCGAGCCGGGAGTATAAAATGCAACAAAGGATTAAGACACATAGTGTCTGATTTCCCGGAGCGAGGTTAAGCCCCGGGCCGGGAAATAAAAGTATATCCATAAACCAATTCATATAGGAACTCCGAGATAATAATCTGTCATATATAATCATATATAATCATAGGAACTGTTATAAATTAATAGGGGGGCGGAACTGTAGATAAGAACCGCCAACCGAACCCGGAGGGTTTCGTATAACATAATAAAAGTGTGATAAGTGAATATAAAACAGGGTGCACCGGGATCCAACTCTGTTGACCGGTGGCCAACCCGTCTAGACAGAGACGAACCCGCGGGACACCCGGAGGACAAAGTCCATACACACTGAACTACCCCCTCTAAAGGAGGGAAGGCCACGGTCCCCTAGGGGAGGGGGGAGAGTAGCCTAGCCGCCCACCTAGCGAGAGGGGGAGCTTGGGGGAGGATCACGTGATACGGAGCAGCAGGGCTACCAACTGACGATCCCCAACCAGACAGATCAAACGGAGTAATAGCACAAATATTCATTATAATAGTAATAGCGTTGAAAACTTATATAAATATACACATAAAAATTTTAGGGCAAGTCATGCAACATAATAAATAAATCACAAAGGACACACCTGATGACTTATAAAATAAATTTGCCGCCTAGTAACGAAGGTCGGCAAGCCATAACGATACGTAACTGATATCGGCCCTAAAAATGAACCACGAGGGTTCTAAACGCTAAATAATGAATATTCACAAAAACAAATAACATTTAATTAATAATAAAAATAATACACATAGTAACACCGCGAGTGAAACTAAAAGCTCTCAAAACAGGAGTACCAACTGTAAGCGGAATCAAGCAAGATCGAAATGAACGAAGAGAATAAACTCCTATAATTTAAATATTAAACGATCTAGATTGCTCAAAACACAGCAAAACATAGCTTGGTACTTAACTTAGATGGTGTCTCCTGGGAAACCGACGAAGAAGCCATAATCCAGTGGAAAATAAGCGAAAAACGAGAGCACAACAAAAAAGCGGGTTACAACACAGGCGTGCTAAAAGGAGTTGGGTTCTGAGCGGATGCAGAGTTGGTGGTGCCGAGTGAGGTTGAACGGCTCTCCTCTATTGGGATCTTTGTCGTGGATGAATCTAAATAGTGCGGGACCTCTGGATTATACGCCCAATTTTATACCGACACCAATAGGTGAGCGAGCTAGTTAACCTAGCACTCCTTTACATTTTTTCTCTGGTATATTTAGCAGTAAATTACCTAAGAATAAGTGCTAAATGGAGCTTATTCACTGGGCGGCACAGGTTCGAGCCCAGAAATAACATTTTGTAAAGGCCTTGGAACATATGATGCCCTTCTTACAATCTTCAATGCTGCACAGAAATCCCTTGATTGGGGTCAGGAAGTTTGTATGATTGGCCTTGATTTTAGTGCTGCCCTTGACCATGTTAATCATGAGGCCCTTGTTTTCAAACCGAAACAATTGGGAGTGGGTGGGTTGTTTCTTAGCATTATTATTGATTTTTTAAGTAACAGATCTCAAAGCATTGTTGTTGATGGGCACCATAGTGAGTATAGGAATGTGATATATGGTGTTCCACAGGGTAGTGTTCTTGGCCCATTACTTTTCACACTATATACACATGACATGTGGTTCAGCCTAGAAAACAAGCTTGTTGCTTATGCAGATGATGCTACCCTCTTTGCATCAATTCCATCTTCTGAATGTAGATCTGGGGTTGCTGAATCCCTTAATAGAGACCTAGCTAGAATTAGTGCATGGTGCAAATTATGGGGTATGAAGTTGAATTCTAACAAAACTCAAAGTATGATTGTAGGTAGGTCAAGGACCGTGAGTCCTCAGCATCCAGATCTCAGCACTGATAATGCTTCTTTAAATTTGTATGACTCTTTTAGAATTTTTGGTGTGATTCTTGACAGCAAAGTTACTTTTAAGAAACACATTAGGTCTCTATCTTCTTCAATTGCACAAAAAATTTGTTTATTGAGAAAGCCTTTTAAGATTTTCTGTGATCAATCTATTCTGAAGGAGTGTTTTAATTCTTTCATTCTACCTTGTTTTGAATATTGTTCTCCAGTCTGATCTTCAGCTGCTGATTCTTATCTCAATTTGTTGGACAGGAACTTATTGTCTATTAAATTTCTTATTCCAGATCTAGATATTGATTTCTGGCAGCGCAGTTCATCAAGTTTGTTTTGCATGTTGCATAAGATTTTTCATAATTCTGACCATCCTTTACATTCAGATCTTCCCGGACGGTACCATCCTGTTGGTAATACTAGGCATGCAGTTAATTCTAATAGTCATGTCTTCTCTATCCTGAAGCTTAATACTACACAGTATTCTAGAAGTTATATTCCGCTATGACCAAGTTGTGGAATAGTCTTCCTAATCAGGTTGTTGAAATGGTAGAATTTCAAAAGATCAAACTTACACCAAATGTTTTATGTTGAACAGGATGATATAAATATCTTTTTATCTTTTTATAGTTTATATATGAAAGATCTGTTTTAATGTTGCAACTGTTTTTAAAATATTTAGATTGTTCATAACTTCTCTTGTAGTTTATTTATTTCCTTATTTCCTTTACTCACCGGGCTATTTTTCTCTGTTGGAGCCCTGGGGCTTAAAGCATCCTGATTTTCAAACTAGGGTTGTAGCTTAACTAGTAAAAAAAACATGCTCTTTTATCCCATTAGTATTCCTATACAATCTGAAATCTGCTGATAGCTTTGAAACATAAACCAGTCTATGTTCTTGTCATGTTTTTCATTCCTTTCACTTATCAAATTGCCAAAATGAGTGTTAAAAATCATTGTAATATGTGGCCAGTGATTGGAGTCAATGTTTTCTATCTGAAGAATATTTGCCTACATGGTACTCATGCTCATCATAGGCTACATGACTTCAGTTTTTGGTGATTTAAGAATTATCAGTATTAAAATGAAAATCGTCTGGAAATTTAATGTTCCTTTGTCTTGGTGATTTTACTGTTATTTATCAGCACACCTGGTACGTCGTTTAGTAATATTGAATTTTGAATTATGCTACCAGCAATATAGCTTATTGATTTCAGCTGACCTTTCTTGAACATTCATCATTTAATGTTCATGATTACAGTTTGTCTAATTTTCTTTTTCAGATTGGTGAAAGTAGTTTGGAACAAGTGTTGACTGCTGGAGGACATAAATCTCCTGTAGTAACCGTCGACTGGTGTAGTAGTGTTCAATGTGGCCTTTCTGTGTCAGCATCTCTCGATGGCACAGTAACTGTCAGCACGCTTATGCATCAATGAGATAGTTTTTAAGAAGATCTTTTATATCTAAATAGATCTGCAGTCTTTTTATAAGGATTTGTATAAGTATTTGTTATCTTTTGTAATTCTATAGTATTTATTTTACTTGAGTGTCATCTTGTCAGAACACAACTAGTTATGAGATTGCTGATCATAATTTTTGTTCAAGAGCTTTAATATCTTTGTTGTTTTGAAATGATCCGAGTAAATGGAGGATCTGAACTACAATGGGAAAGAAAATGATTATAGGAATAACCCTTAATGAATTGCAACATATTTTCAATTAGACCAGTTACACCCATACTTGGCAGATTATGCTGAAAATTAATTTAATATTCGGAATCCCTTATTTTAGCTTTGCCTGCATAAGTTGTAAGTTATGACGATGATATACGTAAATGTTGAAGAGAAAACTTAACAAAATGTAAAGAGAGTTGGTAACATACACTTAAAATAATTTTATTTTTGTGTCGATCATACATGCTGTGAGGAAATTCTCTACAAATGCTGCCTGACTTTTACAGCATCCTGTAATTTGCATAATTTGTGTTGGATGGTCACATTTGATGTAAAGTATATGATAAGATTTCAGCAGACCCTGATTGTTCAATGCTAATTTTATGATTTATGATTAATATACAAATGTAAAAATAGTTTGTAAGTTTGAAATTATGCGATGAAACATCTTTTCAGTGAATGCTTTGATTTTAGTATTACTGAATATTTTAAGGCAATAGCTTAATATGCTGTAAAAGTACAACAAGCCCTAGTTTTTAATTGGGAGATTTGTAGTACAGTAGAATTTATCATTGGCAAATGCCCCAAATATATTTGAACAAAAGATGTCTTCCAAATTGTTTTTGTAACTAATTACAAAGAAAATGGCTTTTGGCTTTAGTTAAGTACTACTGTATAATTCAAAAGATGAAAAGATGATTAAGAAGGATGTTTATGCAAAACAAATCTGACATATACAGTTTAAAAAGTACTCTTTGCTGTCATAGAAATAAAGTTATAAAACTGAAAGTTCTTAGTCACTGATTTTTCGTAGAATATTTTCATGATGCAGATGATTCGTGTGATGATTGGTTTTAACAAATTTAAGTGCCATTCCTAGACTAAAGACATCCCACTTATTTTGATCATTTGCAATGACACCTGGATAGCTTTCACTCATGACAGTTATCTGTAAAGTCTTAAGAGTAATGGTAATTACTAGAAATATTGATAGAAATAAACACAATCCATTAATTATTTCAACGGATTTTACCTTATATTCATCATGCTAAAATTTCATAAGACAGTGGTAAGAACAGCAATGCTGTATGGAACGGAAACAGCAAGCATGAGTAAGATAGAGGAGAAGAAGATTGATGTGGCAGAAATGAGAATGCTTAGGTGGATGTCTGGGGTGACAAGAGAGGATCGGATAAAAAATGACTACATAAGGGGGTCGACAAAGGTGGTGGAAATATCAAAGAAAGTGCAGGAGGGGAGGCTGAGATGGTATGGACACCTGATGAGGAGAGATGAGGACCACGTTGGGAGACATACTATGGAGATGGAGGTTCAAGGAAGAAGAAGAAGAGGGAGACCAAGAAAGAGATGGAGGGACTGTGTGAGAGGAGACTTACAGGTGAAGGGGATTGATGAGGCAGAAGCGCAGATTAGAAAAAGATGGAAACGGCTCATCCGCAACGACGACCCCATATAAAAATGGGAATAAGCTGGGAAGAAGAAGATTCATCATGCTAAAATAATTGAAGCCACCCCATGATGTCTAATTAAAAAAGAGAATGAAATGTTGCATTTCCCCCTCTCCTGGATGTTTAGTCATCCAAGTAGAGGGCATCATATGAGGAACATCAACACACTGCTGTTACACCCAGCACTCCAAATAAACATCGTCAGGTGCATATTGTTGACTGACATCTCCAGCTCAGTTTGATTTAGTATTTTGAACATAGTAATTTGGTGGTAGAATTTTGGACACGAGTAACAAGTGCAGTAGGCACATGTCCAGGGATGTCATGCTTATGAGCACATAGGGGACCCAGCACTCCCTAAAAAATTTGGTATTAGGCAATATACTTGTGAAATGCCAATGCTTATCAGTGTCACTTTTAATTATGTTGAAGAAGAACAGTAACCTTTTCAATTTGCTCACCTTGACAAGAAAAAAAACTCCTCTCCACAGATTTCTAAGAGCAAGGTGTTACTGCAGTCACGTTACTTTTTTTCCATTTCAGGGTGTGGGAGTTTCTTTTCCAACTAAGTATCCAATCTAATGTAAACAGCTGGCAGGCTTGGCAGAGCAAGTATGAGGGTTGGAGTGGTTGGGTCAATGGTCTATTGTTATTTAATTATGTAGAATTTTCTACCTGTTTTACATAAAGGAGGTAAGTTGTTTGGTGCAGACGACAAACATTGTACCATCGTGTCTGCTAAGATGAAAGGAAAACACTTATAATCTTGTTGCTACCAACATCTTTTTTTTATCAACATTACTAGAAATGACAGTATAGTACTTAGATCTTGTTTTTATTTATTCCAAATGGTATTGTGGTACAAAACTAAGGTTTTTTTTTATAATACTTTATCTTTCAGGTGGTTCGTAATTCATGATAAAGAATGACTAGGGAGAACTCACTCATGATGGAGAGATTGCTTCCCCTATATTCTGGTGCTAGAAATAAAGCCAGATCACTAAATCACACATATACCCATGCCAGGGTGCAAAAAACAAACCCCACACCCTTTTGTAGGTTATTCCCATTATATTTCATTTCTCTTGTGTTTGACTAACCCCATGCTTACGGAATAACCCCGTGCTCAAATTATATTCAAAGTGTACAAGTCTACAATATAAACTGGTTATACTTTTTTCATCATTTAGCCTTTCACATTTGGTTAAGTTAGCCTTACAGCGATTGTGTAAATTTTGTGACTAAAGTCATAAGATAGGTTTAAGTGACCATTGGTTTTAATTCAACTTCTTTTTCAAAATTTTAACTATTTTGCAAATCGTATGGAGAGTTTAAATTCAATCATTGGGAATACCCTTTGAAAATAATTAAATGATCTCCTTTGGTTGTTTTGTAGACTCACTTGGATTTATGCCTCAGAGGAATTCAAAATATTCATTTGTTCCTACACTAAATACAAACCCTCATTCTTTACTATAGGAGATATTCTAGCGCGAGCTGGAAAATACGACAGAAAACCTTAACAAGGTCGTTAACGACCGGGCCGTTAGTTATCCACCTGTTAGGGGTGGGCGACTGCCGGTCGGTAGCTACTAAATACCTTCAATCGAATTCTAGCCGTCGCAGTGGTAACACCGCTGTTCCTGCTTTTGTTTGACTGGCAGACTAGCCTTTCTTTTGTGTGTTTTTGATTAACTTTTTCTTTTTCTTTTCTTTATTAGATGTGATGTCCTCTATTATGAGGAAGTGTCCTGGGATTCCCCCGAAATCTTGTGGCTCATTCATGTCACCACCGGAGGTGGATCTTCATTCCCTATGCCCTTCGTGCCGAGGTCATGGGTGTTCTGAAGGCTTCCCCTGCCAAGTATGTAGAGAATGGTCGCCCTCTCAGTGGGATAAGTTCGTGAAGAGGAAGAAGAAGAAATCCAAGAAGAATTCGTTACCTCCAGGTTCGCCGTCGAAAGGTAAGGAGTCTCAGGCCTCTTCTTCGGCCTCTCGATCTCTCCCTTCAGACTCTTCCTTGCCTCCTTCCTTTGGGGGGAAGTCAAGGAAGAGCGGCACCATTGACTTAACCCCCATTCCCCCTGGTCAGGCGGATCACGTTGCCCTTCCCAGTGGGACAATTTCTTCCACCATCGGGAATAACTCTATTACTGCTTCTATTCCAGATCACGTACGAGCGGTATGGCCTGCCCTTGGACTTCCTAGTTCTCCTTCGGTGGAAGTGTGGAACCAGTTTCTCGCGGGCACAGTCTTACCTCAGGTCCCTTCTGTTTTGGAACCTTGGGGAATTCTGAACCTCGCCTATATCCCATCAACCCATTCGGCAGCCGCTGAAGTGTCGGCAGATGTAGTAACTTCAGCTCCCGCGGCGCCTACTTCGCTCCTCACTTGCGCTTCTACGAAACCACAACATCGCAAGCGCGATCATTGCTATACCTCCCCCTCCCCCTCCTCCTCCTCCTCATCGTCTTCGTCCTCCTCGGAGGCTAGGAGGGAGAGAGAGAAGAGGAAAAGGAGTGCTCGCTCTCCTTCGCCCAGACGTTCTCGTCGGAGAGAGAATCAACATAGGAAGAGACGTCATTGTTCTCGCTCTTCCTCGCCTTCTATCTCTTCACGAAATGTCTCGCCGAGAGACGATAAGTGCTCTCGTCATAAACATAAGAAGAGTGCATCCTCGCGTCATTGTTCTGCCTCGCGATCGTCTTCCTCTCGTGAGGGATCATCTAGGCGCTGTAAGAAGAAGAGCTCTACGATACATTCTCGCTCTTCGTCACGAGAGAGTTCTCCTAAGCGTAATAAGCGCTTCCGTTGGAGCGATTTTTCTTCTAATCGCGCCCGGAGCACGACCAAGGAAAGAGAGCATTCTGAGCGCGATCCCTCTCCTTCACATATTAACTTGAGGAGCTCAGATCGCTCTAGGGAAGGGAGAAAGAGCACTTCTTCTCGCCGTCGCTTTGTATCAACAGAGAGAGAGAGCGCTCCCGTCCTTCAACCTCCCGATCGGGCAAGTCGCCGGACATATCCGCGCGGGGTCATTCACCTCGCCCTCGTGTTTCAGACAGAACAGCTTCGGTTCCCGTACTTCCTAACGAGTTACGGAATATGAGCCTCACGAGAACCTCGGAAGAAGACGCAGGGGTTCAACCCATCTTCTCCTCGGTTGAAAACAGAGGAAAAAGGCCAGATCGCCGATCAATGCAACCTCTTACTTAGACAGTACCGTTAATTCAGTCACCTACGCCAAGACCATCGACTTCCAGGCAAGATCAGGCGCGCGCGGCGCCATTAGCCAGCTCTCAGCCTTCCCTTGGAATAATGGCAATGGAGTATTCTACTTCGCCGTTACCTTCAGACACTCAGGCTCCTATCGCCCCTCCCTCGCGAGGAATTAGCGCGACCGGAAGATTCCTCGGAAGAACAACCATCAAAGGACTTAAGAGTCCTCCTATCTGAGGGCTCTAAGAACGATGTGTAATATCTCAGGCCTCAGGGATTTACATCTGTCACCTCGACATACCGACGCTCCAGCTTTAGACAGACTATGTCGTCCTCCACCAAACCCTATGACCAGAATCGAACTTCCCTGGTCTATTCACACTGCAGGCCGTCTGAGAAAGGTCTCGCAGGCAGTTTCGGGGGAAACGGGTTCCTTGAAGTCTCAAGGATCCCATAAACTTCTGCAATTTCCATTTTCGAGGTAAAAGCGTTTTTACAAGGTCAGAGAAGCCAACCCTTCTCCTCTGACACTGGATCCCCTCACAGCAAGGGTCACACCTGGCTGCTCTGCAGAGAGACTCTCTTCTCTCCCAGTCTCCCTCACCGCCACAGAAGCCTCGGCAATGGAAGTAGCGTCAATGTCCCTTCTAGAGGCATTATCCTGGTTTGACACGTGGTCAGGCACAGTCGGCTACCTAGGGAATCACGAAGACCTAACAAACCAAAACTCCATGCAGTCCCTGCAGGAAGTCCTAGCTGCTGGGGCCAAAACAATGGACTTCCTAACTGCTACGACCGCAACCATCTGGGGCAACTGGATTCTAAAAAGGAGGGAATCAATAGTTTCCAGACTTCATAGGAGCATCGGTAAGACAGAGAAGTCAGATTTGAGGAACTCGGATCTTCTGCAACCTCTCCTCTTTTCTAAACAGGCAGTTTCCTCTGCCTTAGATACTTGGAGGAAAGAGACGCAGGACACCGCGATGCAAAAAGCTGCTTCCCTTCGCACAATGCAAGAGCAACCAACTCCACAACCCAAAACCACAACCGCAACTCCACTCCCAGCCAAGAGCCTCAGCCTCCCCTCTTTTATAGCCAAACCTATGGGCAGAGGAAAGTCGGCTCCTCCTAAGGCTGAAGGCAGAGGGAGGAACCTTAGACAGAATCAGGGTCACGACTCCCCCCTCACAGTGCGTAGGGGGGTGCCTGCAGGGAAGTTTGAGGAGGTGGAAGGCTATGGGGGCCATGCAATGGACCATCAAGGTGCGTTGTGGGGGGTACCGCATCCCCTTCATAGACTCTCCTCCTCCTTTAATTCCTCCCCCGATCTCGTCCTCCCAGATCCCTCGGGATCCAGGGAAACAGCAAGCCCTAGCTCGGGAGATCCAGAGCATGCTTCTAAAAGGTGCCATTCAAGAGGTCTCCAACTCCTCTCCAGGTTTTTTCAGTTGCCTCTTTCTGGTAGAGAAAGCCTCGGGAGGTTGGAGACCAGTAGTCGATCTCTCGACCTTGAACCAGTTTGTGAAGCAAAATCCATTCAAAATGGAGACAGCAGCCTCCGTGACCCAAGCGGTGCGTCCAGGAGACTTTATGACATCGGTTGACTTATAAGATGCATATTTCCAAGTGCCGATCCATCGCACATCTCGGAAATTCCTGCGCTTTCTGGTTCAGGGTCGAATCTTCGAGTTCAAAGTCCTATGCTTTGGCCTCTCGACCGCCCCACAGGTCTTTACGAAGGTTTTCGCACTCGTATCTTTGTGGGCTCACAAGCACGGAATACGTCTGCTAAGATACCTGGACGATTGGCTACTCCTGGCCTCGTCCAGGGAGCTAGCTCTGGATCACCTGAGAAGACTTCTAGACCTTTGCAAGGACCTGGGGATCCTTGTAAATGCAGAGAAGTCTTGCTTGACTCCAACCCAAGTCTTAAACTATCTGGGTATGTTCATCAACTCCCAGGTAGGGAGGGTGTTCCCTTGGGAAGACAGACTTTAGAGACTGGATCAATCCATCGCCCATCTCTTGTCTCCACTACCGCCTACAGCCAAATCGTGGCAGAGTCTTCTGGGCCATCTCTCCTCCCTGGAAAAACTAGTTCCAGGCGGAAGATCGAGAATGAGAAGTCTCCAGTGGCATCTGAAGACCCATTGGTCTCAAAAGATCAATTCCCCATTCTTGTCAGTGGCGGTTCCAGCTCTGGTGTTACAAGATCTTCATTGGTGGTCAACCAGAGAGAATACCCAAAAGGGCATTCCCCTCCTAAGCCCCAGTCTGAAGTTAAAACTCTTTTCGGATGCATCGCTACGGGGCTGGGGTTCCCATCTAGGCCCGAAATTAGCATCAGGAGTTTGGTCTCCAATAGAGCAAACTCTCCACATAAATCACCTGGAATTATTAGCAGCCTGGAAAGGCCTAAAATTCTTTGTAAAAGATCTCCAAGGACGAGAGGTGGTGCTAATGAGCGCCAACTCCACAGCCGTCTTGTACATCAACAAACAAGGGGGTACTCTGGCAAGAGCCCTCTGTCTGTTAGCGGTCCAGATTTGCCAGTGGGCGGAAGGTCACATCATTTCTCTCGCAGCCAGGTTTATTTCGGGCCGGAGAAACATCGTGGCAGATCAACTGAGCAGGCATCACCAAGTGTTGAGTGGCGAATGGTCTTTGGATCCTCGAGTAGCGAAGACAGTAATAGCTTTGTGGGGTTTCCCCACAATAGACCTGTTCGCCACTTCTCTGAATGTGAAACTTCCCCACTACGGGTCCCCAGTTCCAGACCATCAGGCAGCGATCCAGGACGCCCTTCAACATTCCTGGGACAACCTGGACGCATATGCCTTTCCACCCTTTTACCTGCTCAGAAGGGTGATCAACAAACTCAGGACCTCCCGGAACTGCAAGCTAACTATAATAGCTCCGGCATGGCCAAGCAGAGAGTGTTACGCAGACCTTCTTTCCCTGTCAGTTCAAGTTCCAAGGTTTCTGTCTCTAGAGCCCCTTCTGTTGACGCAGCCACACAGTGGTATCCCCCACGGGAGAATCCACTTCCTTAAGCTTCACGCCGTGAGGTTGTCCAGTCTCTCTTCAGAAGCAGAGGCTTTTCAGGGAAGGTGGCTGACCACATGTCCTGGCACCTGCGCCAATCTTCCACAAACCTCTACCAAGCAAGATGGAGAGTGTTTGCAGCTTTGTGTAGAGGGCGAGGCGTGTCTCCACTCGATCCCTCTCTTCCATTAGTGGCAGACTTCCTGGTGTACCTCAGGGAGGAGAAACTCCTCTCAGTCTTGGCAATTAAAGGCGGTCATTCAGCCTTAAGCCTCATCTGTAGACTGAGAGGGGTTGACCTTTCCACCTCAGAAGATATCACCTTGTTGATTTGAGGTTTTGAGAGATCTTGTCCCCCAGTTGAGATTAGACCACCACCTTGGGACGTGTCCCTGGTCTTACGTTCCTTGAAGGGACCACCCTATGAGCCCTTAAATAGGACCTCTGACTACTTCCTAACCCTTAAGACCATCTTCCTAGTAGCTCTGGCCTCGGCAAAAAGGGTTGGTGAACTTCATGGTCTATCCTAGGAAGTCACCCATTCTAGAGGATGGGGGGAAGTCTCGCTCAACTTCGTGCCAGGCTTTGTGGCCAAAACTCAGAATCCTTCATCGGCCGATGAGAGGATTAGAGAATTTCAGTTTTCCAGCCTCAATAGGGTAACACAGGATACTGACCAATTGCTAATGTGCCCAGTCAGGGCGCTAAGGAAATACCTGAAGCGCACCAGACCTTTCAGACCAAGCCTCTGTCATCTCTTCCTCAGTACCAACAAGGTAAAGAAGAGAATTTCTCGCAACACCATCTCTTTCTGGCTCAAGAAAGTTATTGCGAGAGCCATTCACGGAGACTCAGTGGCAGTTCAACCCAAAACCCATCAAGTTAGGGGAGTGGCTGCCTCACTGGCGTTTAAGAAGAATTTTTCAGTCTCCCAAGTCTTAAGAGCTGGAGTCTGGAAATGCCAATCTACATTCACCACTCACTATTTAACCGATGTGACACATAGGTCTCTAAACACCTTTTCTATAGGGCCTATTGTGGCAGGTCAACAGGGAACAGTAGCGATTGGTCGAGGATTCTGTGTTACACTAGGTTTTAGAAGGACATCCATCTATCTTCTGCACCTTCCTTCTTCCTCCCATCTGGGTATCCTAGTCTGTAACCAGTTTCAGCTGGACTCGCCAATGGAAATAAGGTATGAAACTCATCTGACTCCTCTCACAGGGTATAAATTATACTCGTAGTCACGAGGGTTCCCCTTTTCAAGGTCAGGGGAATCCTAAGTATGAAAGGGTCCAAGTCGTATGTTCCTGACCCTCTTCATCCTGAAACATTTTCCACGTAATTACAAACTTTCAGTCATGCTAAGATTATGGGGATCTACAAAGAAAAGTTAATGGGAGATTTTTTCATCAAAAGAGTCTAGTCTGAGGACTGTCTTCCCTAGGAATAGGGAACTCCTTGTCCACCCTGACCTCAAGACTAAGTCTCCTATAGTAAAGAATGAGGGTTTGTATTTAGTGTAGGAACAAATGACAAACTTATAACAGAGTTTGTATTTTTCCTAACATACAAACCCGAATTCTTTACACAAATCTTACCTCCGTCACCCCCCCCCCCAAATAGTCCTAGCTAGAATCCGATTGAAGGTATTCAGTAGCTACCGACCGGCAGTCCCCCACCCCTAACAGGTGGATAACTACCGGCCCGGTCGTTAATGACCTTGTTAAGGTTTTCTGCTGTATTTTCCAGCTCGTGCTAGAATATCTCGTATAGTAAAGAATTCGGGTTTGTATGTTAGGAAAAATATGAACTCTGTTATAAGTTTGTCATGTCTCTAACCATTTTATACCAAAGATTTTTTAGTTAAACAAACTTTAAATCTAAAATATTTTTGTTGTAAACAGACGATTATAAGTATCTCTTACATTTTTATCTGTGCTGCTGAAGGACACCTTAACCCATACAGTACAGCTCCCCCTCATACTCTTGCATTATTTTCTTAACTTTAATTATTATTCAGCACTTTCAGTTGGGGTGTAGGCTACTATTCCATGCTAGGTGTAATGCCTGAATACTGGGGTGGTATTGATATTGAAAAAGCCAATACAGTATAGAATAATGCCAAAGGCCTCTTTTGATAATACTTCTTGGAGATGAGGACAAAAAAGAAAAAAACATTACTGTGAATTTACAACTTAATAAACGAGGAATGGCTAGCCGGGCATCAGTGAAAGAAATATAAGTAGATGCAAGGAAGACCATTCAAAGCATGGATTCCATGGAAGGATTTTTTGCAAAAGGAAAAAAAAATGACCTAGTTAAAGAATGCCAAACATGCTAGTATTGTGCTTTAATGTTTTTAACTATAATTATCAATTTTAATGGCAAATCTGAAACAATGGATAAATAAAAAGTGCAATAAGGAATTTGTTCTCATAATATGAAAATAATACAAAGAAATGCAAAAAACTGAAGACAAAGAAGAAGAATAGTTTTTGTATTGAATAAAACTTGACGCATTGAAATATAATTTTAAGCGTTTTTATAATGAATTATTTTCCCTCGATGCTTTTCCACTTTAAATCTTATCGTGTCTTAAAACTACATCAAAATCGTGGTTATAATATTGAATAGCTGAATACTCGTTAAATATATTAGAAAAGCTGAAAATAATTTTTGCCTAATAAAATTACTGAAAATGTCAACAAAACAGGAGTAGAACACGGAGTATCACGAGAGTGCATAGTATAAATTGTGGACAGTTTGCATTTCGCAACAAAAGAAATTTCCTGGTTTTTAACTGCTCATTTTGCAAAATAAGTTTGCTGGCACTTTTTCACATAACATGTGTGCAAAGCTTCTAAGCTTATACTTATTACTGTAAATTGAGCTCTCTTTATTTGTACCTTTAGCATTTTTAATGAAAATATTGATAATTAATTTCATATCTTTCTACCCTGAATTCATTTGGGATGATACCACAGATACCTTGCTATCATCACTTTTGGAAACCTATTATGGTAAGTTTGATATTTTTTAATTCTTCTTTCATACGCATTGCCCTACTTATGTGTGTAACCAGTCCCGTTCTAGGAGTTTGCAACATATACCTACGCTTATGTCTTGTTCCATTAACTTTTTTTAATTTTGGACATGAAATTAAATGTTCTGTGTTATTTTCTTCTTTGAATAGATCATACACATCATCTGTGTATTTTCCCCTGAAATTTTCATTTAGCTTGAGCATGTTTAACCTTGCCTTCATTACAAGGGTTGCCCTATCCATATAAATTTCTCTGATATAAGCTATGGGCCATTTCCTTCTATAAACTTTAATTTTTTTTATCTCTTTCTTCTTTTCTTGAATAGTTTCTTCTATCGTTTCTATGTCTTTTTTTAAACTCTTTTTTAGGGTCTGTTTCCCCCAACTTATTTTTTCCATTTCCATCCCATATTCACAACAAAATTTCTTCAATATCGCTACTCCAGCACTTTGCATAAGGGTTCTTCAAATGTTCCTTAATTATCTCTCTTACAAGTCTCTTTTCATCAAAAGTTATTATGATATGGAAGATCATTTTTCTATATTCTATTCTGCAAGACACTTGCCCTATTCTTGTTTATGCAAGGGTGCCCCAATATGGTGTAGCCTACTTGCAGGTTGTTCATACACATTTCTTATTATCCTATTATTATTAATACTTGCTTGCTAAGCTACAACCCTAGTTGGAAAAGCAGGATGCTATACGCCCAGGGGCTCCAACAAGGAAAATATCCCCAGTGAGGAAAGAAAAAAAAAGAAAAAAAAATATTTTAAGAACAGTAGCATTAAAATAAATATATCCTATATAAACTATGAAAAATAAAAAAAGAAAAACAAGAGGAAGAGAAATAAGATAGAATAGTGTGCCTGACTGTACCCTCAAACAAGAGAACTAGGATTTTAAGGATTTAGGAATTTTAAGGATTTTTATTAACTTTAGCGACCCCTTTCAGGGTATGAGAGTACATTACAAAGTATACAAAATTATAATTTGACTTCCAATAATAGTACAAGTTGGCAGTAAAAAGAAGCAAAAATACTTCTATTCACTCTAACCCAAGACAGGGGAAGGCTATGGCACTACCCAAGGCTAGAGAACGATGGTCTGATTTTGGAGTGTCCTTCTACTAGAAGAGCTGCTTAACATAGTTAAAGAGCTATTTTCATAGCCACCTTTTTCAATTCTTTAATAGAATCTTTCAAGCGCAGTTTATTGAAACACTTTACTGTATCCACAAGGCATATGGACCAAATTTAAACATAATTCTAGCTATGTTTTACTTTATTCACTTTCTACACACACACATTCAAAGGTTTGCCTAAAACAATAGAAATAGTAAATTTGCCAATATCCGCAATGATTCTATGCAATTAATTGAGCATGTGGAATCACTTTAATCTATAACGAAGAAAATAATCGATTTTTTATATAAGGATGAAGGAATAAAAAATAAATTATATATATATATATATATATATATATATATATATATATATATATATATATATGTGTGTGTGTGTATATGATGTATATATATATATATATATATATATATATATATATATATATATATATATATATATATATATATATATATATGTGTGTGTGTGTGTGTGTATATGATGTATATATATATATATATATATATATATATATATATATATATATATATATATATATATATATATATATATATATATATATATATATATATATATATATATGTGTGTGTGTGTGTGTGTGTATGTATGATGTGTGTGTGTATATATATATATATATATATATATATATATATATATATATATATATATATATATATATATATATACATATATATATATATATATATATATATATATATATATATATATATATATATATATATATATATATATATATATATATATTTATATATATACACACACACACACATATATATATATATATATATATATATATATATATATATATATATATATATATATATATATATATATATATATATCAAATACTGAAAAAAGGGTAAATGAAATAAAATAGAATAAAGAACACTATGGAGGTGCCGATGTAAAGGCAGCAACACCAACACATGAAGAGCTTGACGGTCTTGACCCTGAATCTGAACCTAAACGTATTTGACGTAAACATTTATTAATGTTAAGAAAGTTATGAATTTGTGATATGAATTCGGCAAAATTAGTTTGAATTTACTGAATAATTCCTGGTTATAGTGATCTTTTATGTCGGCCATTTACTAGTGGATTACTATAACCCATTGCCAACATGTCTCTCAAGGTAAGTGTAAACTACTTAGCAAGATTATTTGGTTTTATTTTAGAATAGTACCAAGTTCGTTAGGATTTTAAAACTAGCATAATTTGATAGAACTTTGCAAATACATTATTTTGGTTCCATTTACTAATGTCGGAAACCACATTTAACGAAGTTCCTACGGATTGTAATGAAAAAAAATATCGCCTTTTTGCTCCTTTTGTCATAACAGCTGTCACAGGAACCTCCTTTGTAGCCTTTGTAGTTGTTTTGGGATGGACTGGCTCAGTATATAAAATTTTGGTAAATAATTACTATAGCAAGTAGTTCATGGGGTGTATGTATGATAGCGGCCACCTGTATGTTTGATTAATGCTAACTCAGAATACGGCAGTGTAAGGGGGGTCGCAGGGAGGCTTTAGACCCCCCTCCCGTTAGGTAATTAGGTAAGGGCACGGTTTGCAGGTTAGGTTAGGGGGGAAAGTATAGGTTAGTTGATGTATATTTTAATGAACGTGTGAGGAACTGGCTGCTGATATACACAGGCTCCTAGTTCATTTATTAGTACTTTAAACTGTTTTGATAAAAATAATTACGCGGAAATCCGTTCCGTTCAACTTATGAAAGTTTTAGAATGGGTAAAATTACATTTTTGACCCTACTCAGGTATCCTATATGAAAATATGGGGTGTATGCATGATAGCGGCCACCTGTATGTATTATTACGGTTGACTTAGAATACGGCAGTGTAAGGGGGAGTCGCAGGGGGCGTTAGTCCCTTGTTAGGTAAATAGGTAAGGACGTGGCTTGTAGGTTAGGTTGGGGGGAGAATTTGTTGGTTGATGTCCATTTTCAATCCACGCGGTAGGAACTGGCCGCTGATATACAAAGTCTCTGAAAATATATTTGTTTTATCCCAAGTAGTGTAATAGTGTGTTTTGAACAAATTTGAACTTTATTTCTGCTGCAAATAAGAAGATTTAGAGTTACAGGACGCCTCCTTAATACAGTGAACCCTCGCTACTTCGCGGTTCGACCATCGCGGATTCACCACTTCGCGGATTTTTTTCATAACCCATGTATATACATATATCGCGGATTTTCCAGAAATATCGAAAATCCCGCGAAGTGACCGATGGTGCGAGATTGGAGAAAGTAAGAAAAATTGAATCGTGATTGATTTTCAATATAAATGAAACTTTGAGGAGCAACAAAGATATCATTTGTTAGAGAGATAGAGAGAGGTAAGGAATGGGAGGTAGTGAAAAGTAGCCCACAGAGAGAGAGAGAGAGAGAGAGGTAGAGGTAGAGAGAGAGAGAGAGAGAGAGAGAGAGGGGGGTTTAAATGTAATAAACAAAAAATTTTGATAGGTTATAACACATTGGTGCTTATGTAATATCAACTGTATACTGTAGACGGTTTGAATAAGTTAAGAAATGGTATAAATGATACTTTGTTAGTGTATTCGTACACACTCAAGAGCGGCAGCTAGATGACAGCTGATCTAATCACAGCCAAAAGTAAAAAAAAAAAAAGAAGTCAACAATACTCGATTTTTAAAACAAACCCGAAATTTAAAAACAAAAGTACACGCTTTCTTAATGTGCAATTAACTATTTAAGGAGTGGCAATTTTCTAGAATAAAATGATATTTCCCAAAAAATAGTGGTTTGCTGATGAAATCGGATGCCGTATTTTTAGCTATGATTGAAATGGATGTAGACTCGGCCTAATTATTTCGTTTCGTATTTAATTGACACTAAGAAAACTAATTTTAGCTTCTTCATCTAAATGTAAGTATTGTATAACACGAAGAGAGAGAGAGAGAGAGAGAGAGAGAGAGAGAGAGAGAGAGAGAGAGAGAGAGAGAGAGAGAGAGAGAATCAGCTGTTGTACTCAAATGGCGTGTTTTTGTTTCGTGAGAATTTCATCGCCACGACTTTAACAACAACATACTGCACTGAACTTTACAGTATTATACAGACTACTGTAATATGATAAAGTAAAATATTTGTAATCTATTTTATATGAAATGGGGCTATTTTTTTTTTGTTTAAAATTTACATTTACGTATGTAAAACAACACACTCTCTCTCTCTCTCTCTCTCTCTCTCTCTCTCTCTCTCTCTCGTAGATTGTTTTCCTGCTTTGCTACGTATGTATGATTTTATATAGATACGGTAAATAATATTTGTAATAACATATTTTATTAAAGCTTTTACTGTAATATCATTATTTATCACTTTCATCATGCGCGTTAAATTCCTTAGTTTGTTTACTGAGCGTACTTTATGACGCCGTCGTTTCAGGCGGCGTCATAAAGAAAAAAATTTCATTTGGAAGTCCTAAGAAAAATTAATTAAAACATTAGTAATAACCAAATCAACATACTGTACTGAATAATCAATATAATCGATGCAGAAACTAACCTATACACAGATGTGTAAATGCGTTTGTTTCTTCATTATAATCAGAGATAAACGTAAACAAAACATTGGTTGCCATTTTTTATCGGGCTTTTTGGCGTGTTTAGGAAACGCATGATATAAAGTCGCCCTTAATATTTGTGCTTGTTTTAGTTTAGGGTACGTTAGTACATGCATTAAGTGTTCTGTACATTAAAGGGTAGTTTGTTAACAGTACTACGTACAAGGGAAGGTTTTAAAAGTCTGAATATACATGTTAAATAAATAGGTAAATATGCTGTCACTACTTCGCGGATTTTCACCTATCGCGGCCGGGTCTGGAACCTATCTACCGCGATAAACGAGGGTTCACTGTAACTATAATAATGGAGTTCCACAGGGGGGAAAGCATGGTTTTTGGGTAGGTGAATACAGAAAATGGGCATAATAAGAGAACACACCAATCATCAAAATAAAAAAAGTTACCTTAATGAAAATTGAATGATAGTAATGAAACACGGTGAAAACACTGCAGTTTTTATTGACCAGACATCCAGAGACATAGAAAACGGGATTTTCCATCCCTTTTCCTATGGAGTCGAGTCATTGGTAGCAGTCTTCATCATACTATTATTACAAATACCTTGTTACTTAATTGAGCTAAGGAATTATTGGTTTTTGCTCTGCCTTATGTTTACTTCGCTCACGATTAAACATTATCCCAATGTTCCTATGTTCTGGCAAGCGGACTATGTTTTGCTATGTGCGATAGCCCCGTGGGCTTGTATTTGTATGTTAATTATCAATTATTATCAATTATGGGCAAAAATTTCATAACCCTTAATTTGAGGAAGGTTTACTGAACTTTTTCATTCGAATCATCTCAAAAATATAAAATAAGTAGAAAAATAATAGATATCCAAATTTGGCTGAAACGGTAATAATGCTTTGAAATTCTTCAAGTTATGACTTAAAACAACATTTCAAAAAATAATCAAAGACAAGGTCATGACCTACCCTAAGGTTCCCTTCCTAACGGAACCTAGGACTCGTATCCTTACCAATTAGGTGGCTACATGCCATGGCAGTTCCCTTAGTCCGTATCCTTAACTTACCGCAAGGCAAATCGTAACCCTGTGTTTGCTTCCTGACTGGCTTCCCTTCTGGAAGCTGGTTTTGGAACGCTTGTAGAACGACACCCCAGGCCTTTCGGACCCATAGAAGACAGGAATTTTCCTTCCCATTTTTAGGGAGTCCATCGTAGTCATGTCTTTTGTACTACTGTACAGTAATTGTTCAGTGGCCACTTTCCTCTTGGTAAGGGAAGAAGAGATTCTTTAACTATGGTAAGCAGCTCTTCTAGGAGAGGGCACTCCAAAATCAGCCATTGTTCTCTGGTCTTGGGTAGTGCCATAGCCTCTGTACCATGGTATTATCTTTCACTATCTTGGGGTAGAGTTTTCTTGCTTGAGAGTGTACTCAGGCACACTATTCTATCCTATTTCTCTTCTTCGTGTTTTTTTTTTCAAGTTTTTTTTAGTTTATATAGGAAATATTTATTTTAATGTTGTTATTGTTCATAAAATATTTTTTTTGTTAATTACTTTTCTTGTAGTTTCCTTATTTCCTTTCCTGACTGGGCTATTTTCCCTGTTGGAGCCCTCGGGCTTATAGCATTCTGCTTTTCCAACTAGGGTTGTAGCTTAGCAAGTAATAATAATATTGAGCTTTGCTTCACTTGCTATTTATTTACTTTACATAAAGGGCTGTTTTCTTGGTGCTATCACAAACAAAAAAAGTACTGTGCCCTGCAGGACCTACAAGATTTGTTTGTTATATACATTCTTAGGTATTTAGAGTATCATACAGTGTAATCTATGCTAATTGTCAAATCCATCGCATCATAGCGTTTCGTAAATAGGAAAGTCTCCAATTTCTTGAGTCTTGATATGTTCAGTTCTTCAGGTGTCTATTAGGATCTTGTTATGCAATCTAGGAGAGCATATTTGAAGGCTCTAGAACCTACAGTAAGGTTCTATGTCAGCAATAATTCTATGTTATGGAATACTCACTTATGTTACAGTGAAAGCACCATATTTCACTCTGTCAAAATTGTGAAATAAAACTAATATCGATCTAAACTAATTAAACTAATCAATATCTCCAATTCTCAAATCAACAAACTTGACACCAAATGTCTTGATTAATTACAACAACATGAATAAATGTGAGTGGAGTCGTTTCCCCCTTCCACACCAATCACAGATTTTCTAATTGGCTTGGAAAACTGCTATGGATAACTTCTTGAGGTATAAGGAAAGTTGTTTCGCAGATGATCCCAAGAAGCCTCTTTGTCTGAGGAGATGCTGGATAGTCTCCAGCAGTGAAGCAACAGGCAATGCACTGCTTCATGGAACTTTCTTATGTGTGATTGACGTGCAAGCAGGTCTGGATACCACTCTGCTGTTGGCCACCTTGGGGTTACTAGTATTGCTCTGAAACCATGGGATGTTCAGTTTCTGTTCAAGATCTGACAAATCAGACAGAACACAGGGAATGCATAAAAGTCTAGGCTCTGAATGGTCTTTGAAATAACAGTTAGCCAACAAAGTTTTGACTGTGGGGTTTGCTGACAATTAAGCTGTTTGCAATGTCCCTAAATCGGTACCAGATCCCCAGGCAGTCAGGCAAGATCCCTTCCAATATCTGTGGGACAGAATGGACATCTACGCATTCACTCCCTTCTGCCTAATAAGGAGGCTTCTAAACAAAATCAGGACATCACAAGATCTCTCGATGACCCTAGTAACTCCGTTATGGCAACATACAGAATGGTTCTCGGTCCTTAGGCATCTGCTCACAGATGGCACCAAGAGAGCTTCTTCCACTTCCTGATCTACTCAGACAACCACACGTGGAGATCTTCCGTTAAGTGATTCCATTCTTTCATCGTCACGCATGGAGGTTATCCAGCAACACCTCGCAAAGAAAGGCTTTTCGAGACCAGTTGGAAAGAGAATGGCTGGATACCTCCGGGAGTTGTCTTGCCTCACTATATCAGGAAAAGTGGTATGTCTTTCATTGTTGGTGTTGTGGATGAGGTATCCCTCCTCTTAGTGCCACTATTCCAATGTTAGCAAAGTTTTCAGTATACCTCAGGGAGGAAAAACAATGTTTGGTGTTGGTAGTGAAAGGCTATCTTTTGGCATTAAGCCTTGATTTTAAACTTATTGAAGTTAACATTTCCTCCTTCATAGAATCGTCTCTCATTATATGAATTTTGAATGTATCTGCCCTCTGTTGGGAGTTAGACCACCACCTTGGAAAGTAGTGAAAATATTACACTCACTGAAAGGAGCACCATACAAATCTCTTTGTCAAGGATCAGATTGGGACTTAACCCTGAAAACAGATGACCCAGACCAACTGTTACTCTGCCCTGTGAGGGCACTGAGGCTGCCCTCAGATCAGCAGACTTTGTGAACATGGGGAGAATCAAGAGGAAGATTACAAAGAACTCTTCCTGGATCAGACAGGTAATCAAGAGAGCCAAACAACCAGGCTCCTCACCTCCCAGTCGTCGTCCCCGTGCTCACAACATCAGGGGTGTCAGCACATCCTGGGCATTCAAAAGAACCTCTCTTTGACGCAGGTTTTTACAAGTGGGCTTGTTGAAACAACAAACAACATTCACTACTCACTACTCACTACCTGTAAGACATAACCCCCAGGAACTTGAATACATTTACCTTAGGTTCTCTGTTGGCTGCATAAAACATGGTCAATAACACCTCAATTCCCTTGTAGGACAAGTTGCAGTCAGTAAAGGGCAGATGTTACCTGCGAGCAAGTTTAGGATGAATTATTTTTAGTGACTGATCATTTCCTATTTCACCCTCCCATCTCTTGGGGTTCAGCATCCGAGGAACTCTGCAAGCTGACCTCCTCTGACTGCATAGGGTGGCAATGCCCTTTTTGTAGCTTGATATATGTTAATATATTTGTTATGCTCCTGTTATCTAAGTGAGGTCGAGTCATGCAATGTCTAGGTTAAGTGAAGAGTTAAGCTCCAAAATTATGCTTACCTGGTCAAGTCACATTGCTAAATTCTACACCTAGCACCAATTGTCTGGGGCATCATCCTATAAGAAACCGGAAGTGTCAGGGTGCTCTTTAAACAGCTCGTGCGAAGAACAAAGTGTCACCCTGGGACCATCACCAGCCAGTTGGTTTGAAGACTTACACCCACCGTGGAGTAAGTCTCCTACGTAAAGAGCTTAAGGTTTGTATATAGTGCCAGAACAGATGACAAATTTGGAATAATTTGCATTTTTCCTAACTATATAAACATGAAGCTACATATACTGGTTGTTTACTAGTGCTGATGTGAGCGCTACCCCTTCTGCTAACTAGCGGAGGGTAGTTGCACCTCGTAAAAGCTTTAACCGCTGGTTCCAGCTATCACCAAAATAATACTCCTTTGTAGAGGGTGCCAGGTTTGTATAGTTTGGAAAAACTCAAATTATTCCAAATTTGTCATTTTAAATATTTAACTTAGCCGGTGAATATATAGCTGCAACTCTGTTGCTCGACAGACAAACTCTACGGAAAAACTCGCCAGCGATCGCTACACAGGTTGCGGGTGTGCCCAACAGCGCCATCTGTCGACCAGATACCCAGCTCTTATGTAAACAAAGACTCAATTTTCTCTCTGTCGACGTGTCGACAAGACGTACTTTACTCGCTGTTGCTAAACTGGAGTTTTTCACATCTAATTGGTGAAGTACTATATTCTGGTTTTGAGCTTTTGCTGTGCAGGGTTTTTCTTCAAACAAATCCTTGAACTCTTTTTTTGTATCGGATTCTTTGTTGATGACTTAGATCGTTTTTTGGAATTTTCCCTTGACCAATTCAAAATGGCTGACCCTTCACAAGTTCCCAAATTTAGGAAATGCAATGCTAGGGACTGTTCTAGGCGTCTTCCAAAGGCTTCTATCGACCCTCACACTGTTTGTTCCAATTGTCGGGGTAAAACCTGTCAATTGGAAGATCGGTGTGAGGAGTGCGTTGGCCTTTCGGAATTCGATTTTATCGAATTTCAAAAGTACACACGTAGGCTAGAGAGAGATAGAGTTAGGAGAAGTTCTTCTCAATCTATTGATGTATCCTCTCCTCATGCCCCACAACCTATTCCTTCCCCTGTAGTGGTTGTTCCTAACCCCCCTCCTAGCACTCAGGAACCATCGATGGCTGACATGATGCGTGCCATCCAGGCTCTGGGTGAGAGAGTTGAGTCCCTTGCAAGTGACCGCAATCAGCTCATGGCGGATGTTAAGGAGCTTAAGTGCCAAAGTGCAGTGGGAAGTGCTAAAGTGCCAAGTGATAGTGTTGTGGACAGTGTTGCGCTTGAGGGTTCGTCTGTTCGTGCCTGTCGTCCTCCTAGTCCGGGACCTCTTGCAAGCTCCCAAGTCCAGGGGAGAAGCAATGTCGTACGACGCATGGGTTCGAGAGGCTTTAATCAGCGAACAGACGTTCCCTCCGTGGTATCGGGCGTATCTCCCCAAGATCGCCCCTACCTACCTAAGACGAGAGAGCCCATTTATACCTCGTCGTCTGAAGGTGTTTCTCGCAAGAAACTTTGGACCAAGGTCTCGCGACCGTTAAAGCGTAAATCGGTCCCTTCAGGACAAGTCCAACGGCCCGGTTGTAGCCACTGGGTCAGTTCGGACTCGTTGCCGTCATCCGATGACTGCTCACCGCCTAAGAGAGGCAAAGCGGTACCGCTTCAGACACTAACACCGTCTGTCGCCGCACCTGCTCCCGTAGACCCTAAGTGGTCTTTACTGCAAGACATGCAGTCTAAGCTTACGTCTCTGATGCAGGACTTTCATGCGGAGAAGGTTGCTGCCGTACCAGCTAGTGCAGTACCTAGCCTACAACCCTCCAAGCGATCGGTTGTGCGTCCTGTGGACGCTGAGGTAACCTTCTCACGTACACCAGTTGAGAGAGTTCCTCCACCCATGCGTTCCAGTGTGGGCTGCCAGCCGCATGTTGACGTTAAGCGACGCACGGAGGTTGGCTTTGACATTCTGGATGTTCAACAACCATCAGAGTTGCCTTGTTTTGACGCGGTGAGTCAACCTCCGCAACCCAGTGTGGTTTCCACTGCGCAACCCAGTCAGTCTAGACAGTCTCGGGTAGACGCTGTGCGTCCTCGCGCTACCATGGTTGTTGACAGCTCACAGACTGTGCAGCACTTCCATGACGTTGCGTCCGGCTCAGTCACGCATGCACCAGTGCGACCGGACTCAGCGAACCAGCCGTTACCCACTCCGTTGCCGTTTCCTCATCAGTTGTCGGATGAGGAACTTTCTGATGATGATGTTGCTGCACATCAAGATGAACAACAATCAGAATTGGACGAGCCTAAGTCTACTCAACCCTCTTTGGACTTTAGAAAAGTTTTGGCTATTTTCAAAGAGCTGTTTCCTGACCAGTTTGTTTCTGTGGCTCCTCGTTCTCCGCCTTCAGAGTTTGTTTTAGGCATGCCTTCTACCGCACCTGCCTTTACTAGACTCGTCCTCGCACGCTCGTCCAAGAGAGCTTTGCGGGTGATAGGAGACTGGTTAGAGTCCAAGAAGAGTTTAGGGAAGACAGCATTTGCTTTTCCCCCTGCTAGACTCTCTTCTAGATCGAGCGTCTGGTATGCCACGGGAGAAGTTCTCGGCTTGGGAGTTCCTGCCTCTGCCCAGGGCGACTTCTCAAGTCTTGTAGACTCTCCCCGCCGCCTTGCCATGAGACGCTCAAAGATTTGTTGGTCATCATCGGACCTGGACCACCTTTTGAAAGGAATCTTTAGGGCTTTTGAAGTTTTTAACTTCTTAGACTGGTGTCTAGGAGCCCTAAGCAGGAAGATCTCTTCGACAGATAAAGAGACTTCTTTGCTCATTATGTCCTGCATGGACAAGGCCGTCCGTGATGGGTCTAATGAGCTTGCTGCATCCTTTGTGTCCGGAGTCCTGAAAAAGCGAGAATCTCTCTGCTCATTCCTTTCTGCTGGAGTTACACCGTGCCAGAGATCTGAGCTTCTCTTTGCTCCTCTTTCCAAGTGCCTATTTCCAGAAGTCCTGATAAAGGAAATAGCCGCTTCGTTAGTGCAGAAGGACACTCACGATCTTGTTGCGTCCTCAGCTCGCAAAGCTCCCCCTTTGCCTACATTGTCAGCTAGACCAAGGATGGACACTCCAGCGTCTCGCTTTATTCCGCCCTTTCGTGGCAGAGCCTCCAGCAGAGGAGGTGCTCGTGCCGAAGGGAAGCGAGGGAAGAAGAAAGGATCCAAGTCCTTTAAGGGCAGAGTCTGACTGCCCTCAACTTCAGACAGCAGTGGGAGCCAGACTCAAGAACTTCTGGCAGGCCTGGGAGAAGAGAGGCGCAGATGCACAATCTGTGAAGTTGCTCAGAGAGGGGTACAAGATTCCTTTTGTACGAAAACCCCCTCTAGCAACGTCTCCCATCGATCTCTCTCCCAGGTACAGAGAGGAAGAAAAGAGACGAGCCTTGAAACGGGAAGTGTCTCTTTTGCTAGAGAAGGGAGCGGTGGTCAAAGTCTCGGACCTTCAATCTCCGGGATTCTACAACCGCCTCTTCTTGGTTTTTAAAGAAGACAGGAGGGTGGAGGCCAGTGCTAGACGTCAGTGCTCTGAATGTCTTTGTCACAAAGACGAAGTTCTCCATGGAGACCACAAAGTCAGTCTTAGCAGCGGTCAGAAGGGAAGACTGGATGGTCTCTTTAGACCTAAGGGACGCCTACTTCCACGTCCCCATCCACCCAGACTCCCAACCCTTTCTGAGATTCGTTTTCGAAAAGGTGGTCTACCAGTTTCGGGCCCTGTGCTTTGGCCTAAGCACAGCTCCTCTCGTGTTTACGAGGCTGATGAGGAATGTTGCCAAATTCCTCCATTTATCGGACATCCGAGCCTCGTCGCTGTCTGAAGGATCTAAAGTGGACTCTAGATCTGACCAAGGAATTGGGACTCCTGGTCAATTTGGAAAAGTCGCAACTGGTCCCATCCCAAACTATTGTGTATTTAGGGATGGAGATTCACAGTCTAGCTTTTCGGGCTTTTCCGTCGGCCCCCAGAATAAGTCAAGCCCTGTTATTCATCCAGAAGATGCTGAAGAAAGAACGCTGCTCAGTCAGGCTGTGGATGAGTCTGGTAGGGACACTATCATCCCTGGAACAATTTGTGTCATTAGGAAGACTACACCTCCGTCCGCTTCAATACCATCTAGCTTTTCACTGGAAAAAGGACAAGACGCTAGAAGCGGTCTCGATCCCGATTTCCGAAAAGATGAAGTCTTGTCTGACTTGGTGGAAGGACAATATCAACTTAAGAGAGGGTCTTCCTCTGGCTGTTCAGACTCCCAACCACGTTCTCTTCTCGGACGCATCGGACGTGGGCTGGGGCGCGACATTAGACGGTCGGGAATGCTCAGGACTGTGGAACTCGAGTCAGAGGAACATGCATATCAACTGCAAGGAGCTGTTGGCAGTACATCTGGCCTTGAAAAGCTTCAGGTCTCTCCTTCGAGGCAAAGTGGTGGAAGTGAACTCAGACAACACCACTGCCTTGGCATACATCTCCAAGCAAGGAGGGACCCACTCACTGACGTTGTACGAGATCGCAAGGGACCTGCTCATCTGGTCAAAAGGTCAAGACATCTCACTAGTAACGAGGTTCATCCAAGGCAACTTGAATGTCATAGCAGATTGTCTCAGTCGGAAAGGGCAAGTAATTCCAACAGAATGGACCCTCCACAAGGATGTATGCAAGAGACTTTGGGCCACTTGGGGCCAACCAACCATAGATCTCTTTGCAACCTCGCTGACCAAGAGGCTTCCAATCTATTGCTCACCAGTCCCGGACCCAGCAGCAATACATATAGATGCCTTTCTCCTAGATTGGTCACATCTAGATCTCTACGCATTCCCACCGTTCAAGATTGTCAACAAGGTACTGCAGAAGTTCGCCTCTCACGAAGGGACAAGGTTGACGCTAGTTGCTCCCCTCTGGCCCGCGAGAGAATGGTTCACCGAGGTACTTCGATGGCTAGTAGACGTTCCCAGAAGTCTTCTTCTAAGGGTGGACCTCCTACGTCAGCCACACGTCAAGAAGGTACACCAAAGCCTCCTCGCTCTTCGTCTGACTGCCTTCAGACTATCGAAAGACTCTCAAGAGCTAGAGGCTTTTCGAAGGAGGCAGCCAGTGCGATTGCTAGAGCAAGGAGAGCATCCACCCTTAGAGTCTACCAATCGAAGTGGGAAGTCTTCCGAGACTGGTGCAAGTCAGTCTCTGTATCCTCAACCAGTACCTCTGTAGCTCAGATAGCTGACTTTCTCTTATACCTGAGAAAAGGACGATCCCTTTCAGCTCCCACTATCAAGGGCTACAGAAGCATGTTGGCATCGGTCTTCCGGCATAGAGGCTTAGATCTTTCCAACAATAAAGATCTTCAAGACCTCCTTAAGTCTTTTGAGACCACTAAGGAGCGTCGTTTGGTTACACCTGGTTAGAATTTAGACGTGGTACTAAGATTCCTTCGATGGTACTTCGATGGCTAGTAGACGTTCCCAGAAGTCTTCTTCTAAGGGTGGACCTCCTACGTCAGCCACACGTCAAGAAGGTACACCAAAGCCTCCTCGCTCTTCGTCTGACTGCCTTCAGACTATCGAAAGACTCTCAAGAGCTAGAGGCTTTTCGAAGGAGGCAGCCAGTGCGATTGCTAGAGCAAGGAGAGCATCCACCCTTAGAGTCTACCAATCGAAGTGGGAAGTCTTCCGAGACTGGTGCAAGTCAGTCTCTGTATCCTCAACCAGTACCTCTGTAGCTCAGATAGCTGACTTTCTCTTATACCTGAGAAAAGGACGATCCCTTTCAGCTCCCACTATCAAGGGCTACAGAAGCATGTTGGCATCGGTCTTCCGGCATAGAGGCTTAGATCTTTCCAACAATAAAGATCTTCAAGACCTCCTTAAGTCTTTTGAGACCACTAAGGAGCGTCGTTTGGTTACACCTGGTTAGAATTTAGACGTGGTACTAAGATTCCTCATGTCAGACAGGTTTGAGCCGCTACAATCAGCCTCCCTGAAAAATCTCACTTTAAAGACACTTTTCCTGGTATGCTTAGCCTCAGCTAAAAGAGTCAGTGAGATTCATGCCTTCAGCAAGAACATCGGATTTTCGTCAGAAAAAGCCACATGTTCGCTACAACTTGGTTTTCTAGCCAAAAATGAGCTGCCTTCTCGACCTTGGCCTAAATCATTCGATATTCCCAGCTTATCGGAGATTGTAGGCAATGAACCAGAAAGAGTCTTATGCCCTGTGAGAGCTCTTAAGTTCTATTTAAAGCGCACTAAACCTTTACGAGGCCAATCTGAAGCTTTATGGTGTTCAGTTAAGAAACCATCTTTGCCTATGTCAAAGAATGCTTTATCCTACTTTATCAGACTGTTAATACGAGAAGCTCATTCACATCTGAGTGAGGAAGACCAAGCTTTGCTTAAGGTGAGGGCACACGAAGTTAGAGCTGTTGCAACTTCCGTGGCCTTTAAGCAAAATAGATCTCTGCGAAGTATAATGGACGCAACCTATTGGAGAAGCAAGTCAGTGTTCGCGTCTTTTTATCTAAAGGATGTCCAGTCTCTTTACGAGGACTGCTACACACTGGGACCATTCGTAGCAGCGAGTGCAGTAGTGGGTGAGGGCTCAACCACTACAATTCCCTAATTCCATACCCTTTTAATCTTTCTCTTGAAATGTTTTTAATGTTGTTTTTTGGGTTGTCCGGAAGGCTAAGAAGCCTTTCGCATCCTGGTTGATTTGGCGGGTGGTCAAAGTCATTTCTTGAGAGCGCCTAGATTAGGGGTTTGATGAGGTCCTGTTGTATGGGTTGCAACCCTTGATACTTCAGCTCCTAGGGGTCGATCAGCATCCTAAGAGGATCGCGAGGCTCCGTAAGGAAGACGTACTTAAAAGGCAGAGTAATTGTTCAAGTCGACTTCCTTACCAGGTACCTATTTATTTTGTTTTTGTTATTTTGATAACTTCTAAAATGAAATAAAAGAACTCTTAGCTCATAAAATGTAAACATATATTAATGGTCTCTACCCACCATCCTGGGTGTGAATCAGCTATATATTCACCGGCTAAGTTAAATATTTAAAAATGATATTTTGATTATAAAATAAATTTTTGAATATACTTACCCGGTGAATATATAAATTAAATGACCCTCCCTTCCTCCCCAATAGAGACGCAGTGGGACGAGGAGAAAATTGAGTCTTTGTTTACATAAGAGCTGGGTATCTGGTCGACAGATGGCGCTGTTGGGCACACCCGCAACCTGTGTAGAGATCGCTGGCGAGTTTTTCCGTAGAGTTTGTCTGTCGAGCAACAGAGTTGCAGCTATATATTCACCGGGTAAGTATATTCAAAAATTTATTTTATAATCAAAATATCATTTTTAATCAATTTTGGTTTATTGCACAAAAGGCTCACATATTTTAAAGTTCTCAAGTTGATGGTTTTTATCTATGCATTTACTGTACTTACGCCATTTGAATTTTTAATTCAGTTTGCTAGTTTTGAATCCTTTTATTCCAGCTATGTATGACCTTTGATAACATTCCCTAATTAGGTATATCTATATTTATCAAATAAGGAGATAACCTCATAAGAAATATTTTTTGCTCAATTTTGCAATTAACTTGGCCACTACCATCATTAATTCTGCTTGTAAAGTCATGTTTATTGATTGGATCTTTAACTCCAGACAAGTGGAATTCTAATGTCAGTGTTAACTAATTTTCCAAGGCTTCTGCAGCACAGGGAAAAGATTAGAAAAGTCATAAAATATGATAAATATTACTGTGATACTTCATACATGCATACTTATTTTATGCCTGACTAGCAAAAATTGACTTTTAACCAGTGATATATCAATAGAAAATTGCCTCATAGTTACTTACAGTAGAACTTCAGATAACTTTTAGTGTGAATGAAAACTTTTCTTAAATTTATGCACAGGTGTTGCAGTTCACTATTATTAAACCAGGGAGGTATCTGAAACTTATTTTCTCTTTTCAGAATTCACTTACTGGGTATGATTCGGCATTTGAAGAAGACGAGAAGCTGCGCAATAAGCAGAGAGAACGGCATGCATTTCTTAACAAAGAAAAACACAAAAAGTCAGGTACAGTATTATAGAAAGTTCCCTCATTCGAGGACAACTGGATTAATTTAATCTTTACTTGTATATGGATCTTGAAGATGCTAGAAAGTAAGACTATTTTTCTTCAAATCAGTATACAGTAATGTCATTGGAAACTACCATAAGTATTTTGACAGAAATGCAAGGTAAAGAATTGACTTAGAATAAGAGAATACCTCTTTAATAGTTACTGTTTTTTTTACATTGGATGACAAACAATTTATCTGTTAAAGATCATTGATTGGGTAATAGCTTAGGAAAAGTTTGAGTTGATATAAAAGTTTGTATTAGTATCATAAGAATCAATATGCAATACCATAGTATATCTAATTTTATAATTGGCTCAAGTTATAGACAATGAGAAAGCTTTTGATTCTGTCAAAAACTTCAGCAGTAATGAAAGCCCCTCAAAGACAAGGGATAGACTAATTTTTTGTTAGAACACTTGAAGATATCTTTATAGGAAGTACAGCAATCCTAAAATTACAGAAGATAGGGAGAAAATTCTGAGAAAGGAGTTAGACAGGGTACCCCATCTCTCCTAAATTATTCACAGCATACCTAGAAGAAATAAAAAAAAAATTAAATTTGGAAAATGTAGGAATTAATATTAGTGAATTGTTGGAGGAGTTTCAAAAAATGATAGAACATTTAAATAGAAAAAGCATAAATGTAGGACTGAAAATGAATGTGAGTAAAATGCAGAGGCAACAAATATAGACAAACCTCTAGAGACTTTTAATGAATATACATATTTAGGACAGACAATAAGAATTTCCCCAAGACACAAGACCAAAATTAAAAGGATAAGCATGAGATAGAGAACTTTTGGCAAATGAGATTTTAGAATGTAAAATGCCACTTTTTGTAAAAAGAAAAATATTTAACTTTTGCATCTGAAACTTGGAGCCTTACTAAAACCCTAGAACATAAGCTAGTTACAACTCAAAGAGCTATGGAAAGATATTGATGAGATTAACACTGAGAAACAGAAAAAGAGCAACATGGATACGAGAGCAAGTTAAAGTAGTAAATATTCTAACAGCATGTAAGAAAAATAAATGAACATGGCAGGACATATAATGAGAATGACAGATAGTAAGTGGACATTACCAATAACAGAATGACTAATAACGTAGACATTTTTAATTTCTTTACTTCCTTTAATATTTTTTTGTTATCCATTTGCAGTAACAACTATTGTTTTCTCCAGAACAATTTTCTCTTATTATATCTACTTTATAAAAGTGAACTGTATTTGTATTTCAGGGCTTCCATGCAAGTCTCTGCTAAGTAGTGGCGCTAGCACTGAAGAGGGAAAGAGGCTTAGATATCAGATGTCCAATTTGACTGCCTATGAACGTCACAAGTTACTTATCAATCATTATGTTCTTTATTTTCCCGGAAGCACTTCGTTGCTACAACGAGATAAGTAAGTACGGAAATTGTTTTCAGAAGTGTCTATGATCTCATGGGTTTAGTAACGTAAGAAATCAGTTACAGTAGTTTTTTCTTATAAAAGTTAATAATGAATTCTGCAAGTTTTTGTTAATTACTTGAGCCATTCATAGTGTAGCGAATATGAAATTTATACAACATATATATATATATATATATATATATATATATATATATATATATATATGTATACTGTATATATATATATATATATATATATATATATATATATATATATATATATATATATATATATATATATATATATATATATACATACATACACATATATATATATACTGTATACATCTTGTGGCATATAAGAATCAAGGACAGCGTCTCTCTCTGGAAAACTACTCTTACGTTTCTCCATTTATTGTATGTTGTCGATATGTGTTTTGAGTCCCCTTTTTCTCTTTTTTTTCTTGTGACTCATCAGAACTGCAATGTTTGAACAATTACACTTTAATATAAAGGCTATGGTGGTGAAAATTTTAAGAAACTAATATTTAGATATTCCAAAATTAATTAAAAAAAATCAATAAATGAAAACTTTAAGGTTCATTGAAATGAAACAAATTTTAGATGCAAAAATAGACTTGTAAGTTTCATCGATGAGGGGTAGAGCCAGTGAGACCGATCATGAAATTCTGTGAAGCTTTTGTGGAAAATCATCTATGTTTTTAAATATTTAACTTAGCCGGTGAATATATAATAGCTGCAACTCTGCGGCTCGACAGAAAACACACTCAAAAAAATCGCGAGCGATCGCTATGAAGGTTGCGGGTGTGCCCACCAGCGCCAACTGTCGGCCAGATACCACTCTTGTATGTAAACAAAACCTTCAATTCTTCTCTGTCGACGTTGACGACAAGACGTATCAATACTCGCTGTAGAACCTGGAGTTTTCAATATTAAACTTACCCGATAATCATGTAGCTGTCAACTCCGTTGCCCGACAGAATTCTATGGAGGGATACGCCAGCTATCACAATACTAGAAGGGGGTGTACTTACCAGCGCCACCTGTGGCCAGGTACTCAATCATTTGTTGTTGACACCTCCTCAATTATTCCTCTGTCGTGCTTCCGGCTAGACGTTCTGGGATACGCTTATGGTCTTCGAGTTTATTCATGGATATTTGGTGAAGTATTCTCTTAGATTAACGGCTGTCGCTTTACTGGAATCCTTTTTATATTAGCTAGATAGCTTTTATATAATACTGGTTAACGGTTAATGAATTTTTGCTTGTTTTTGGATCACCCTTTGGCTAACTCTTTGAAACAAGATGTCTGACGTTTCGCAAGCCTCCTCCCATAGACGATGTAGGTCTTGCAATAGGCGTATTCCGAAGGCCTCGGTAGATCCTCACACCGCTTGTTCTGACTGTAGGGACAGGCCCTGTCTATTAGAAAATCGATGTGAGGAGTGCACCGGACTTTCGGAATTGGAATTTGTCCGTCTTTTAAAATATTCATCTAAGTTAGAGAGAGGTAGAGTTAGGAGAAGTTCTTCTCACTCTTCTATGTTTTCCTCACCTCATGATCCCCTACCTTTTCCTACCCCTGTAGTGGCTACCCCCGAACCTACTGTGTGCCCTCCGCCTGATGTGTCAATTGTTTTGCGTGCTATTCAGGCTTTAGGAGATAAAGTAGAATCAGTGGTAAGTGACCATAAGTCTCTGATGGCCGAGGTTAAAGAACTGAAGGTCAAGAGTGCAGTGGGTGGAAATAGTGCCAGTGCTGTGACGAGTGCTAGTGTCGGTGCAGTGCCAAGTGCTAGTGGTGCCAGTGTGGTGCGTGAGGATTTTTCTGTGCGAGCCAGTCGTCCTCCCAGTCCGGGACCTCTTGCAAGCTCCCATGCCCAGGGGAGAAGCAATGTCGAAGGGCTTAAGGGTTCGACAGGCCTTGTTAGGCGCACAGAATTATCCTCGGTGGTTGCGGGCGTGTCTTCCTTAGACCGTCACTCCCACCTGCAGACGATTGAGCCCGTCTTCTCGTCCGCTGATCAACTAGCAGGGAAGAAACGTTGGTCTCAGGTCTCGAGACCGCTTAAACGTAGAGTTCAGTCAGCGAGTGCTCAGCCAGGTTGCAGTCATTGGCTCAGCTCTGACTCGCCTCAGTCATCGGTCGACTGTACTCCGCCCAAGAGGAGTAAGGTTCTGCCTAAACAGAGCCCGACTGTGACTTTACCTCAGTCTGTTATCGTTTCTGCCGACCCCAAGTGGACCCTGCTTCAGTCCATGCAAGCTCAGCTTTCGGACTTGATGCGTGAGTGTCGGGCTGAGAGTGTTGCACCTCCTCCTCCGCCTACACTCCCTCCACCTGTTCTCGCTCCGCCTGTGCTCGCCCAGCCTGCACCTGCTCCGCCTGGTCGCAGCACCATATGCCAGGCGTACGATGTTGAGCCACTTTCGGAGTTCGCTGTTCCCAGTGTTGTTCAGCCTCAGCCTTCTTTAAGGCAACCCTTGCTTTGGGATCAGGAGAGTTATTCCACTCTTCCTCCGCCTCCCCTTGCTGCTCCACCAGTGGTGCAACTCTCGGTTGGGGTACAACAACCTCTCCCCTCCGTGAGTCTGTCTGCTCAACCATCGCTGCAGCGAGCTCAACCCTCCTCTAGGCAAGCTCCTCTACACCCTGGACTTGCGCCTCAGGAGCCTCAGCTTGGGAGAACTTTACCTTGTTCTGCGCAGCCTCAACCTCTTCATGCTCCACTCATCTCACAGGAACAGGAACGGACTACTCCGCCTCCGTCCTCCGCTCAGCTTGTGCAATCCTTGGGTTCAACTCTTGCTAGGAGTCAACCTCCTTCACCCATGCGCCTGCCTTCTGCTTCGTCTGTTGTTCAGCCTTTGCAGTCTGAGCCTCAGGTTTTCCCTCAGGAAGAGGAAACCTCTGTTATTGTTCCTACCCGTTCTGACTCTGCGGTTCAGCATTCTGGTCCGATCGCTTCGCTACCCTCTGCTGATGAAGTGTCGGATGATGAGGAGGCACACCTTGATCCCTCATCAGACGTGGAAGAGTCTAAGCTTTCTCCATTGTCGATTGATTTTCGAAAGGTCTTGGCTCTACTCAGGGAGATTTACCCAGACCACTTCGTCTCTGCTATTCCCCGCTCTCCTCCATCTGAGTTTTCGCTGGGCGTACAACAAGCTAAGTCCAACTATACTAAGCTTGTCCTAGCTAGATCCTCCAAGAGGGCTTTAAGGATCTTAGGGGAGTGGCTTCAGTCTAAACAACACCTTGGCAAGACTTCCTTCATGTTCCCTCCAACGAAGCTCGCTTCGAAAGGTTGCGTTTGGTATGCCACAGGGGAAGCACCAGGCTTGGGAGTACCTGCCTCTGCCCAGGCTGACTTCTCAAGTCTGGTGGACTCGCCTCGGAGGACTGCGATGAGACGCTCGAAGGTTTGTTGGACCTTCTCAGACCTGGATCATCTTCTGAAAGGGTTGTTCAGAGCTTTTGAAATGTTCAACTTTCTCGACTGGTGTCTGGGAGCCCTCAGCAAAACCTCTCCTGCGGACAAAGATTCTGCCATGCTAATTATGTCCTGCATGGATAAGGCCATCAGAGATGGATCGGGTGAGCTAGCGTCGTCCTTTGTATCAGGGGTGTTGAAGAAAAGGGAACAACTGTGTACCTTCCTCTCCGCCAGCATTACACCGTGCCAACGGTCACAACTCCTTTTTGCTCCACTCTCAAAGTTCCTCTTTCCCGAGGAGCTAGTTAAGGACTTGTCGGCTGCCCTGATACAGAAGGACACGCACGATCTTGTAGCCTCATCGGCTCGTAAGTCTAAGGTTACCACCTCTGTCCCCAAGACTTATCGCTCCCCAGTGGCTGATACCCCGGCTACGAGGTTCATACCGCCCTTTCGTGGTAGAGCCCCCAGCCGAGGAAGCTCCCGTCCAGACTCTCACAGGAGCAAGTCTAGGAAAGGACCCAGGACATCTAAGGGAAAGAACTGACTCTCAGATTCTCCAGACAACAGTAGGAGCCAGACTCAAGATCTTCTGGCGAGCCTGGGAGAAGAGAGGTGCAGACGCACAGTCTGTCAGTTGGCTGAGGTACGGTTACAGGATTCCATTCTGCCTCAAACCGCCTCTGACCACATCGCCCATCAACCTCTCTCCCAACTACAAAGAAGAGGACAAGAGGCTAGCATTGCAACAGGAGGTGTCGCTACTTGTGCAGAAGAAGGCAGTGGTTATAGTCCGGGACCATCAATCCCCGGGCTTCTACAACCGTCTCTTTCTTGTGGCCAAGAAGACAGGAGGTTGGAGACCGGTGCTGGACGTCAGCTCTCTCAACGAGTATGTCACCAAGCAGACGTTCACAATGGAGACGACCAAGTCGGTCTTAGCAGCGGTCAGACAGGAGGACTGGATGGTCTCGTTGGACTTGAAAGATGCATACTTTCACGTTCCCATTCATCCAGACTCCCAACCTTTCCTGAGATTCGTTTTCGGAAAGGTTGTCTATCAGTTCCAAGCCCTGTGTTTTGGCCTAAGCACAGCTCCTATGGTCTTTACTCATCTGATGAGGAATGTAGCGAAATTCCTGCACTTATCGAACATCAGAGCCTCCCTCTACCTAGACGACTGGCTGTTGAGAGCCTCCACGAGTCGTCGTTGTCTGGAGAACCTCTCTTGGACTTTAGATCTAATCAGAGACCTAGGTCTATTAGTCAATATAGAGAAATCTCAACTCATTCCCTCCCAATCCATTGTGTACCTGGGAATGGAGATTCAGAGTCGGGATTTTCGGGCTTTTCCATCGGCCCCCAGGATAAACCAAGCCCTAGAGTGCATCATGAGCATGCTGAAGAGGAGCAATTGCTCAGTGAGACAGTGGATGAGTCTCACAGGGACCCTCTCATCACTGGCCCTGTTTGTCGAGCTAGGGAGACTCCACCTCCGCCCTCTTCAATTCCATCTTGCGGCTCTTTGGGACAAGGGCTCGACTCTAGAAGCAGTCTCTTTCCCTATCAACCAAGAGATGAAGACCACTCTCCTGTGGTGGAAGCACAATCTCCTTCTCAAGGAGGGTCTATCTTTGGCCATCCAGACCCCCCATCTTCATCTCTTCTCGGATGCATCGGACTCGGGCTGGGGTGCGACCTTGGACGGACGGGAATGCTCAGGAGTATGGAACAAGGAACAAGGATTACTCCACATCAACTGCAAGGAGCTGTTAGCAGTTCATCTTGCCCTGTTGAACTTCAAGTCCCTCCTGCTAGGCAAAGTGGTGGAGGTGAATTCAGACAACACCACAGCCTTGGCTTACATCTCCAAGCAAGGAGGGACCCATTCGAGGAGCCTTTACGAGATCGCAAGGGACCTCCTCATTTGGTCAAGAGGTCTAAACCTCACACTGGTCACGAGGTTCATCCAGGGCGATATGAATGTTTCAGCGGATCGCCTCAGCAGAAGGAATCAGGTCATTCCCACGGAATGGACCCTCCACAAGAGTGTGTGCAACAGACTTTGGACCTTGTGGGGTCAACCTACCATAGATCTGTTTGCCACCTCCATCACCAAGAGACTTCCGCTTTATTGTTCCCCTGTTCCAGACCCTGCAGCGGTTCATGTGGATGCTTTTCTTCTGAACTGGTCTCATCTCGACCTGTACGCATTCCCTCCGTTCAAGATAATAAACAAAGTTCTGCAGAAATTCGTCTCGCACGAAGGGACACGGCTGACGCTGGTTGCTCCCCTTTGGCCTGCAAGAGAATGGTACACAGAGGTACTTCAATGGCTAGTCGACTTCCCCAGGACTCTACCTCTAAGAGTGGACCTTCTACGTCAACCACACGTAGACAGGTTGCACCCAAACCTCCACGCTCTTCGACTGACTGCCTTCAGACTGTCGAAAGATTCGCTAGAGCTAGAGGCTTTTCGAAGGAGGCAGCCAGTGCGATTGCCAGAGCTAGAAGAATTTCCACTCGTAGAGTCTACCAGTCTAAGTGGGAGGTCTTCCGAAGCTGGTGTAGAGCCAATTCAATATCCTCTACCAATACCTCTGTGATCCAAATAGCTGACTTCCTTCTTCATCTTAGGAATGAGAGATCCCTTTCAACACCTACGATTAAAGGATATAGGAGCATGTTGGCCTCAGTTCTCCGCCACAGGGGTTTGGACCTGTCTTCCAACAAGGACCTTCAAGACATTCTCAAGTCTTTTGAGACGTCTAAAGAACGTCGTCTTTCCACTCCAGGCTGGAATCTAGACGTAGTCTTAAGGTTCCTTATGACATCTAGGTTCGAACCTCTCCAGTCAGCTTCCTTCAAGGATCTTACCCTCAAGACTGCTTTTCTCGTTTGCCTTGCAACAGCTAAGAGAGTCAGTGAGGTTCATGCCTTCAGCAAGAACATTGGTTTCACAACCGAATCTGCAACATGTTCTTTTCAGCTTGGATTCCTAGCAAAGAACGAGCTTCCTTCACGTCCTTGGCCTAGATCGTTCGAAATACCTAGCCTCTCCAACATGGTAGGTAACGAACTAGAGAGAGTTCTTTGCCCTGTCAGAGCTCTCAAATATTATCTGAAGAGGTCTAAACCTATTCGAGGACAGTCAGAAGCCTTATGGTGTGCCATCAAGAAACCCTCGAGACCCATGTCCAAGAATGGGCTTTCATACTATATAAGGCTTCTGATCAGAGAAGCACATTCTCACTTAAAGGAGGAAGACCTTGCATTGCTGAAGGTAAGGACCCACGAAGTAAGAGCTGTAGCTACTTCGTTGGCCTTTAATAAAAACCGTTCTCTGCAGAGCATTATGGATGCAACCTATTGGAGGAGCAAGTCAGTGTTTGCATCATTTTATCTGAAAGATGTCCAGTCTCTTTACGAGAACTGCTACACCCTGGGACCATTCGTAGCAGCGAGTGCAGTAGTAGGTGAGGGCTCAGCCACTACATTCCCTTAATCCCATAACCTTTTTAACCTTTCTCTTGAATACTTTTATTGTTGTTTTTATGGTTGTTACGGTAGGCTAAGAAGCCTTCCGCATCCTTGGATTTGGCGGGTGGTCTATTCATTCTTGAGAAGCGCCTGGGTTAAAGGTTTGGTAGAGGTCCTTTAGTAGGGTTGCAACCCCTTGTACTTTGGCACCTTTGGGTTGATTCAGCCTCCAAGAGGAACGCTGCGCTCAGTAAGGAAGACGAACTTTAAATAAAAGGCAGAGTAACGGTTCTATTCGACTTCCTTACCAGGTACTTATTATTTCATTGTTATTTGAGATAACTGTTATATGAAATATGGGATACTTAGCTATCCTTTAATCATGTACACTGGTTTTCACCCACCTCCCTGGGTGTGAATCAGCTACATGATTATCGGGTAAGTTTAATATTGAAAAATGTTATTTTTATTAATAAAATAAATTTTTGAATATACTTACCCGATAATCATGATTTAATCGACCCTCCCTTTCCTCCCCAGAGAGAACCAGTGGACCGAGGAATAATTGAGGAGGTGTCAACAACAAATGATTGAGTACCTGGCCACAGGTGGCGCTGGTAAGTACACCCCCTTCTAGTATTGTGATAGCTGGCGTATCCCTCCATAGAATTCTGTCGGGCAACGGAGTTGACAGCTACATGATTATCGGGTAAGTATATTCAAAAATTTATTTTATTAATAAAAATAACATTTTTCTCAACATATTTGGTGAAGTACTTCATTTTGGTTTGAGCTTTCGCAGTGCAGGTGTTTTATCTTCATCTTAAATCTTGAACTCGTTTTTGGATAGATTTAATTTTTGATGACAAAGAGAGTATGGTCTTTCTTTGACTTTTAAATGGCCGACCCTTCCCTTAGACGGAAGTGTGTTTAGGCTTTTAGCAATTATCTTATCACGTTATAAATTAATTATAGATTTTCAATATTAATCTTACCCGATAATCATGTAGCTGTCAACTCCGTTGCCCGACAGAATTCTACGGAAGGGATACGCCAGCGATCACTATACTAGAAGGGGGTGTACTCACCAGCGCCACCTGTGGCCAGGTACTGCAGTACTTCTTGTTGACACCACCTCAATTTTTCCTCTGTCGTGCTTCCGGCAAGACCTACATGGATACGCTTATAATTTTGGAGTCTTGTTCACGGTTTTTGGTGAAGTATTGCTCTAAGATTTCAGCTTTCGCTATACTGGAAACTTGTCTATTAGCTTAGATAGCTTTTATATTGATTTGATTAATGGTTAACGATCTTTTGCTTTAATTGGAATCCCCCTTGACTGTTCTTTGATTCAAGATGTCCGACCTTTCTCAAGCTCCTCCCCAAAGACGATGTAGGACTTGTATTAGGCGTATTCCGAAGGCCTCGGTTGATCCTCACACCGTTTGTTCCGACTGTAGGGGAAAATCCTGTCAGTTGGAAGATCGATGTGAGGAATGCGCCGGACTTTCGGAACTTGATTTTGTTCGATTCCTCAAGTATACCACTAAGTTAGAGAGAGAGAGAGTTAGGAGGAGTTCGGCTCGCTCTTCGCTTTATTCCTCACCCCATGATCCTCAACCTTTTCCTCCCCCTGTAGTGGCTACCCCCGAACCTACTATTTGTGCTCAGCCTGATATGTCTGATGTTTTACGTGCCATTCAGGCTTTAGGTGATAAAGTGGAGTCGGTAGTGAGTGACCACAAGTTCCTCTTGGCGGACGTCAAGGAACTTAAAGTGAAAAGTGCAGTGGGAAGTGGTAGTGCCAGTGCTGTGCCGAGTGCTAGTGTCAGTGTCAGTGTTGTGCGTGAGGGTACTTCTGTGCGTGCCAGTCGTCCTCCCAGTCCGGGACCTCTTGCAAGCTCCCAAGCCCAGGGGAGAAGCAATGTCGAAGGGCAAAAGGGTTCGGCAGGCCTTGATCGGCGCACAGAAGTATCCTCGGTGGTTGCGGGCGTATCTTACAGAGATCGTCACTTCCACTCTCAGACGATTGAGCCTTTATTTTCCTCGTCTGCAGAATTTTCGGGGAGAAAACGCTGGACTCAGGTCTCAAGACCTCTTAAGCGTAAAGTCCAGACCTCACGAGTTCAACAGCCCGGATGTAGTCATTGGGCTAGCTCTGACTCGCCGCAGTCATCAGGTGACTGCACACCTCCTAGGAGAGGTAAGGCGATGCCTCAACAGACCTCAACTTCTGTTAAGGCTTTGCCTCAACAGACCTCATCGTCTGTTGATCCCAAGATGGCTTTGCTGCAGTCCATGCAGTCGCAGCTTGCGGTCTTAATGCGTGAGTTTCAGGCAGAGAAGGTTACACCTCCTCCTGCGAGCGCTCCTCCTCCTCTCCGCAGTCCAGTCTGCCAGACGTACGAAGTTGAGGTTCCTCAAGCTACCTCCATGCGTGAGCTACCGCGTTGGGAGTTGCCAGTTACCAGCGTTGTGCAGCAACCTCCACCTTCCTTGAGGCAGGAATCTCTTACCACGCTACAACCTCCTCAACAATGGGGACAGGAGTCTTATGCCTTACAACCTCTTGAGGTACGACAACCTCTACCATCCTTGAGGCAGCCACCTCAGCTCTCGCAGCTGCTACCTCCACTTTCCTCGAGACGAGAACCTCAACTCTCGAGGCAAGCACCTCAAGAACCTCAACTCGTGAGACAGGAGCCGCGTTCTGCGCAGCCGCCACCTCAACTCTCGCAGCTCACACCTCAAGAACCTCAACTCGTGAGACAGGAATCTCTTACTGCGCAACCACCTCAACCCTTGAAGCAAGCGCAACTCTTGAGACAGGAACCTCATGCAATGAGTCAGCCACCTCAACGCATGCATCTACCACCTTCTCCTCTACTTGACCAGTCTTTGCAGCCTGAACCTCAGGTTTTACTACAGTCGCCTCTCACCACTCTTGCTCCTCAAACCTCCGCAGAACCTCCTTCATCCCAGCCTCATGACTTTGTCATTACCAGCCCTCATCCTCTTCAACAGAGACTTGAGGATGAGACCGCAAGTGTTTATGCACCCGCTTGTCAGGATTCTGCTGTTCAGCATACCGCTGTAACTTTACCTCTCGCTTCTCAACACTCAGGTGATGAGGTTTCTGAGGAGGAAGCTGCGCACCTAGATGATCCCTCTTCGGACGTGGAGGAACCCAAGTCGTTACCACCCTCCATTGACTTTCGCAAGGTCCTGGCTCTTTTCAGAGAGGTTTACCCGGATCATTTTGTTTCTGCTACCCCTCGCTCTCCTCCATCAGAGTTTTCTCTAGGCATGCAACCTGTTAAGTCGGCCTACACTAAGCTCGTCTTTGCTAGATCCTCTAAGAGAGCTTTAAGAATGTTAGGGGATTGGTTGCAGTCCAAACAGCAACTAGGGAAGACTTCATTTATGTTTCCTCCTACTAAGCTGACTTCTAAGGCGGGCGTATGGTATGCCACAGGAGAGGAACCAGGCTTGGGAATCCCTGCCTCTGCCCAGGCTGACTTCTCAAGTTTGGTTGACTCTCCACGTAGATCGGCTATGAGGCGCTCTAAGGTCTGCTGGACCTTTTCCGACTTAGACCACTTCTTAAAGGGTGTCTTTCGCGCCTTTGAGATTTTCAATTTTCTCGACTGGTGCCTGGGGGCCTTGAGCAAGAAGACTGCCCCTTCTGACAAGGACTCGGCCATGCTTATAATGTCCTGTATGGATAAAGCAATTCGCGATGGGTCCGGCGAACTTGCCTCCATGTTTGTTTCGGGAGTACTCAAGAAAAGGGAACAACTTTGCACTTTCCTTTCCACTGGTATCACCTCTTGTCAAAGGTCTCAGTTACTTTTTGCTCCGCTTTCTAAGTTCCTGTTTCCTGAGGAGCTTATCAAGGAATTGTCTGCGGCACTTATTCAGAAGGACACTCATGACCTTGTGGCCTCTTCAGCTCGTAAGGCTAAGGTTGCTCCTTCGGTTCCTAGAACTTACCGCACCCCAGTGGCCGATACTCCTGCTACAAGATTTATTCCGCCCTTTCGTGGCAGAGCCCCCAGCCGAGGAAGTACCCGTCCAGACGCTTTCAGGGGCAGGTCTAAGAAAGGTCCCAAGCCTTCGAAAGGCAAACACTGACTCTCCTCCTCTCCAGACAGCAGTAGGAGCCAGACTCAAGATCTTCTGGCAAGCTTGGGAAAGAAGAGGTGCAGACGCCCAGTCTGTCAAGTGGCTAAGGGAGGGTTACAGGATACCATTCTGCCGCAATCCCCCTCTGACCACTTCTCCCATCAACCTCTCTCCCAACTACAAGGAAAAGGACAAGAGGCTAGCGTTACACCAGGAGGTGTCGCTCCTGTTACAGAAGAAGGCAGTGGTGATAGTCCGGGACCATCAATCCCCGGGCTTCTACAACCGTCTCTTTCTGGTGGCCAAGAAGACAGGAGGTTGTAGACCGGTGCTGGACGTCAGTGCGCTCAATGCTTATGTCACCAAGCAGACGTTCACTATGGAGACGACGAAGTCGGTCCTAGCAGCGGTCAGGCAGGAGGACTGGATGGTCTCGTTGGATCTGAAAGACGCTTACTTTCACGTTCCTATTCATCCAGACTCCCAACCTTTCCTGAGATTCGTTTTTGGAAAGGTTGTGTACCAATTCCAAGCCCTGTGTTTTGGCCTAAGCACAGCGCCTATGGTGTTTACGCGTCTGATGAGGAATATTGCAAAATTCCTCCACTTAGCGGACATCAGAGCCTCCCTTTATTTAGACGACTGGCTGTTAAGAGCCCCCACAAGTCGTCGCTGTCTGGAGAGTCTCAACTGGACTTTGGACTTGATCAAGGAACTGGGTCTTTTGGTCAACTTAGTAAAGTCCCAGCTTATTCCCTCCCAATCCATCGTTTACCTGGGAATGGAGATTCGGAGTCAAGCTTTTCGGGCTTTTCCGTCGGCCCCAAGAATCAGCCAAGCCCTAGAGTGCATTCTGAGCATGCTGAAGAGGAACAGATGCTCGGTGAGACAGTGGATGAGTCTAACAGGGACCCTGTCATCGTTAGCCCTGTTCATCGAGTTAGGGAGACTCCACCTCCGCCCTCTCCAATTCCATCTAGCAGCTCACTGGGACAAGGATTTGACGCTCGAAGCGGTCTCTATTCCTGTCACCAAAGAGATGAAGACTACTCTCATGTGGTGGAAGACCAACATCCTTCTCAAGGAGGGTCTATCGTTAGCGATTCAGACCCCCAATCTTCATCTCTTTTCGGACGCATCAGACTCGGGCTGGGGCGCGACCTTGGACGGACAGGAATGCTCGGGAACATGGAACAAGGAACAAGAAACGCTTCACATCAACTGCAAGGAGCTGCTGGCAGTTCATCTGGCCTTAATGAACTTCAAGTCCCTCCTGCTAAACAAGGTGGTGGAGGTGAACTCCGACAACACCACAGCCTTGGCATACATCTCCAAGCAGGGAGGGACCCATTCGAGGAAGCTGTACGAGATAGCAAGGGACCTCCTCATTTGGTCAAGAAGTCTAAACCTCACACTGGTAACGAGGTTCATTCAGGGCAATATGAACGTCTCAGCAGATCGCCTCAGCAGGAAAGATCAAGTCATCCCCACGGAATGGACCCTTCACAAGAGCGTGTGCAACAGACTTTGGACCTTGTGGGGTCAACCAACGATAGATCTGTTCGCCACCTCCATGACCAAGAGGCTCCCTTTGTACTGTTCCCCAGTTCCAGACCCAGCAGCAGTTCACGTGGATGCTTTTCTGCTGGATTGGTCCCATCTCGACCTATATGCATTCCCGCCTTTCAAGATCATCAACAGAGTCATTCAGAAGTTCGTCTCTCACGAAGGGACACGGCTGACGCTGGTTGCTCCCCTTTGGCCTGCAAGAGAATGGTTCACAGAGGTACTACAATGGCTGGTCGACGTTCCCAGGACTCTCCCTCTAAGAGTGGACCTTCTACGTCAACCTCACGTAAAGAAGGTACACCCAAACCTCCACGCTCTTCGTCTGACTGCCTTCAGACTGTCGAAAGACTCGCTAGAGCTAGAGGCTTTTCGAAGGAGGCAGCCAGAGCGATTGCCAGAGCAAGGAGGATATCCACTCGTAGAGTCTATCAATCCAAGTGGGAAGTCTTCCGAAGCTGGTGCAGAGCCAATGCAGTTTCCTCTACCAATACCTCTGTAACCCAAGTTGCTGACTTCCTGTTACATCTTAGGAATGTTAGATCTCTTTCGGCTCCTACGATTAAAGGGTACAGAAGTATGTTGGCTTCAGTTCTCCGCCACAGAGGTTTGGATCTTTCCTCCAACAGGACCTACAAGACATCCTTAAATCCTTCGAGACTTCTAAAGAACGTTGTTTGTCCACTCCAGGCTGGAATCTAGACGTAGTCTTAAGGTTCCTTATGTCTCCTAGGTTCGAACCTCTCCAGTCAGCTTCCTTCAAAGACCTTACTCTCAAAACTCTTTTCCTCGTCTGCCTTGCGACAGCCAAAAGAGTTAGTGAGGTTCACGCCTTCAGCAAGAACATAGGATTCACATCCGAATCAGCAACATGTTCTTTACAGCTCGGATTTTTAGCTAAAAATTAACTTCCTTCACGTCCTTGGCCTAGATCGTTCGAAATTCCTAGCCTTTCCAACATGGTGGGTAACGAGCTAGAGAGAGTTCTTTGCCCTGTCAGAGTTCTGAAATACTATCTTAAAAGGTCAAAACCTATACGAGGACAGTCAGAGGCCTTATGGTGTGCCATCAAGAAACCTTCGATGCCTATGTCCAAAAACGCAGTTTCGTATTATATAAGGCTTCTGATTAGAGAAGCTCATTCTCACATGAAGGATGAAGACCTTGCTTTGCTGAAGGTAAGGACCCACGAAGTGAGAGCTGTAGCCACTTCGATGGCCTTTAAACAGAACCGTTCTCTGCAGAGTATTATGGATGCAACTTATTGGAGGAGCAAGTCAGTGTTTGCATCATTTTATCTCAAAGATGTCCAGTCTCTTTACGAGAACTGCTACACCCTGGGACCATTCGTAGCAGCGAGTGCAGTAGTAGGTGAGGGCTCAGCCACTACATTCCCTTAATCCCATAACCTTTTTAACCTTTCTCTTGAATGCTTTTATTGTTGTTTTTTGGGTTGTTACGGTAGGCTAAGAAGCCTTCCGCATCCTGTTTGATTTGGCGGGTGGTCAATTCGTTCTTGAGAAGCTCCTAGGTTAGAGGTTGTGTAGAGGTCCTTTAGTATGGGTTGCAGCCCTTTATACTTCAGCACCTTAGGGTTGTTCAGCCTCCTAGGAGGAACGCTGCGCTCAGTAAGGAAGACGAACTTATTAAAGGCAGAGTAATGGTTCAAGTCGACTTCCTTACCAGGTACTTATAATTTCATTGTTATTTTGAATAACTGATAATATGAAATACGGGATACTTAGCTTACTGATATACATGTACACTGGTTTTTCACCCACCTCCCTGGGTGTGAATCAGCTACATGATTATCGGGTAAGATTAATATTGAAAAATGTTATTTTCATTAGTAAAATAAATTTTTGAATATACTTACCCGATAATCATGATTTAATTGACCCACCCTTCCTCCCCATAGAGAACCAGTGGACCGAGGAAAAATTGAGGTGGTGTCAACAAGAAGTACTGCAGTACCTGGCCACAGGTGGCGCTGGTGAGTACACCCCCTTCTAGTATAGTGATCGCTGGCGTATCCCTTCCGTAGAATTCTGTCGGGCAACGGAGTTGACAGCTACATGATTATCGGGTAAGTATATTCAAAAATTTATTTTACTAATGAAAATAACATTTTTCCTCTATATATTTTATATCTCAACCGCATTTATTAGGCCTCTTCGATTAGCTTTCCATTTATAATAAACATCAAAATAAATTTTAATGATTTGTTTATATGCGACCTTTCCTGAGAGTAGGCGGTCCTAACTTGGAAACCGAAGTTAAACAACGTTGAGCCTTTTCAATCGTAAATAGCTTTTAAAGAGCTAATGATTTAAAACTTATTAAATGAATATTTTTTAATAGATATTTTATGAAAGATTTTCTTTGAATAGTCTTCGTACTGTTTCAAAGATGAACTAACGTTTAGTTTATTTATGCTACGCAGTTTGCGCTCTATCGTTACGATAGAGAGAGAGAGTATCACGGTTTCACTTTGCAGAAAGAGTAAATCGATTCTGACGTTTTGTTCATTCTTCTTTCAAAGCTTAAATGTTTTAAATTCTATTTTAAAGGAACTTTTTAATTGAAAAACCTTTCAGTTTTTTCCTTTGGTCAAATAACCTGTTTTTTTGACGAAACGTAAGTGGGCTCTTCTCTTAGGTGCGAAATCAAGAGAGAGAGAGAGAGAGAGACGGAGGGAGAGAGAGGAGAGAAAACGTTCCGTTCTTTATCTCGTCCCAAGCGGGTAACGTTGTTCTCGAGTTACTCTCGTCCCTAGTCTCTGTACGGGGAGAAAGGATAAAACGTTTTTAGTTTTTTATTCTCGTCCCAAGGCAATGTACGGTGAGAGATTGAAAACGTAGTTTTGAATGAACTAGTGTTTAGTCTCTTCCCCAGCCACTGAATTTTTTATCTTAAAATATGTTTACTGTTTTTTGCTGGTATTAATGTGCTTGCATTATACGACTGATTTCGCAATTACAACCTTTTGATGAGGGTAGAATTGCGTGCTTCAGGTAGAAATCAGTTTTATTCATACCTGATGTGAATTGTTAAAAGATTCGATTTCAGTGAAATAAGTGCAAAACAGAAAATCGTAGTGATAAAGTGATATTGCGCAAAGTGTTATCAGTGTTGCGACCGAGGGTTCGTCTGTTCGTGCCTGTCGTTTGCCTAGTCCGGGACCTCTTGCAAGCTCCCAAGCCCAGGGGAGAAGTAATGTCGTACGACTTATGGGTTCGAGAGGCCTTGATCAGCGAACAGACGTTCCCTCTATGGTATCGGGTGTATCTTACCAAGATCACCCCTACCATAAGGCGAGAGAGACGATTTTCTCCTCGTCATCCGAAGGCTTTTCGCATAAGAAACCGTGGAACAAGGTTTCGAGGCCCTTTAAGCGAAAGTCAGTCCTTTCAGGACAGGTCCAGAGTCCTGGTTTTAACCATTAGGACAGCTCTGACCTTTGCAGTCATCGGAAGACTGCTCGCCGCCTAACAAAAGCGTAACACAGACTCCGAGAGTCTTTTTGTAGGCAAGGTTTTGCGGTCACAGACGTTACCCTCGTCTCTTACCGCAACCATTCCCGTTGATCCTAAATTGGTTGTACGGCAAGACATGCAGAATAAGCTTGCCTCCCTTATGGAAGACTATTCTGCCGATAAGTCCGTTGAGCCTAGCCGTTTATCTCATCGAGATCCTGGCTTTCAGCCACCCTAACGTTCCTTTGTGCGTCCTGTTGACGTTGGCGTAGCTAAGTCACGTCAGTCAGGTTGTTTAGAACCACACTCGATGCGGTCTTGTGTGGATTTTCAGCCACATTTGGATGTTAGGCCACTTGCTGATGCTCCTGTTGACGTTCAGGACGTTCGCCAACAATCGGAGTTGACTTGTTTTGACGCTGAGCGTCAACCTCCGCATTCTAGAGTTGTTTTGACTGCTCAGTCTAGGCGGTCAAAGCAGTCTCGAGTGGACGCTGTGCGTCCTCACGCACCTGTTGTTGTTGACAGTTCACAGACTGTCAAGCAGTTACATGACGTTGCGTCCTGGTCTCTCGCACCTGTTGTTGTTGACAGTTCACAGACTGTCAAGCAGTTACATGACGTTGCGTCCTGGTCCGCTACTAATGCACCAGTGCGTGTGGACTCTGCTTGTAAAGCATTGCCACCACGGTAGGTCTCTCCCTTGCTTGAGACTCAGCTATTATCGGACAAGGTTCCTTCAGATGAGGAAGTTGCTGTTCCCCCTCCTACTGATATTCCCTTGAGGACTCTGTCAGACGGAGAGGAGCCTAAAGCTGCTTAGCCCTCTATGGACTTTAAATAAATCATGCTGATTTTTAAGGATCTTTGTCCGGATCTTTTTGTAACTGCTGCTCCTCGTTCGCCTAAACGTCAGAGCTTACACTAGGCCTAGCTACTTTGAAGCCGTTGTTTTATAAGCTAGTGCTCTCTCGCTCTCCTAGAGAGCTTTACGTTTGCTAGGCGACTGGTTTATCACCAGGAGGAGTTTGGGGGATACAGCCTTTGCTTTCCCTTCTTTTAAACTGGCTTATAGAGCGAGAGTCTGATATGACACGAGAGAAGTTCTCAGCTTGGGAGTTCCTGCCTCTGCCCAGATAGACTTCTCAAACCTCATAGACTCTCCCTGGCGCCTGGCCATGAGACGCTCCAAGATTTTACAGGTCAACTTCACAGCTGTTTTCGAGCCTTTGAAGTTTTGCTGTACAATTATGTCATGCATAAACAAGGCTTTCAGGGATGGCTCCAATGATCTGACAGCCACGTTCTCTGCAGGAACAAGTCCCTCAGGGATGGCTCCAATGATTTGGCAGCCATTTTCACTGCAGGAGTACGTAAGAGGCAAGTGCGCTCAATGTGTTCATTGTCAAGACAAACTTCACGATGAAGTCTACCAGGCTGTCTTGACAGCATTTATGGAAGGCGACTGGATGGTCTCTCTCGACCTTCAGGAGGCATACTTCCACATTCCTATACACCCGGATTCCCAACCGTTTCTGAGGTTTGTTTACAGGAATGTGGGGTACCAGTTTCGAGCCCTGTGCTTTGGCCTCAGTCCTGCGCCTCTCGTGTTTACGAGGCTCATGAGGAATGTGGTAAAATCCCTCCATCTATCGGGGATCCGAGCCTCCCTGTACTTGGACGACTGGCTTCTCAGAGCATCGTCCAGCCTTCGCTGTCTGCAGGATCTACATTGGACGTTGAGTCTGGCCAGGGAGTTGGGACTTGTGGTCAACCTAAAAGTCCCAACTGACCCCATCCCAGATTATTCTATTTTTGGGGATGGAGATTCGCAGTCAAGCCCTGCTCGAAGTGCAACTAATGCCGAAAAGAAAACGTTTATTCAGTCAGGAGTTGGAACAGTCTCGTAGGGACTCTCTCATCCCTGGAGCAGTTTGTCTCACTAGGGAGACTACCCCTTCTGCCTCTCCGGTTCCATCTAGCCTCTCACTGGAACTAGGACAAGACATTAGAGACGGTATCATTCCCAGTCTCCGAACCAATAAAGGCATGCCTGAAATGGTGGGACAGCAATATCAGTCTGAGAGAGGGACTATCCCTAGCAGTCAAGAACCCAAACCACGTGTTGTCCTCAGACGCGTCGGGTTTGGGTTGGGGTGCGACCCTGGACGGTCGGGAATGCTCGGGTCTGTGGACCTCAAGTCAGAAGAGCATGCACATCAACGGCAAGGAGCTATTAGCAGTCCACTTGGCCTTGATGATATTAGAAAGCGTCTTCGAAACTAAGTGGTAGAGGTCAACTCAGACAACACCACAACTTTGGCGTACATCTCCAAGCAAGGAGGCACACACTCCTTCACGCTGCTCGAGATCGCAAGGGACCTTCTCTTATGGTCAAGAATTCGAGGCATCTCCCTGTTGACGAGATTCATCCAGGGGGACTTAAACGTCTTGGCAGACTGTCTCAGTCGGAGGGGTCAGGTGATACCCACGGAATGGACCCTCCACAAGGACGTGGGCAAGAGTCTTTGGGCTACTTGGGGTCAACCCACCATAGACCTCTTTGCCTCCTCGTTGACCAAAAGGTTACCAATCTTTTGCTCTCCAGTCCTAGATACAGAAGCAATCTACATAGACGCGTTTCTACTGGATTGGTCTTTTATGGACTTATATGCATTCCCACCATTCAAGATAGTCAACAAGGTACTGCAGAAGTTCGCCTCTCACGGAGGGACAAGGTTGACGTTGGTTGCTACCCTCTGGCCCGCGAGAGAGTGGTTCACCGAGGTACTTCAGTGGCTGGTAGACTTTCCAAGAAGTCTTCCTCTAAGGGTAGATCTGTTACGTCAGCCCCACGTAAAGAATGTCCATCAAAGCCTCCCCGCTCTTCGTCTGACTTCTTTTAGACTATCGAAAGACTCTCAAGAGCTAGAGGCTTTTCAAAGGAGGCAGTCAGTGCGATTGCAAGAGCTAGGAGAGCTTCTACCATTAGAGTATACCAGTCGAAGTGGGAAGTCTTTCGAGACTGGTGCAAGTCAGCATCTGTGTCCTCGTCCAGTACCTCTGTAGCCCAAATCGCAGATTTTCTTTTACATCTGAGAAAAGTTTTCTCCCTTTCAGCTCCCACGATTAAGGGCTACAGGAGCATGTTGGCTTCGGTCTTTCGACATAGAGGCTTAGATCTTTCCAACAATAAAGATCTCCAAGATCTCCTTAAGTCTTTCGAGACCTCTAAGGAACGTCATTTGGCAACTCCTGGATGGAACTTAGACGTGGTCCTAAGGTTCCTCATGTCAGACAGGTTTGAGCCATTACATTCAGCCTCCCTGAAGGATCTCACCCTCAAGACACTTTTCCTAGTGTGCTTGGCTTCGGCTAAAAGGGTCAGTGAACTTCATGCCTTCAGTAAGAACATCGGCTTTCCTACAGAAAAAAGCCACTTGTTCACTTCAACTTGGTTTCCTGGCCAAAAATGAACTGCCTTCTCGTCCTTGGCCTAAATCTTTTGATATTCCTTGCTTATCAGAGATCGTAGGCAACGAACTGGAAAGAGTATTATGTCCTGTTAGAGCTCTTAAGTTCGATTTAGCTCGTACTAAGTCATTACGAGGGAAATCTGAGGCATTATGGTGCTCAGTTAAGAAACCTTCATTGCCTATTTCAAAGAATTCTTTGTCATATTTTATCAGATTTTTTTAATACGAGAAGCTCATTCTCACTTGAATGAGAAAGACCGATGTTTGCTTAAGGTTAAGACGCACGAAGTTAGAGATATAGCAACCTCCGTGGCCTTCAAGCAAAATAAATCTCTGCAAAGTATTATAGACGCGACTTTTTGGAGAAACAAGTCAGTGTTCGCGTCATTTTACTTAAAAGATGTCCAGACTCTTTACGAGGACTGCTACACACTGGGTCCATTCGTTGCAGCGAGTGCAGTAGTGGGTGAGGGTTCTACCACTACACTTCCCTAATTCCAATATCCTTTTAATCTGTCTCTTGAAATGTTTTTAATATTGTTTTATGGGTTGTTCGGAAGGCTAAGAAGCCTTTCGCATCCTGGTTGATTTGGCGGGTGGTCAAAGTCATTTCTTGAGAGCGCCCAGATTAGGGGTTTGATGAGGTCCTGTTGTATGGGTTGCAGCCCTTGATACTTCAGCTCCTGGGAGTCTGTCAGCATCCTAAGAGGATCGCTGGGCTCCGTGAGGAAGACAGACTTACAAGGCAGAGTAATCGTCTAAGTCAACTTCCTTACCAGGTACCTATTTATTTTGGTTTTGTTATATTGATAACTGTCAAAATGAAAAAACTCTTAGCTTATACGCTGTAAACATAATTAACTCTGGTCTCTACCCACCTCCTTGGGTGTGAATCAGCTATTATATATTCACCGGCTAAGTTAAATATTTAAAAATGATATTTTAATTATAAAATAAATTTTTGAATATACTTACCCGGTGAATATATAAATTAAATGACCCTCCCTTCGTCCCCAATAGAGACACAGCGGGACGAGAAGAATTGAAAGTTTTGTTTACATACAAGAGTGGTATCTGGCCGACAGTTGGCGCTGGTGGGCACACCCGCAACCTTCATAGCGATCGCTCGCGAGTTTTTTGAGTGTGTTTTCTGTCGAGCCGCAGAGTTGCAGCTATTATATATTCACCGGGTAAGTATATTCAAAAATTTATTTTATAATTGAAATATCATATTTCAAAACTGATCTAGAATTTGTTTCATTTCAAAGAATCTTAGTTTTCATTTATCAATTTTTGTCAATCAATTTAGGAATCGTATCTATTTACCAAGGCACTTAACTCAATTTTGGGGGGTAGCTGACCTCAAACAAATGAACAAAATGGGACCTTTCCTCTCTCCGCTCCTCCCAGCCGGACGAGTGATTCAGCCGAGTTTGGCTGGTACTGCTAGGGTGCCACAGCCCACCCTCCCCTGTTATCCACCACAGATGAAGTTTCATACGCTGAATCCCCTACTACTGTTACCTCCGTGGTCACCAAGGCGCTGGAGGAAGCAGTAGGGCCTATCGGAACTGTGTCACAATCGCTCGCCATCCATTCCTATTTCTAGCACGCTCTCTTGCCTCTCTCACATCTATCTTCCTATCACCCAGAGCTTTCTTCACTCCATCCATCCACCAAAATCTTGCCCTTCCTCTTGTACTTCTCCTATCAACTCTTGCATTCATCACCTTCTTTAGCAGAGCCACTCTCCATTCTCTCAACGTGACCAAACCACCTCAGTGCATTCATATCCACTCTTGCGTCTAAATCATTTATTACATCTGTTCTTACCCTCACTACAGTACTTCATTCCTAACCCTATCTAATTGAGATACACCAGCCATACTCCACAGACATTTCTTCTCAAATACTGTACATTCAATTTCTGTCTCTCTGTCACTTTCATTCCCCACAACTCCGATCTATACATCACAGTTGGTACAATCACTTTCTCATACAGAACTCTCTGCATTCATGCCTAACCCTCTATTCTTTACCACTCCCTTCACTGCCCCAAACACTTTGCAACCTTCATCCACTCTCTGACGTGAATCTGCTTCCTCTACCATTTGCTCCAACAACAGACCCCAAGTACTTAAAGTTATCTGCTTCCTTAAGTAACTTTCCATTCAACTTGACATTCAACCTCGCACCACCCTCCCTTCTCGTGCATCTCATAACCTTACTCTTACCTCTCAACTTCCTTCTCTCACATACCCTTCCAAACTCTGTTACTAGGAATATCCTAATATCATTGTCTCAAAATTTTATATTTGGATGTAGGGACATTCTTAATTTTTGTTTAGTATCTTTGCACAGTGGATGTAGAGACAAGAACTTAAATTTTTTTAGTACAGTATAATGGCACAGTATAGTACCGCTAAAGGGAAACATATGCTTTGTGGAAACTTTCTTATAAAAGGTTTGAGAAACACTTCTTTGCCACCAAACTTGTGATTTTCCTTGAATTTTTATATGCTTAGAGTTTAGAAATTTAAATAGTAAATTATATACTGTATACTTCAAGAGACTACTTTACCTTGACATGTGAAATAAGAAGCCTATGATTATTAGATAAGTAGTCAGAATATTATGAGATAGAGAAATAGAAAAACACGGTAGGGACACATTTTAACCAGATAAACAATCAAACATTGCTCGTGTACATATGGAAATGTACTATCTTATAAGTCATATATAAGGATCGATAATATCGTAAAGTTTTAAGTACTGTATTTGAATTTATTGTAATTTATTTTTTACAAATATATCTTATTTCCATTTAATATAAAAAACTCAAATAAAGAATGTCCTCAACTTACAAACATTCAGAGATACAAACACATATCCATCTAAAATCATAAAACTCAGAAAAGTTAGTTTAATGTAATAAGATAGAAAAATACTATAATAAATCAATATTATATTATTTAATACAGTAAGTAAAACCACATTTGCAATAACCTGATATTTATATCATATGAAATGGAACTATTTGCTGACTTTTGTAGTGAGAAATCGTTGACCAAAATTTAACAAAATTCGACTTTCAAACAACTTATTGGAACCTATTTTGTTTGTAAGATGAGGACTTCCTATACATTTAAAAATTGCGCTCCCTCATGTTTTAATATGAAACTATTATTTTGTGAAGCAATAAGATTAAATAAGGCTATTATAATAATCTTAATTGCATATGACAATTGAGATACACTGCTTTTGACTTATAAGATTTTGAGCAAAATTTATTGTCTCAAGCATTGTAATCTCAGAAGTAGTGGTAAACTATAAAATTTTTCACTACACTTTCACTCGTTTCAAAATGATGAAAGAGTTTTATCTTTATTCTATTTTATTCAGGTCAAAAGATAAAAATGACATTGATGTCATTCGAGAGAACCACAGATTTTTGTGGGAGGAAGGGGAGACTCCAGACACTTGGGAATGCCAGCTTGCCAAGAAGTATTTTGACAAACTTTTCAAGGAGTACTGCATCTGCGATCTCTCTCGTTATAAAGAAAACAAGGTATTTTATTGACCATTTCTAAGGTTTAGATAATGAATTTCGGTTTACATTCATTGATGATATGAAACATAGTTTAGCCTATGATATACATATTATTTTTACATGTACTCTGAAACTGTAAACTTGAAATTATCCTTTTGTGTATTACATAACTAACTGATTTACTGAAACAATTGCATAAAGTTTAATTCTTGCCTGATACAAGTTTACCCTTTTTTTAATGCAAAGCTTAACTAAGTGATTTGAAATATATTGTGAGATGTTATCTGGGGAAACATTAAAATTTTCAAGCTACTTCAATCTAATACCAGTAATTGTTTTGGGCATAGAAAAAATAATGTAAGGATAAAAAAGTTGGATTATCCCATCAAAGACAGACTTTAATTCATAGGAAACTTTTAGAAATTAGTTTATCACTGAAATTATTGAATGTTTAGGTTTACAATTTTGTTTGAAGGGGTGAGATGAGATTGTATCACATGAGGATATACTCATAGAATTATCTAGATGAACTGTTTTTCAGATTTTAATTATGTTTTTCCTTGTCTAGATATTATGCAGGTACATATTCACTTACTGATTTTTAAAGTCCTACATCTCCAGAGTAGTCTCCTACAGGTTCCTGGAAGACAGATTTTTGCCGTGATTATATTGTCCTAACAAGGTTAACAATGTTGCATTCCCAACATGGATTTTAATGAGCCACTGGTTTCATGAAACTGAAACTTCCGAAGTTTGTGTTTACAAATGCGTACCTTCTTTTTACCCGATGGATGCACTAAGAAAACAAATTGCCATATCGTATGTTCATCTTGTTAGTTTGCTGATAAGAAGCTATTATAGTTATTGAAAATATATTTTCCACAGAAATGAAAATAACAGTAGGTCCTCTGTTTAGGACAGAGATCTGTTCTTACGACATGTAACTCAAGTTTCGATATACAGTATGTTGAAGACACCTAAATGCAATACTGTACGAAAGCACCAAAGTCACTAACTCTTGCTAATTCATAATCTATGATATAATGAAACATTATGGCAGGGAAACATAACTAGGACAAAAAACCAATCCGGGACATAAATATAGAATAATATAATAGAAACAGTAAAAAAACAGTATACAAAATTCTTTATGAGAGCATCTGTGTCGTATCCACGAAATGTTTTATCCTGAGGATTTACATGTTATTGTAGAATAGTATACTGTGTGTGATATACTGTATAGTACTTGAACTTAGAAAAAGCTTGTTATAGAATTGATGAGCTGGAAGTTAAGGTTGTAGGTGAAAAGGGTAAATTGGGGTGTGTGATTTTAGGGTAGAAGTGATGCCTATGTTAAGAGTATATACTGATAGGAGTAGTTTATATCTTTGTGGCTGTTCAATATTTTTATGGGTGGAGTGATGCAAGAAGTCAAGGAAAGTGTGTGCGATAAAACTATTCAATGGGAGAGTAGAAAAAAGCCAAGGTTTTCAAATTGTCCAATAACAGCTTATTATTGTGGAGCAATTTGCAATAATTAGCCTGTACTCTCACCTGCTGTACAACTATGGACTGCATTATCTCAATTGAATTTACTGTACCAGAATTCCTAATGCTTACCTTCCTTGGAAGTGTAGCATTGTCGGTTATATAGATAAATTTAAGTTTTCAATATTAATCTTACCCGGTGATCATGTAGCTGCAGCTCTGCTGCCCGACAGAAAAAACCTACGGGCGGGATACGCCAGCGATCGCTATACAGGTGGGGGTGTACAACAACAGCGCCATCTGTCGAGTAGGTACTCAGGTACTTCTTGTCAACAAGAACCAATTTTCTCTCTGTCGTGCCACCGGCAAGACCTATTTGATACGCTGTTGTTTCTGGAGTTGATTTTCACGCTATTTGGTGATGTATTCTCTCTAGTTATTAGCTTTCGCTGTACAGGAGTTATCATCAATACCTTTTCAAGCTTTATTGATTAGATTTTGGATTATTTGTTGACGACTTGGATAGATTTTGGATTTCCCCCTTTGACTAATTCAAGATGTCTGACCCTACTCAAGTCCCCAAGTACAGGCAGTGTAGCGCTAGGGACTGTTCTAGGCGTCTTCCGAAGGCCTCTATCGATCCTCACACCGTTTGTTCCAATTGTAGGGGTAAAGCCTGTCAATTGGAAGATCGATGTGAGGAATGCGCTGGGCTTTCGGAATTCGATTTTCAAGAATTCCTTAAGAATGCACGTAGGCTAGAGAAGGATAGGATCAGGAGGAGTTCTTCTCGCTCTTTTGATTTTTCCTCTCCCCATGCCCCTCAACCTATTCCTTCCCCTGTAGTGGTTACACCCGACCCTTCTACTAGCTCTCAGCAACCCTCGATGGCGGACATGATGCGTGCCATTCAGGCTCTTGGTGACCGAGTTGAGTCATTAGCGAATGACCGCAATCAACTCTTAGCCGACGTCAAAGAGTTGAAGGAGAAAATGCAGTGGGAAGTGTAGTGAGTGCAAGTGCTGTGAAAAGTGACAGTGTTACGCATGAGGGTGCATCTGTTCGTGCCAGTCGTCCTCCCAGTCCGGGACCTCTTGCAAGCTCCCAAGCCCAGGGGAGAAGCAATGTCGAAGGACCAAAGGGTTCGACAGGCCTTGATCAGCGTACAGATGTACCCTCAGTGGTTGCGGACGTATCTTGCAGAGATCGTCCCACCCACAAACAGACGAGTGAGCCCATTCATTCCTCGTCTGCGGGAGAAGTTTCTCGTCAGAAACGCTGGACCAAGGTCTCACGACCTCTCAAGCGCAAGGTCCCTTCCGAGCAAGTCCAACGGCCCAGGTGTAGTCACTGGGTCAGTTCGGACTCGCCGCAGTCTTCCGAAGACTGCACACCTCCCAAGAGAGGTAGAGTGGTTCCGCAGCAGGCAATCACTCCGTCTGTTGCTGCACCAACCGCTGTAGACCCTAAGTGGTCTTTGCTGCAGTCTATGCAGACTCAGCTAGCTTCCTTCATGCAGGAGTATCGTGCTGAGAAGGTTGAAGCTGCACCCGTTAACCCACAACCTGCCACGGTTGTGCGCTCAGCTGACACTGCGGCTGCCTGCTCCCACACTCCGGCTGTGAGAGCTCCACCACCGATGCGCAGTCGACCCTGCCAGATGCATGTTGACGTTAGCCGACGTGCGGCACCCTCCGTTGACATGCGTGAGCTACCGCATCAGCAGTGGGAAGGTGCTGTCAAGCTGCCGTGTTTTGACGCAATGCGGCAGTCTCCGCAACCCACGGCAGTCCCCACCACGCACCACCACTCCGCTTTTGTTGTTGCCAGCTCTCAGACTGACCAGCAGCGGCATGATGTTGGATCCAGTGCAGCTACGCATGCACCCGTGCTGCCGGATTCAGCCGTTCAGCTTTCTTCTCCTCCTTTGCCGCTTCCTCCTCAGCATTCGGATGAAGGAATCTCTGATGACGACGAAGCTGCTCATTTGGACGATCAACACTCCGACATAGATGAACCCAAGACTACGCCTCCCTCCTTAGACTTTAGGAAAGTCCTTGCTCTGTTTAGGGAGTTGTATCCGGACCAGTTTGTGTCTGCAGCCCCACGCTCACCTCCCTCTGAGTTCGCTTTAGGCATGCAGTCAGCAGCTCCTGCCTTTACGAAGCTCGTACTCGCGCGCTCATCCAAGAGAGCTTTAAGGGTACTGGGAGAGTGGTTGCAGGCCAAGAAGCAACTTGGGAAGACGTCCTTCATCTTTCCCCCCACCAAGCTTGCTTCCAAATCTAGCGTCTGGTTTGCCACGGGAGAAGATCTCGGCTTGGGAGTTCCTGCCTCTGCCCAGGGCGACTTCTCAAGTCTGGTAGACTCTCCCCGCAGACTGGCTATGAGACGCTCCAAGATTTGCTGGACCTTTTCGGACATGGACCATCTTTTAAAGGGAGTTTTCCGTGCGTTTGAGATCTTCAACTTCCTGGACTGGTGTTTGGGAGCGTTGAGCAGAAAGACCTCCCCTTCGGATAAGGACTCTGCCATGCTCATCATGTCATGCATGGACAAAGCCATTCGGGATGGATCTGGCGAGCTTGCGGCTTCTTTCGTGTCTGGAGTTCTTAAGAAGCGAGATCACCTTTGCTCCTTCTTGTCGGCGGGGATCACACCATGTCAGAAGTCAGAGCTGATGTTTGCTCCGCTATCCAAGTGTCTCTTTCCTGAAGAGCTGATCAAGGGGATTGCCGCCTCGTTGATCCAGAAAGACACCCATGACCTGGTGGCGTCATCCGCACGTAAAGTCACAGCTTTACCTTCCGTGCCTAGACCTAGGATGGACACACCAGCGTCTAGGTTCATTCCGCCCTTTCGTGGCAGAACCTCCAGCAGAGGAGGTACCCGTGCCGATAGTCAACGTGGCAAAAAGAAGAAGGGTTCCAAGTCCTCAAAAGGCAGAATCTGACTGCCTTCTTCTCCAGACAGCAGTGGGAGCCAGGCTCAAGAACTACTGGCAGGCCTGGGAGAACAGGGGTGCAGACGCACAGTCTGTGAAGTTACTCAGAGAGGGGTACAGGATTCCATTCTTGCGCAAGCCCCCTCTAGCAACAACTCCCATCGACCTCTCTCCCAGGTACAGAGAGGAGGACAAGAGGCTAGCTTTACAGCAAGAGGTGTCTCTCTTGCTACAAAAGGGAGCGGTAGTCATAGTCCGGGACCATCAATCCCCGGGCTTCTACAACCGTCTCTTCTTAGTAGCGAAGAAGACAGGAGGGTGGAGACCGGTGCTGGACGTCAGTGCTCTAAATGTCTTTGTCACCAAGCAGACGTTCACCATGGAGACGACGAAGTCGGTGCTAGCATCGGGTGTTTACCAAGCTGATGAGGAATATTGCCAAATTCCTGCATTTAGCAGACATCAGAGCCTCCCTCTATTTGGACGACTGGCTTTTAAGAGCTGCGTCAAGTCGTTGCTGTCTGGAGAATCTCAAATGGACTATGGATCTGACCAAGGAATTGGGTCTCCTGGTCAATATAGAAAAGTCCCAACTCGTCCCATCCCAAACTATAGTCTATCTAGGTATGGAGATTCAGAGTCAAGCTTTTTGGGCTTTTCCGTCGGCCCCCAGAATCAATCAAGCCCAAGAATGCATCCAGAGCATGCTGAAAAGGAACCGATGTTCAGTCAGACAGTGGATGAGCCTAATAGGGACGCTTTCATCGCTGGACCAGTTCATCGCGTTAGGGAGACTCCACCTCCGACCCCTACAGTATCACCTAGCTGCTCACTGGAGAAAGGACATGATGCTAGAAGCGGTCTCTGTTCCTATATCCGAAGAGATGAAGTCTGCACTGACTTGGTGGAAGAACAACATTCTTCTCAAGGAAGGTCTACCACTGGCTGTTCAGACCCCCGACCACCTTCTCTTCTCGGATGCATCGGACACGGGCTGGGGTGCGACACTGGACGGTCGGGAATGCTCGGGCACGTGGAATCCGGATCAAAGAGCACTTCACATCAACTGCAAGGAGCTACTGGCAGTTCATCTGGCCTTGAGAAGCTTCAAGTCCCTCCTTCTAGGCAAGGTAGTGGAGGTGAACTCCGACAACACTACAGCCTTGGCGTACATCTCCAAGCAAGGAGGGACTCATTCGAGGACGTTGTTCGAGATCGCAAGGGACCTCCTCACCTGGTATAGAGATCGAAAGATATCGCTTGTAACGAGGTTCATTCAAGGCGACATGAACGTCATGGCAGACCGCCTCAGCCGGAAGGGTCAGATCATCCCTACAGAATGGACCCTTCACAAGAATGTTTGCAACAGACTATGGGCCCTGTGGGGTCAGCCCACCATAGATCTGTTCGCTACCTCGATGACCAAGAGGCTCCCAAATTATTGCTCACCGATTCCGGACCCAGCAGCAGTTCACGTAGATGCCTTTCTTCTGGATTGGTCCCATCTAGACCTGTATGCGTTCCCCCCGTTCAAGATTGTCAACAAGGTACTGCAGAAGTTCGCCTCTCACGAAGGGACAAGGTTGACGTTGGTTGCTCCCCTCTGGCCCGCGAGAGAATGGTTCACCGAGGTACTGCAATGGCTAGTAGACGTTCCCAGGACTCTTCCTTTAAGAGTGGACCTTCTGCGTCAGCCGCACGTAAAGAAGGTACACCCAAGCCTCCACGCTCTTCGTCTGACTGCCTTCAGACTATCGAAAGACTCTCAAGAGCTAGAGGCTTTTCGAAGGAGGCAGTCAGAGCGATTGCCAGAGCAAGGAGGACATCCACTCTCAAGGTCTACCAGTCAAAATGGGAAGTCTTCCGAAGCTGGTGCAAGGCGAATTCAGTATCCTCAACCAGTACCTCTGTAACGCAGATAGCTGACTTCCTTTTACACCTAAGGAATGTAAGATCCCTATCAGCTCCTACGATCAAAGGTTACAGAAGCATGTTGGCAGCAGTCTTCCGCCACAGAGGCTTAGATCTTTCCACCAACAAAGATCTACAGGACCTCCTTAAGTCTTTTGAGACCTCAAAGGAGCGTCGGTTAGCCATACCAGGTTGGAACTTAGACGTGGTTTTAAGGTTCCTGATGTCAGCAAGGTTCGAACCGCTTCAATCAGCCTCTTTTAAAGATCTCACTTTGAAGACTCTTTTCCTCGTTTGCTTAGCAACAGCTAAAAGAGTCAGTGAGATACACGCCTTCAGCAGGAACATAGGATTTACATCTGAAACGGCTACATGTTCCTTACAGCTTGGTTTTTTAGCTAAAAACGAACTCCCTTCTCGTCCTTGGCCCAAATCGTTCGAGATTCCAAGTCTGTCCAGTTTGGTTGGAAACGAACAAGAGAGAGTACTATGCCCAGTAAGAGCTCTTAAGTACTATTTAAGACGTACGAAGCCATTACGAGGACAATCAGAAGCTTTATGGTGTTCTATTAAGAAACCTGCTTTACCGATGTCGAAGAACGCAGTCTCTTATTACATCAGACTTTTGATTAGAGAAGCCCATTCTCATCTGAATGAGGAAGACCATGCTTTGCTGAAGGTAAGGACACATGAAGTTAGAGCTGTCGCTACTTCAGTGGCCTTCAAACAAAACAGATCTCTGCAGAGTGTAATGGATGCAACCTATTGGAGAAGCAAGTCAGTGTTCGCATCATTTTACCTTAAAGATGTCCAGTCTCTTTACGAGAACTGCTACACCCTGGGACCATTCGTAGCAGCGAGTGCAGTAGTAGGTGAGGGCTCAGCCACTACATTCCCATAATCCCATAACCTTTTCTGGGCTCGAACCTGTGCCGCCCAGTGAATAAGCTCCATTTAGCACTTATTCTTAGGTAATTTACTGCTAAATATACCAGAGAAAAAATGTAAAGGAGTGCTAGGTTAACTAGCTCGCTCACCTATTGGTGTCGGTATAAAATTGGGCGTATAATCCAGAGGTCCCGCACTATTTAGATTCATCCACGACAAAGATCCCAATAGAGGAGAGCCGTTCAACCTCACTCGGCACCACCAACTCTGCATCCGCTCAGAACCCAACTCCTTTTAGCACGCCTGTGTTGTAACCCGCTTTTTTGTTGTGCTCTCGTATTTCGCTTATTTTCCACTGGATTATGGCTTCTTCGTCGGTTTCCCAGGAGACACCGTCTAAGTTAAGTACCAAGCTATGTTTTGCTGTGTTTTGAGCAATCTAGATCGTTTAATATTTAAATTATAGGAGTTTATTCTCTTCGTTCATTTCGATCTTGCTTGATTCCGCTTACAGTTGGTACTCCTGTTTTGAGAGCTTTTAGTTTCACTCGCGGTGTTACTATGTGTATTATTTTTATTATTAATTAAATGTTATTTGTTTTTGTGAATATTCATTATTTAGCGTTTAGAACCCTCGTGGTTCATTTTTAGGGCCGATATCAGTTACGTATCGTTATGGCTTGCCGACCTTCGTTACTAGGCGGCAAATTTATTTTATAAGTCATCAGGTGTGCCTTTGTGATTTATTTATTATGTTGCATGCCTTGCCCTAAAATTTTTATGTGTATATTTATATAAGTTTTCAACGCTATTACTATTATAATGAATATTTGTGCTATTACTCCGTTTGATCTGTCTGGTTGGGGATCGTCAGTTGGTAGCCCTGCTGCTCCGTATCACGTGATCCTCCCCCAAGCTCCCCCTCTCGCTAGGTGGGCGGCTAGGCTTCTCTCCCCCCTCCCCTAGGGGACCGTGGCCTTCCCTCCTTTAGAGGGGGTAGTTCAGTGTGTATGGACTTTGTCCTCCGGGTGTCCCGGCGGGTTCGTCTCTGTCTAGACGGGTTGGCCACCGGTCAACAGAGTTGGATCCCGGTGCACCCTGTTTTATATTCACTTATCACACTTTTATTATGTTATACGAAACCCTCCGGGTTCGGTTGGCGGTTCTTATATACAGTTCCGCCCCCCTATTAATTTATAACAGTTCCTATGATTATATATGATTATATATGACAGATTACTATCTCGGAGTTCCTATATGAATTGGTTTATGGATATACTTTTATTTCCCGGCCCGGGGCTTAACCTCGCTCCGGGAAATCAGACACTGTGTGTCTTAATCCTTTGTTGCATTTTATACTCCCGGCTCGACCGGAATGGATAGCTATACTCTAGTCTTAAGTTAGACTTATGTTTAGGCCCGGGTCCTCCGGACCTGCCCCTACTTAAGAGTATTACAATTAAACTCTAGTCTTCAGTTAGACTTATGTTAGGCCCGGGTCCTCCGGACCCGCCCCTACTTAAGAGTATTACAATTAAGCTCTAGTCTTAAGTTAGACTTATGTTAGGCCCGGGTCCTCCGGACCCGCCCCTACTTAAGAGAATTACAGTTTCTCATATACTATTCTTTTTATAGATGGTGCATTGTCAGTCGACGGCCTGTGCGGCTGTTCTGCATCAGCCTTGTGGGCACACCGTATGTCGGTCTCACGCCCTCTGCAGGGTTCAGCTGGAGGACATCGTGGTCTGGCACCCTGACAACTGCATGGTCTGTTTTGACCTCATCACCACCCTTGGATCTGACTCGGTGAGTCCTGTTGGCTATGTTGTCTTTTTATCTATCTTACCTTTTTTGGTATACATACACTATTTAGTAAGATTTCTATGGTCTTGAAGGACCACTATGAGTCTGCCTTTTTATAATTCCCTCTATTATTTCAGGCATCCCCGGAGCAAAAGTCTGCGGCTCGGGCCACACTGAAAGTGTGGGTTGGTGGTTTTGCCCGGAACGTGAAATCCAAGCAGCCTTACGTCCTATCCGAAGACTATTGTGCCATGGTCTATCCTAACGCCAAGTCTTCAGCCGCTGTGGCTAGGCATGTTGCAGCTCCCATCATTGCCCACATTGATGCCACCATAACGGGGTTTATTGATCAAGATCAAGATCCGTCGGATGCCCCCGGAGATCTGGAAGACAATGTTGCTTCCATGAACCTGGACGTCGAACCCATGTTATTGGATGATCCGGACGCAGGTAGGGTGGTAAGTGAGGCAGGTGTTACCGGCGCTGAGATTCCTATCCTCAGCCCCGCTCTTTCATCTTCTTCTGATCGCTCTTCCTTTCATGGTTTTTCTGGGGACCGTGATTCGTCTCAACGATCACACCCGGTTCCCCACAAGGATAAGTCTACATCTAGAACCTTACCTAAAGCTCGTAAGCATCACAAGGCTTCCCATAGTTCTAAGCTGAATACAAACCCGTCATCTAAGGCTTCCGGCTCCTCCTCTAAGTCTCACGACCCAGGAGTACAATCCGCCACTCCTGCTCCTAGCCCGGGCCTTTCCGAATCAGCCATGCTTCACATTGTGTCGGAGATGCAAGCTAAGTTGGTGTCGGAAATGCAGGCCAAGATGGACACGATGTTCTCTAACATCGGTCAGAGACTTGGGGCATTAGAGCAAGGGACTCCGGAGCGAGTCCAAAGCTCTCTCATCCCGGATGCCTCTAAGCTCCCGCCGTTTACCAAGAATAATCCTTGGCGCATGGCTCTTCATTCTCCGTTCTCAGACGGAATGTTAACTTTGGAAGGTCTTGGCACTCGTCCTCTAGAGGACTTTGAATTCTTTCCTCCTGGTCTGGCATTTCCATTTCATGGTTATGCCAGGCTTACCGGGGAAGCTCTGGTTCGGCTAGATAAGGTCCCCAAAGAGACCGTCATCTTCCCAAAAGAGCAAGCCCAATCTGTTTGGGCTAGGTTCTTGAACGACATCGGTTGCACCAACACCATGTTAACGCCGTATAAGAGTTCCTTCACAATGTTTTTAATGGATAAAAACACCGTGACTCTATGTGTCAATAAGGTAGCAGAGCTTGCTTTCCAATATGCTCTGGAGGAGAAGCCCTTGCCTCCCATCCGAGAGGTGGATCCGATCTCCCTCCTTCTTCCTTCAGGCATTGAGTGTTGGGACAACGTCCATACCACTTTTACCTCTGGCAAGCTATCAGCGGACTGTGCCTCAGTCTTGTTTAGTGAGCGGCTTCCCCGTCTCCCGGAATCCCTCATTAAACAGGAGTATGATTCCCGCCTACGTGTTGGCCGAACTCTGAACTTGGCCACATCCACGGAGTCGATAGCCTTGACTTATGATACTGAGAGTATCTTTAAGTCTCTCAATAAGGCTACGTTGCAGTCATTATACTACGACCTTTATGACTTCGCTACTGCTAAACGTAGGTGTCGCAAACACGTCCTGGCTGAGGCGACCATTAGGCACGAGCCTAATAAGCTTATCCGGTCCTCCTGCTGGGGTTCAAATCTCTTCCCTGAGGATCTTGTAGAGGAAGTCTTGGCAGAGGCCACTAGAGTCAATCAGAGCCTTAAAGCCCGTTGGGGTTTGACTCCTAAACGGAAATAAGACCCCGCAAATTACCAAGCCCGGGTTAGGAAGAAGCTCCGCCCGTATACCTCTACCCAGTTCAGGCAACAGCAGAGTAGTTCGTCCAATTTCCGACTGCCTCTTCCTCCATCTCCCGTTGCTCCTGCACAGCCTTCCACCTCTCAGGCTCCTTCGGATGACTATGTCACCGTTCTGCTCCCTAAGAGCCAGCTTTCCGGTGCCTCCACCACTTCTCCTGCCTTTAACCAGTCTTATGAGGCTCATAGCTCTTCCCAGAGTTATAACAGAGGTAGAGGCTACCATCGTGGTTCTAACCAGAACAGAGGTAGAGGAAGAGTCTTTCGTAAGGGAAAGAACTTCCGAGGCGGACGCGGAGGCAACTCCTCAAACCAATACTGAGGTGCAGCAGGTAGGGGGGAGGCTTTATGCCTTCCGCAACAAATGGAGATTCAGTCCCTGGGCTTTCAGTATCATCTCCAAGGGACTGGGATGGAGTTGGATTCAAGGACCTCCACCTCCGAACAGATTTCATCAACATTCCACTCCAGACCTAGTCGAATTTGTCCAGGACCTGTTACAAAAGAACGCCATACAAGAAACGAAACACCTGAAGTTTCAGGGTCGGCTGTTCAGTGTCCCGAAGAAGGATTCGGACAAGAGAAGAGTGATTCTAGACCTATCCCTTCTCAACTTGTCCATTCAATGCGACAAGTTTCGAATGCTTACCGTCTCGCAGGTGCGGACCTTACTTCCCCGTGGGGCCGTCACCACCTCTATCGATCTTACAGACGCCTATTATCACGTCCCGATAGCGAGACACTTCCGTCCGTATCTAGGCTTCCGCCTAGGGGACAAAAATTACTCCTTCAAGGTGATGCCCTTTGGGCTCAACATCGCCCCAAGGATCTTCACAAAGTTAGCAGAAGTTGCTGTTCAGGAACTCAGAAATCAAGGGATTCAAGTAGTAGCCTATCTGGACGACTGGCTCATTTGGTCAGACACCTCCCAAAATTGCCTAAAAGCCACTCACAGAGTCATCCAGTACCTTCAATCTCTAGGCTTCCAGATCAACTTCAAGAAGTCCCGTCTTCTTCCGAAATCAAAGTTCCAATGGCTCGGCGTGCAATGGGATCTTATATCTCATACTCTGTGTCTTCCCAAACCCAAGAGGTTAGAGATTGCAATGAACACCAAACGCTTTCTCAAAGACAAAGTAAGTTCCAGACGACTCCAAGAGAGGATCCTAGGGTCCCTTCAATTTGCTTCAGTGACGGATCTACTTCTGAAGGCAAAATTGAAAGATATCAATCGTGTCTGGCGTTCGAGGGCGAACCGGAAGCTCCGGGACAGGAAAGTCCGCCTTCCTCCCATTCTCCGGGAAAGACTTCTACCTTGGACAAGGGCCAACAATCTGTCAAAGTCAGTTCCCCTTCGATTTCCGCCTCCGAAGTTAATCATTCACACGGACGCATCCCTATCAGGTTGGGGAGGCTATTCTCAGCTCAGGAAAGTTCAAGGTCTTTGGTCTCCCTTATTCCGCCAACTTCACATCAATGTGCTGGAGGCCATGGCAGTTCTTCTAACCCTGAAACGTCTCGCTCCACCCAAGAGACAACACCTTCGTCTGGTTCTCGACAGCGAAGTGGTGGTCCGCTGCCTCAACAGAGGCGGATCAAAATCAGGGCCTCTGAACCATGTTCTAGTAGCCATATTCTCCCTAGCAGCCTCGAACCGTTGGCATCTTTCAGCTGTCCACCTGGCGGGAGTCCGGAACGTAGTGGCGGACGCCCTGTCCCGGACCTCCCCTCTAGAATCGGAATGGTCACTCGATCTAAAGTCATTCCGGTGGATTCTCTCTCGGGTTCCGGGTCTCCAAGTGGATCTCTTCGCCACGGAGTCCAACCACAAGTTGAGAGTATATGTGGCTCCCAATCTAGACCCTCAGGCCTACGCCACAGACGCTATGTCACAGAATTGGGACATCTGGGAAAGGATTTATCTCTTTCCCCCGGTGAATCTTTTACTGAAAGTCCTAGACAAGCTGAGATCCTTCAAGGGACGAGTAGCCTTGGTCGCACCCAACTGGCCCAAGAGCAATTGGTATCCTCTCCTGCGAGAGTTGAGACTACATCCTCACCCGATACCCAATCCGGTTCTGTCTCAGATAGTACAAACACGCGTTGTGTACGCTTTCTCAAACATTCAGAGCGCCCTAACTTTATGGACTTCATGAAGTTTGCGGCCATGCATGGGGCCAATATTGATCCTCAAAAGACCCTGTTCCTAGAATCAGATAAACGGGATTCCACCATCCGCCAATATGATTCTGCGGTTAAAAAGTTGGCTAAATTTTTGATAGACTCAGACGTACACTGTATGAACTTGAACCTTACAGTCACTTTCTTTAGAACTTTATTAGAATCAGGTCTGGCAGCCAATACTATCACCACTATTAAATCTGCCTTGAAAAAGATATTCCTAGTGGGTTTTAACATAGACTTAACCGACTCTGTGTTAGCTTCTATTCCGAAAGCCTGTGCCAGACGGAAACCGGTTACTCGTCCTACCCCGGTTACCTGGTTCCTTAATGATGTACTCAAATTGGCTTCTGATACCATTAACAGTTCTTGTGATTACATTCCCCTTCTCAGGAAAACACTTTTCCTGGTAAGTTTGGCTTCCGGGGCAAGAATTTCTGAACTGGCAGCTTTGTCAAGAGACCCGGGTCATATTGAGTTCCTTCCTTCGGGAGAGGTCCTTCTTTCACCTAACAAATTCTTTTTAGCTAAGAACGAAGACCCTCAGAACAGATGGTCCTCCTGGAAAATTGTTCCCCTCACGCAAGATCCGTCTCTGTGCCCTGTTACTACTCTTAGGTCTTATTTATCCCGGACCTCCTCTAACTCCTCGGGGCCTCTATTCGTTAGAGAACAAGGCGGTACCATTACCATTAAAGGGATCAGGCAACAAATTTTGTATTTTATTAAACAAGCTAGCCCTGACTCTTTTCCTCTTGCACATGATATCAGAGCGGTTGCTACTTCGGTGAACTTTTTTCACCACATGAATTTTACGGATCTTTCCAGGTATACAGGGTGGAAGTCACCCTCAGTGTTCAAGAAACACTACCTTAAACATTTGGAAGCCCTTAAATTTCCTACAGTAGCTGCAGGGAGCGTAGTTACCCCCAGGTAACTCATATGTTAATTCCTTGTTATTTTATCTCTCCCCCTTACCTGCCTCATTTATACCCTATTTGTATTCGTTGGTTTCGCACCTGATTACTATCATTATATTTGTTAATTTTTGACTCCTGAGTATCTGTATATATCATCACTCACGGCATTATTATACCTTACCTTATTTGTCAGTTGTTCCACCAAGTGGATTATGTTCCTCTTAAGATACCCTTATAATTGTTTTGTGGCACTCATCTCTGATTAAAGCATCCTGTATTTCCCTTACGCTTATGTTTTTTCCTTTATTTTGCAAGTTTGGTGACATTTCTCTTGTATATATTCACTGGCCGGCACAGGTTCAAGCCCAGAAAAGGGATTTTGACGTAGGAAAAATCTATTTCTGGGCGAGGGACCTGTGCCGCCCAGTGAACCCTCCCAGCTCCTCTCCCTTGGAGTCCCCAAACTTTGGGTGCTAAGGAGTTGGGTTCTGAGCGGATGCAGAGTTGGTGGTGCCGAGTGAGGTTGAACGGCTCTCCTCTATTGGGATCTTTGTCGTGGATGAATCTAAATAGTGCGGGACCTCTGGATTATACGCCCAATTTTATACCGACACCAATAGGTGAGCGAGCTAGTTAACCTAGCACTCCTTTACATTTTTTCTCTGGTATATTTAGCAGTAAATTACCTAAGAATAAGTGCTAAATGGAGCTTATTCACTGGGCGGCACAGGTCCCTCGCCCAGAAATAGATTTTTCCTACGTCAAAATCCCTTTTTTAATCTTTCTCTTGAAATGCTTTTTATTGTTGTTTTTGGGTTGTACGGAAGGCTAAGAAGCCTTTCGCATCCTGGTTGATTTGGCGGGTGGTCAAATTCTTTCTTGAGAAGCGCCGAGATTAGAGGTTGTGATGAGGTCCTTTAGTATGGGTTGCAGCCCTTCATACTTCAGCACCTAGGAGTCGCTCAGCATCCTAAGAGGATCGCTAGGCTCAGTAAGGAAGACGTACTTAAAAAGGCAGAGTAATTGTTCAAGTCGACTTCCTTACCAGGTACTTATTTATTTTATGTTTGTTATTTTGAATAACTGCTAAAATGAAATACGGGATACTTAGCTTCTATTGTTATCATGTATGCTGGTCTCCACCCACCCCCCTGGGTGTGAATCAGCTACATGATCACCGGGTAAGATTAATATTGAAAAATGTTATTTTCCTTAGTAAAATAAATTTTTGAATATACTTACCCGGTGATCATGAATTAAAGGACCCTCCCTTCCTCCCCATAGAGACCCAGTGGACCGAGGAGAAAATTGGTTCTTGTTGACAAGAAGTACCTGAGTACCTACTCGACAGATGGCGCTGTTGTTGTACACCCCCACCTGTATAGCGATCGCTGGCGTATCCCGCCCGTAGGTTTTTTCTGTCGGGCAGCAGAGCTGCAGCTACATGATCACCGGGTAAGTATATTCAAAAATTTATTTTACTAAGGAAAATAACATATTATGGAAGTCTTCCCTTACCACAACTGTGCTCTGTACCACATACAGCACCAGAGTCTTTTCAACTGATGCAGAGTTGTGGATAGATGTCAGACCTAGGGACTATAGTAACACCCCAGTCTTGTCGATGATTTTTTCCAGATGTATCTTGTCAGATTTTGATGTAGGTCGTAGGTCGGAAATGCTCCCTATAAGGGTATGTAAAGAGGCAAAGGAGCAGGAGAAAGATGGCTTAATAATAAGTTTAATAATAAATGGAGGAAGTTTCATAGTAGTAAAACTTGTTGAATTTTACACAAAATATCTGAAAGAATGCTCTATACTTACTGCTTGGAAGACATTATCATACTATTTCACAAAAAGGAGGCACAAAAGACCTGAAGAATTACCGACTAATAAGTTTACTCTCGGTAATATATAAAAACAAAGATCATTTTAGGCCGAATAGAAAGACAGCTAGACTTTAATCAACCAAGAGAGCAGGCAGGCTTTAGAAGCCGGTATTCAACAATGACCATATCCATAAAATTAACCAGTTAGTGGAAAAATCAACAGAGTATGACAAACCACTATGTATGGCATTTATAGATTATAAGAAAGCTTTTGATTCTGTCCAAACCAGCAATAATGAAAGCCCTTCAAAGACAAGGAATAGATCAGTCTTATGTTAGGACACTTGAAGGTATTATTATTATCACTATTAGAGTAAACTGCATGCCTAGTATTACGAACAGGATGGAAATGTCTAGGAAGATCTGAATGTAAAGGATGGTTAGAATTATGAAAAATCTTATGCAACATGCATAATGAACAAATTGAACGAAGGTGCTAAAGATTAATATCTAGATCAGGAATAAGAAATTTAATAGACCGTAAGTTTCTGTCCAACAAATTAAGATGAGAATCAGCAGCCAAAGACCTGACAGGAGAATAATACTCGAAACAAGGTAGAAAGAAAGAATTAAAACACTTCTTCCGAATAGATTGATCACCAAAATCTTAAAAGACTTTCTTAATAAGCCAATTTTTTGTGCAATTGAAAAAGACACAGACCTAATGTGTTTCTCAAAAGTAAATTTGCTGTCAAGAATCACACCTAAAATTTTACTCAGGAAGTATAGCAATCCTAAAATCACTTAAAATACAGAAGCATATTGGTAATTAAATGGCAGGACAGGGTTAGAAATGAAACTATAAGAGAGATTACTCGAGTGCCATATGTGGATGAGATGGTGAGGGGTAGATGGATATGGTTTGGGGATGCTCTTTGCACTCCCCAAGAGAGATTAGTTCACCAAACTTTCAACTGTGCTCCACAAGGCACTAGAAGAGGTGGAAGACCCAGGCCTACATGCTGAGGACTATGGAACGTGAAGTAAGAGATAATGAATGGAGAAGTATTGATTTGAAAGCTCAAGAAACAACTGGCGAAATCTAACTGAGGCCCTTTGCGTCATTAGGCATACGAGGAGATGATGATGATGATGATGAAATACATAGCCATACAGTTAAGACAGATTAAAATCTATTTTAGAACAGTTTCAGGTTGTTGATCCCTTGTCCTTAACAAATTTTTTGAGATCTTCTGTGTGCTATGTTGCGATGGTCACCATCCAACTCAAGGAGGAGGCATCACCTATCATGGCACTTGCATTCCTATAACTACAGATTTTGCTTTGCCTATGTATTTCCTCACTAATGTTGACATCTTCTGTTATTCCCATGTTACCCAATAGGTGTTATTTAAAGAGATCACAGCACCTTCAATTGCTCTCCTCATTGACCTGTCACGACATTTGTAAATGACTTCTGTCTTTTGAAAATCTATTTCATGGGTTTTCTCCCAAGTGTGTCAACCTATGGCACAATAGTAGTTCCCCGTTCTGCAAGCTGCAATATGTTCCCTTTTTCTCTCTTTCAATGAACGCCCTCTTTTCCAGATATAGCAATTCTCACAATAATTACATGGAATAGAGGTATATATAATTCCATGTAAGGATTATGAGGAATGCTATATCGGGTAGAGCGACCACTCGTTGGAAAAGATTGGCTCTCTTATTTTCTTCATAGAAAGTTTTATGGGGAACACTGCATTGCTAACAAGATGGCTTTGTAAATTGTGTTTGATATATAACATTGTTTTCAATATTAATCTTACCCGATGATCATGTAGCTGCAACTCTGTTGCCCGACAGAAAAAACCTACGGTCGGGATACGCCAGCGATCGCTATACAGGTGGGGGTGTACAACAACAGCGCCATCTGTCGAGTAGGTACTCAGGTACTTCTTGTCAACAAGAACCAATTTTTCCTCTGTCGTGCCACCGGCAAGACCTACTTGATACGCTGTTGTTTCTGGAGTTGATTTCACGCTTTTTCGCTGTACAGGAGTTATTATCATTACCTTATCAAGCTTTTTTGATTAGTTTTGGATTAATTGTTGACGACTTGGATAGATTTTGGATTCCCCCCTTGGCTAATTCAAGATGTCTGACCATACTCAAGTCCCCAAGTACAGGCAGTGTAGCGCTAGGGACTGTTCTAGGCGTCTTCCGAAGGCCTCTATAGATCCTCACACCGTTTGTTCCAATTGTAGGGGTAAATCCTGTCAATTGGAAGATCGATGTGAGGAATGCGCTGGGCTTTCGGAATTCGATTTTAATGAATTCCTTAAGAATGCACGTAGGCTAGAGAAGGATAGGATCAGGAGGAGTTCGTCTCGCTCTTTTGATTTTTCCTCTCCCCATGCCCCTCAACCTATTCCTTCCCCTGTAGTGGTGACTCCCGACCCTTCTACTAGCTCTCAACCCTCAATGGCGGACATGACGCGTGCCATTCAGGCTCTTGGTGACAGAGTGGAGTCATTAGCTAATGACCGCAATCAACTCTTGGCCGATGTCAAAGAGTTGAAAGAGAAAAGTGCAGTGGGAAGTGTAGTGAGTGCAAGTGCGGTGAAAAGTGTCAGTGTCAGTGTTACGCATGAGGGTGCATCTGTTCGTGCCAGTCGTCCTCCCAGTCCGGGACCTCTTGCAAGCTCCCAAGCCCAGGGGAGAAGCAATGTCGAAGGACCAAAGGGTTCGACAGGCCTTGATCAGCGTACAGATGTACCCTCAGTGGTTGCGGACGTATCTTGCAGAGATCGTCCCATCCACAAACAGACGAGTGAGCCCATTCATTCCTCGTCTGTGGAAGAAGTTTCTCGGCAGAAACGCTGGACCCAGGTCTCACGACCTCTCAAGCGCAAGGTCCCTTCCGAGCGAGTCCAACGGCCCAGGTGTAGCCACTGGGTCAGTTCGGACTCGCCGCAGTCTTCCGAAGACTGCACACCTCCCAAGAGAGGTAGAGTGGTTCCGCAGCAGGCAATCACTCCGTCTGTTGCCGCACCAACCACTGTAGACCCTAAGTGGTCTATGCTGCAGTCTATGCAGACTCAGCTTGCTTCCTTCATGCAGGAGTATCGTGCTGAGAAGGTTGACACTGCACCTGTTAACCTACAACCTGCCACGGTTGTGCGCTCAGCAGACACTGCGGCTGCCTGCTCCCACACTCCGGCTGTGAGAGCTCCACCACCGATGCGCAGTCGACCCTGCCAGACGCATGTTGACGTTAGCCGACGTGCGGCACCCTCCGTTGACATGCATGAGCTACCGCATCAGCAGTGGGAAGGTGCTGTCAAGCTGCCGTGTTTTGACGCAATGCGGCAGTCCCCACCACGCACCATCACTCCGCTTTTGTTGTTGCCAGCTCTCAGACTGACCAGCAGCGGCATGATGTTGGATCCAGTGCAGCTACGCATGCACCCGTGCTGCCGGATTCAGCCGTTCAGCCTTCTTCTCCTCCTTTGCCGCTTCCTCTCAGCATTCGGATGAAGGAGTCTCTGATGACGACGAAGCTGCTCATTTGGACGATCAACACTCCGACATAGAGGAACCCAAGACTACGCCTCCCTCCTTAGTCTTTAGGAAAGTCCTTGCCCTGTTTAAGGAGTTGTATCCGGACCAGTTTGTGTCTGCAATCCCGCGCTCACCTCCCTCTGAGTTCGCTTTAGGCATGCAGTCAGCAGCTCCTGCCTTTACGAAGCTCGTACTCGCGCGCTCATCCAAGAGAGCTTTAAGGGTACTGGGAGAGTGGTTGCAGTCCAAGAAGCAACTTGGGAAGACATCCTTCATCTTTCCTCCGACCAAGCTTGCTTCCAAATCTAGCGTCTGGTATGCCACGGGAGAAGATCCCGGCTTGGGAGTTCCTGCCTCTGCCCAGGGCGACTTCTCAAGTCTGGTAGACTCTCCCCGCAGGCTGGCTATGAGACGCTCCAAGATTTGCTGGACCTTTTCGGACATGGACCATCTTTTGAAGGGAGTTTTTCGTGCGTTTGAGATCTTCAACTTCCTGGACTGGTGTTTGGGAGCGTTAAGCAGAAAGACCTCCCCTTCGGATAAGGACTCTGCCATGCTCATCATGTCATGCATGGACAAAGCCATTCGGGATGGGTCTGGCGAGCTTGCGGCTTCGTACGTGTCTGGAGTTCTTAAGAAGCGAGATCACCTTTGCTCCTTCTTGTCTGCGGGGATCACAACATGTCAGAAGTCGGAGTTGATGTTTGCTCCGCTTTCCAAGTGTCTCTTTCCGGAAGAGCTGATCAAGGGGATTGCCGCCTCGTTGATCCAGAAGGATACCCATGACCTGGTGGCGTCATCCGCACGTAAAGTCACAGCTTTACCTTCCGTGCCTAGACCTAGGATGGACACACCAGCGTCTAGGTTCATTCCGCCCTTTCGTGGCAGAACCTCCAGCAGAGGAGGTACCCGTGCCGACAGTCAACGTGGCAAAAAGAAGAAGGGTTCCAAGTCCTCAAAAGGCAGAGTCTGACTGCCAACCTCTCCAGACAGCAGTGGGAGCCAGGCTCAAGAACTACTGGCAGGCCTGGGAGAACGGGTGCAGACGCACAGTCTGTGAAGTTGCTCAGAGAGGGGTACAGGATTCCATTCTTGCGCAAGCCCCCTCTAGCAACTACTCCCATCGACCTCTCTCCCAGGTACAGAGAGGAGGACAAGAGGCTAGCTTTACAGCAAGAGGTGTCTCTCTTGCTACAAAAGGGAGCGGTAGTCATAGTCCGGGACCATCAATCCCCGGGCTTCTACAACCGTCTCTTCTTAGTAGCGAAGAAGACAGGAGGGTGGAGACCGGTGCTGGACGTCAGTACTCTAAATGCTTTTTTCACCAAGCAGACGTTCACCATGGAGACGACGAAGTCGGTGCTAGCATCGGTCAGGAAGGAAGACTGGATGGTCTCGTTGGACCTAAAGGACGCGTACTTTCACGTCCCCGTCCATCCAGACTCCCAACCTTTCCTAAGGTTCGTCTTTGGAAAGGTCGTTTACCAGTTCCAAGCCCTGTGCTTTGGCCTAAGCACGGCACCTCTAGTGTTTACCAAACTGATGAGGAATATTGCCAAATTCCTGCATTTGGCAGACATCAGAGCCTCCCTCTATTTGGACGACTGGCTTTTAAGAGCTGCGTCAAGTCGTCGCTGTCTGGAGAATCTCAAATGGACTATGGATCTGACCAAGGAATTGGGTCTCCTGGTCAATGTAGAAAAGTCCCAACTCGTCCCATCCCAAACTATAGTCTATCTAGGTATGGAGATTCAGAGTCGAGCTTTTCGGGCTTTTCCGTCGGCCCCCAGAATCAGTCAAGCCCAAGAATGCATCCAGAGCATGCTGAAAAGGAACCGATGTTCAGTCAGACAGTGGATGAGTCTAATAGGGACGCTTTCATCGCTGGCCCAGTTCATCGCGTTAGGGAGACTCCACCTCCGACCCCTTCAGTATCATCTAGTTGCTCACTGGAGAAAGGACATGACGCTAGAAGCGGTCTCAGTTCCTATATCCGAAGAGATGAAGTCTGCACTGACTTGGTGGAAGAACAGCATTCTTCTCAAGGAAGGTCTACCACTGGCTGTTCAGACCCCCGACCACCTTCTCTTCTCGGACGCATCGGACATGGGCTGGGGTGCGACACTGGACGGACGGGAATGCTCGGGCACGTGGAATCCGGATCCAAGAGCACTTCACATCAACTGCAAGGAGCTACTGGCAGTTCATCTGGCCTTGAGAAGCTTCAAGTCCCTCCTTCTAGGCAAGGTAGTGGAGGTGAACTCCGACAACACTACAGCCTTGGCGTACATCTCCAAGCAAGGAGGGACTCATTCGAGGAAGTTGTTCGAGATCGCAAGGGACCTCCTCACCTGGTCAAGAGATCGAAAGATATCGCTTGTAACGAGGTTCATTCAAGGCGACATGAATGTCATGGCAGACCGCCTCAGCCGGAAGGGTCAGGTCATCCCTACAGAGTGGACCCTTCACAAGAATGTTTGCAGCAGACTATGGGCCCTGTGGGGTCAGCCCACCATAGATCTGTTCGCTACCTCGATGACCAAGAGGCTCCCAAATTATTGCTCACCGATTCCGGACTCAGCAGCAGTTCACGTAGATGCCTTTCTTCTGGATTGGTCCCATCTAGACCTGTATGCGTTCCCCCCGTTCAAGATTGTCAACAAGGTACTGCAGAAGTTCGCCTCTCACGAAGGGACACGGTTGACGTTGGTTGCTCCCCTCTGGCCCGCGAGAGAATGGTTCACCGAGGTACTGCAATGGCTAGTAGACGTTCCCAGGACTCTTCCTCTAAGAGTGGACCTTCTGCGTCAGCCGCACGTAAAGAAGGTACACCCAAGCCTCCACGCTCTTCGTCTGACTGCCTTCAGACTATCGAAAGACTCTCAAGAGCTAGAGGCTTTTCGAAGGAGGCAGCCAGAGCGATTGCCAGAGCAAGGAGGACATCCACTCTCAAGGTCTACCAGTCAAAATGGGAAGTCTTCCGAAGCTGGTGCAAGGCGAATTCAGTTTCCTCAACCAGTACCTCTGTAACGCAGATAGCTGACTTCCTTTTACACCTAAGGAATGTAAGATCCCTATCAGCTCCTACGATCAAAGGTTACAGAAGCATGTTGGCAGCAGTCTTCCGCCACAGAGGCTTAGATCTTTCCACCAACAAAGATCTACAGGACCTCCTTAAGTCTTTTGAGACCTCAAAGGAGCGTCGGTTAGCCACACCAGGTTGGAACTTAGACGTGGTTTTAAGGTTCCTGATGTCAGCAAGGTTCGAACCGCTTCAATCAGCCTCTTTTAAAGATCTCACTTTGAAGACTCTTTTCCTCGTTTGCTTGGCAACAGCTAAAAGAGTCAGTGAGATACACGCCTTCAGCAGGAACATAGGTTTTACATCTGAAACGGCTACATGTTCCTTACAGCTTGGTTTTTTAGCTAAAATTGAGCTCCCTTCTCGTCCTTGGCCCAAATCGTTCGAGATTCCAAGCCTGTCCAGTTTGGTTGGAAACGAACAAGAGAGAGTACTATGCCCAGTAAGAGCTCTTAAGTACTATTTAAGACGTACAAAGCCATTACGAGGACAATCAGAAGCTTTATGGTGTTCTATTAAGAAACCTTCTTTACCGATGTCGAAGAACGCAGTCTCTTATTACATCAGACTTTTGATTAGAGAAGCCCATTCTCATCTGAAGGAGGAAGACCATGCTTTGCTGAAGGTAAGGACACATGAAGTTAGAGCTGTCGCTACTTCAGTGGCCTTCAAACAGAACTGTTCTCTGCAGAGTGTAATGGATGCAACCTATTGGAGAAGCAAGTCAGTGTTCGCATCATTTTACCTTAAAGATGTCCAGTCTCTTTACGAGAACTGCTACACCCTGGGACCATTCGTAGCAGCGAGTGCAGTAGTAGGTGAGGGCTCAACCACTACATTCCCATAATCCCATAACCTTTTTTTAATCTTTCTCTTGAAATGCTTTTTATTGTTGTTTTTGGGTTGTACGGAAGGCTAAGAAGCCTTTCGCATCCTGGTTGATTTGGCGGGTGGTCAAATTCTTTCTTGAGAAGCGCCTAGATTAGAGGTTGTGATGAGGTCCTTTAGTATGGGTTGCAGCCCTTCATACTTCAGCACCTAGGAGTCGCTCAGCATCCTAAGAGGATCGCGAGGCTCAGTAAGGAAGACGTACTTAAAAAGGCAGAGTAATGGTTCAAGTCGACTTCCTTACCAGGTACTTATTTATTTTATGTTGTTATTTTGAATAACTGCTAAAATGAAATACGGGATACTTAGCTTCTAATGTTAACATGTATGCTGGTCTCCACCCACCCCCCTGGGTGTGAATCAGCTACATGATCATCGGGTAAGATTAATATTGAAAAATGTTATTTTCCTTAGTAAAATAAATTTTTGAATATACTTACCCGATGATCATGAATTTAAGGACCCTCCCTTCCTCCCCATAGAGACCCAGTGGACCGAGGAGAAAATTGGTTCTTGTTGACAAGAAGTACCTGAGTACCTACTCGACAGATGGCGCTGTTGTTGTACACCCCCACCTGTATAGCGATCGCTGGCGTATCCCGACCGTAGGTTTTTTCTGTCGGGCAACAGAGTTGCAGCTACATGATCATCGGGTAAGTATATTCAAAAATTTATTTTACTAAGGAAAATAACATTTTTCCAAGAAAGGCCTTTACCAAGCCCACTAACTGGGTGAACCCCTCTTTTCTCTATACCGAATATGTTAGTGGAAAGTGAAAATGCTTTTGACTGAGAGTGGGAGAGATCTCATTCATCAGTCAAATGATTATCATTGATAGCTAATCTGTATCTCAGTAAACATTCAAAACACTATTGTTCCGTCACTAAATATAAACCAACGCTATTTATAGGGGAATTACTTTTGGCGAAGCTGAAATACCATACAAATAGCTGCAGGTTTGTATCGTTAGGATAAATACAAATTTCTTCCTCATTTGTCATATTGGCAGTATAAGGCATTTATATAAAGGGCTTCTATGAATGACTAATGAAAATAGTTTTTGAGATTTTATGACATGATATGTTTTATATTATTCTGTACTTAATTTTATGCTTATTTTTCATGTCTTCTGTAGGTTGGGATGAGGTGGAGGATAGAAAAAGAAGTTCTGGATGGGAAGGGACAATTTTCATGTGGAGAAAAATATTGTAAGGAAGATACAGATCTCCGCACATGGGAGATGAACTTTTGTTATGCTGAGCAAGGGGTTAAGAAAAATGCCCTGGTAAAATTAAGTAAGTATGAAATTCAAATTTTTTTTTTATGGATAATAGACTAGAATCCAGACAATTATTTTTTGAAAATCAAATTTTTCAGGGTTTTCTTGAATCATATGTCCATGGAACACATGCACTATATGAAGTAGTCAAAAGCTATGCTTGCCAAAATGGCAAGTTTGAATGGAGGTATAAGTAAAAAGATTCATAAGCCATTTCCATTTGATAATGCAATACCTAATTTTTCACTAACCTATTTGTTACTATATCAGTAGTTAATTTTACCAGCTATATTTAGTTTTAGTATAAATTATTTTCTGATCATTACCATCACTGAACTAGGTTGCTATGATTATTCTATTTCAAAAATCAAAATAGGAAATCAAGTTAGGGTTAAATTCATGACTGGCATAGACAGACCATGATAGGTTACCCAAATCAGCAGCCAAAGGAGCAGGAATCTCCTTAAACCAGAATGCTGCACAACACATGCCAACAGTTCAAATACATAAGTCCGGTGCTGCTCACAGTATTTTAACCTTCCAAAGATCAAGATTCTTTTTGGCAGTCAAAGCATATGCCAATATTATTCCAAGAACTACAACCTAGACTAAAACTGAATTATGCCTGAGACTGTTTGTTTCAATGTTATCTTTAAAATGGCAAAAAAATGCAAATCAGGATCTAGAATCCGGATCAGGATCATCTCCAAAATTTAATGGGGTCATCCGTGACGTAAGATCTAACTGCGGTGAGAATTTTGTTAAAATCTGTCAAGTAGTTTTGACGTAATCCTGTCCACAGACACACAGACAGGCAAATAAGTTAAAAAAAAATTGAGTTTCTGGGCTTGAACCTGTGCCGGCCAGTGAATAAGCTCCTATTAGCACTTATTCTTAGGTAATTTACTGCTAAATATACCAGAGAAAAAATGTAAAGGAGTGCTAGGTTAACTAGCTCGCTCACCTATTGGTGTCGGTATAAAATTGGGAGTATAATCCAGAGGTCCCGCACTATTTAGATTCATCCACGACAAAGACCCCAATAGAGGAGAGCCGTTCAACCTCACTCGGCACCAGCAACTCTGCATCCGCTCAGAACCCAACTCCTTTTTAGCACGCCTGTGTTGTAACCCGCTTTTTTTGTGCTCTCGTATTTTGCTTATTTTCCACTGGATTATGGCTTCTTCATCGGTTTCCCAGGAGACACCGTCTAAGTTAAGTACCAAGCTATGTTTTGCTGTGTTTTGAGCAATCTAGATCGTTTAATATTTAAATTATAGGAGTTTATTCTCTTCGATCATCTCGGTCTTGCTCGATTCCGCTTACAGTTGGTACTCCTGTTTTGAGAGTTTTTAGTTTCACTCGCGGTGTTACTAAGTGTATTATTTTTATTATTAGTTTAAAGTTTTTTATATGCTATTGTGGATATTCATTATTTAGCGTTTAGAACCCTTGTGGTTCATATTTAGGGCCGATATCAAGTTACGTATCGTAGATGGCTTGCCCACCTTCGTTACTAGGCGGCAATTTTATTATATAAGCCATCAGGTGTTGTCCTTTGGGATTTGTTTATGTTGCATGCCTTGCCCTAAATTTTTTATGTGTATATTTATATAATTTTCAACGCTATTACTATTATAATGAATATTTGTGCTTATTACTCCGTATGATCTGTCTGGTAGTGTTTGGGGATCGTCAGTTGGTAGCCCTGCTGCTCCGTATCACGTGATCCTCCCCCAAGCTCCCCCTCTCGCTAGGTTGGTGGCTAGGCTTCTCTCCCCCCCTCCCCTAGGGGACCGTTGCCTTCCCTCCTTTTAGAGGGGGTTGTTCAGTGTTTATGGACTTTGTCCTCCGGGTGTCCCGGCGGTTTCGCTCTGTCTAGACGGGTTGGCCACCGGTCAACAGAGTAGGATCCCGGTGCACCCTATTTTATATTCACCTATCACATTTTATTATGTTATACGAAACCCTCCGGGTTCGGTTGGCGGTTCTTATCTACAGTTCCGCCCCCCTATTAATTTATAACAGTTCCTATGATTATATAGGATTATATATGACAGATCACTATCCCGGAGTTCCTATATGTATTGGTTTATGGTTATACTTTATTTCCCGGCCCGGGGCTTAACCTCGCTCCGGGAAATCAGACACCATGTGTCTTAATTCTTTGTTGCATCCTTTTTATGATCCCGGCTCGACCGGAATGGATAGCTATACTCTAGTCTTAAGTTAGACTTATGTTTAGGCCCGGGTCCTCCGGACCCGCCCCTACTTAAGAGTATTACAGTTAAGCTCTAGTCTTAAGTTAGACTTATATTAGTCCCGGGTCCTCCGGACCCGCCCCTACTTAAGAGAATTACAGTTTCTCATATACTATTCTTTTTATAGATGGTGCATTGTCAGACGACGGCCTGTGCGGCTGTTCTTCATCAGCCTTGTGGCCATACGGTATGTAGGTCTCACGCCCTCTGCGGAGTTCAGCTGGAGGACATAGTGGTCTGGCACCCTGATAACTGTATGGTCTGTTTTGACCTCATCACCACCCTCGGATCTGATTCGGTGAGTCCCGTTGGCTATGTTGCCTTTCTAATTATTTTACCTTTTTTGGTATACATACACTATTTAGTAAGATTTATATGGTCTTGAAGGACCACCGGGAATCTTCCTTTTTATAATTCCCACTATTATTTCAGGCATCCCCGGAGCAGAAGAATGCGGCTCGGGCCACACTGAAAGTGTGGGTTTGGGGATTTGCCAGAAACGTTAAATCTAAACAGCCTTACGTCCTATCTGAAGACTACTGTGCCATGATCTACCCTAATGCCAAGTCTTCAGCCGCTGTGGCTAGGCATGTTGCGGCACCCATCATTGCCGACATTGATGCCACCATAGCGGGATTCATCGACCAGGAACAAGATCCGTTGGATGCCCCCGGAGATCTGGAAGACAATGTTGCTTCCATGAACTTGGATGTTGAACCCATGTTATTGGACGATCCGGATGCAGGTAGGGTGGTAAGTGAGGCAGGTGTTACCGGCGCTGAGATTCCTATCCTCAGCCCCGCTCTTTCTTCTTCATCTGATCTCTCTTCTTTTCATGGTTTTTCTGGGGACCGTGATTCGTCTCATCGATCACACCCGGTTCCCCCCAAAGATAAGTCTACATCTAGAACTTTGCCAAAAGCTCGTAAGCCCCACAAGGCTTCCCATAGTTCCAAGCCAAATACAAACCCGTCATCTAAGGCTTCCGGCTCCTCCTCTAAGTCTCACGACCCGGGAGTACAATCCGCCACTTCTGCTCCTAGCCCGGGCCTTTCCGAATCAGCCATGCTTCGCATCGTGTCGGAGATGCAATCTAAGATTGTGTCGGAAATGCAGGCCAAGATGGACACGATGTTCTCTAACATTGGTCAGAGACTTGGGGCATTAGAGCAAGGTGCTCCGGAGCGAGTTCAAAGCTCTCTCATCCCGGATGCCTCTAAGCTCCCGCCGTTTACCAAGAATAACCCTTGGCGCATGGCTCTTCATTCCCCATTCTCAGACGGGATGTTAACATTGGAAGGTCTTGGCACTCGTCCTCTAGAGGATTTTGAATTCTTTCCTCCTGGTCTAGCATTTCCATTTCATGGTTATGCCAGGCTTACCGAGGAAGCTCTGGTTCGGCTGGATAAGGTCCCCAAAGAGACTGTCATTTTTCCAAAAGAACAAGCCCAATCTGTTTGGGCTAGGTTCCTGAATGATATTGGTTGCACCAATACCATGTTGACGCCTTATAAGAGTTCCTTCACAATGTTCTTAATGGACAAAAACACCGTGACTCCATGCGTCAATAAGGTAGCAGAGCTTGCTTTCCAATATGCTCTGGAGGAGAAGCCCTTGCCTCCCATCCGAGAGGTGGATCCGATCTCCCTCCTTCTTCCTTCAGGCAATGAGTGTTGGGACAATGTCCATACCACTTTTACTTCTGGCAAGCTAACAGCGGACTGTGCGTCAGTTATGTTTAGTGAGCGGCTTCCCCGTCTCCCGGAGTCCCTTATTAAACAGAAGTATGATTCCCGCCTACGTGTTGGCCGAACTTTGAACTTGGCCACATCTACGGAGTCGATAGCCTTAACTTATGATACTGAGAGTATCTTTAAGTCTCTCAATAAGGCTACGTTGCAGTCATTATATTTTGATTTATATGACTTTGCTATGGCTAAACGTAGGTGTCGCAAACACGTCCTGGCTGAGGCGACTATTAGGCACGAGCCTAATAAACTTATCCGGTCCTCTTGCTGGGGTTCAAATCTCTTCCCTGAGGATCTTGTGGAGGAAGTCTTGGCAGAGGCTACTAGAGTCAATCAGAGCCTTAAAGCCCGTTGGGGTTTGACTCCTAAACGGAAATATGACCCCGCAAATTACCAAGCCCGGGGTAGGAAGAAGCTCCGCCCGTATACCTCCACCCAGTTCCGGCAACAGCAGAGTAGTTCGTCCATTTTCCGACAGCCTCTTCCTCCATCTCCTGCTGCTCCTGCACAGCCTTCCACCTCTCAGGCTCCTTCATCGGACGACTATGTCACCGTTCTGCTCCCTAAGAGCCAGCTTTCCGGTGCCTCCACCACCTCTACAGCCTTTAACCAGTCTTATGAGGCTCAAGGCTCTTCCCAGAGTTATAATAGAGGTAGAGGCTACCACCGTGGTTCAAACCAGAACAGAGGTAGAGGTAGATTCTTTCGCAAGGGAAAGAACTTCCGAGGCGGACGTGGAGGCAACTCCTCAAACCAGTACTGAGGTGCAGCGGGTAGGGGGGAGGCTTTATGCCTTCCGCAACAAATGGAGGTTCAGTCCCTGGGCTTTCAGTATCATCTCCAAGGGACTGGGGTGGAGTTGGATTCAAGGACCTCCACCTCCGAACAGATTTCATCAACATTCCACTCCGGACCTAGTCGAATTTGTCCAGGACCTGTTACAAAAGAACGCCATACAAGAAACGAAACACCTGAAGTTTCAGGGTCGGCTGTTCAGTGTCCCGAAGAAGGATTCGGACAAGAGAAGAGTGATTCTAGACCTATCCCTTCTCAACTTGTCCATTCAATGCGACAAGTTTCGAATGCTTACCGTCTCGCAGGTGCGGACCTTACTTCCCCGTGGGGCCGTCACCACCTCTATCGATCTTACAGACGCCTATTATCACGTCCCGATAGCGAGACACTTCCGTCCGTATCTAGGCTTCCGCCTAGGGGACAAAAGTTACTCCTTCAAGGTGATGCCTTTCGGGCTCAATATCGCCCCAAGGATCTTCACAAAGTTAGCAGAAGTTGCTGTTCAGGAACTCAGAAATCAAGGGATTCAAGTAGTAGCCTATCTGGACGACTGGCTCATTTGGTCAGACACCTCCCAAAATTGCCTAAAAGCCACTCACAGAGTCATCCAATACCTTCAATCTCTAGGCTTCCAGATCAACTTCAAGAAGTCCCGTCTTCTTCCGAAATCAAAGTTCCAATGGCTCGGCCTGCAATGGGATCTTATATCTCATACTCTGTGTCTTCCCAAACCCAAGAGGTTAGAGATTGCAAGGAACACCAAACGCTTTCTAAAAGACAAAGTAAGTTCCAGACGACTCCAAGAGAGGATCCTAGGGTCCCTTCAATTTGCTTCAGTGACGGATCTACTTCTGAAGGCAAAATTGAAAGATATCAATCGTGTCTGGCGTTCGAGGGCGAACCGGAAGCTCCGGGACAGGAAAGTCCGCCTTCCTCCCATTCTCCGGGAAAGACTTCTACCTTGGACAAGGGCCAACAATCTGTCAAAGTCAGTTCCCCTTCGATTTCCGCCTCCGAAGTTAATCATTCACACGGACGCATCCCTATCAGGTTGGGGAGGCTATTCTCAGCTCAGGAAAGTTCAAGGTCTTTGGTCTCCCTTATTCCGCCAATTTCACATCAATGTGCTGGAGGCCATGGCAGTTCTTCTAACCCTGAAACGTCTCGCTCCACCCAAGAGACAACACCTTCGTCTGGTTCTCGACAGCGAAGTGGTGGTCCGCTGCCTCAACAGAGGCGGATCAAAATCAGGGCCTCTGAACCATGTTCTAGTAGCCATATTCTCCCTAGCAGCCTCGAACCGTTGGCATCTTTCAGCTGTCCACCTGGCGGGAGTCCGGAACGTAGTGGCAGACGCCTTGTCCCGGACCTCCCCTCTAGAATCGGAATGGTCACTCGATCTAAAGTCATTCCGGTGGATTCTCTCTCGGGTTCCGGGTCTCCAAGTGGACCTCTTCGCCACGGAGTCCAACCACAAATTGAGAGTATATGTGGCTCCCAATCTAGACCCTCAGGCTTACGCCACAGACGCCATGTCACAGAATTGGGACATCTGGGAAAGGATTTATCTCTTTCCCCCGGTGAATCTTTTACTGAAAGTCCTAGACAAACTGAGATCCTTCAAGGGATGAGTAGCCTTGGTAGCACCCAACTGGCCCAAGAGCAATTGGTACCCTCTCCTGCGAGAGTTGAGACTACATCCTCACCCGATACCCAATCCGGTTCTGTCTCAGATAGTACAAACACGCGTTGTGTACGCTTTCTCAAACATTCAGAGCGCCCTAACTTTATGGACTTCATGAAGTTTGCGGCCATGCATGGTGCCAATATCGATCCTCAAAACACCCTGTTCCTAGAATCAGATAAACAGGATTCCACCATCCGCCAATATGATTCTGCGGTTAAAAAGTTGGCTAAATTTTTGATAGACTCAGACGTACACTGTATGAACTTGAACCTTACAGTTACTTTCTTTAGAACTTTATTAGAATCAGGTCTGGCAGCCAATACTATCACCACTATTAAATCTGCCTTGAAAAAGATCTTCCTAGTGGGTTTTAACATAGACTTAACCGACTCTTTGTTAGCTTCAATTCCGAAAGCTTGTGCCAGACTGAAACCGGTTACTCGTCCTACCCCGGTTACCTGGTTCCTTAATGATGTACTCAAATTGGCTTCTGATACCATTAACAGTTCTTGTGATTATATTCCCCTTCTCAGGAAAACACTTTTCCTGGTGAGTTTGGCTTCCGGGGCAAGAATTTCTGAACTGGCAGCTTTGTCAAGAGACCCGGGTCATATTGAGTTCCTTCCTTCGGGAGAGGTCCTTCTTTCACCTAACAAATTCTTTTTAGCTAAGAACGAAGACCCTCAGAACAGATGGTCCTCCTGGAAAATTGTTCCCCTCACGCAAGATCCGTCTCTGTGCCCTGTTACTACTCTTAGGTCTTATTTATCCCGGACCTCCTCTAACTCCTCGGGGCCTCTATTCGTTAGAGAACAAGGCGGTACCATTACCATTAAAGGGATCAGGCAACAAATCTTGTATTTTATTAAACAAGCTAGCCCTGACTCTTTTCCTCTTGCACATGATATCAGAGCGGTTGCTGCTTCGGTGAACTTTTTTCACCACATGAATTTTACGGATCTTTCCAGGTATACAGGGTGGAAGTCACCCTCAGTGTTCAAGAAACACTACCTTAAACATTTGGAAGCCCTTAAATTTCCTACAGTAGCTGCAGGGAGCGTAGTTACCCCCAGGTAACTCATATTTTAATTCCTTGTTATTTTATCTCTCCCCCTTACCTGCCTCATTTATACCCTATTTGTACTCGTTGGTTTCGCACCTGATTACTATTATTATATTTGTAAATTTTTGACTCCTGAGTATCTGTATATATCATCACTCACGGCATTATTATACCTTACCTTTTTTGGTCAATTGTTCTACCAAGTGGATTTATGTTCTTTTTAAGATACCCTTATAGCTGTTTTTGGCACTCATCTCTGATTAAAGCAACTTGTATTTCCCTTATGTTTATGTTTTTCCTTTATTTTGCAAGTTTGGTGACATTTCTCTTGTATATATTCACTGGCCGGCACAGGTTCAAGCCCAGAAAAGGGATTTTGACGTAGGAAAAATCTATTTCTGGGCGAGGGACCTGTGCCGCCCAGTGAACCCTCCCAGCTCCTCTCCCTTGGAGTCCCCAAACTTTGGGTGCTAAGGAGTTGGGTTCTGAGCGGATGCAGAGTTGCTGGTGCCGAGTGAGGTTGAACGGCTCTCCTCTATTGGGGTCTTTGTCGTGGATGAATCTAAATAGTGCGGGACCTCTGGATTATACGCCCAATTTTATACCGACACCAATAGGTGAGCGAGCTAGTTAACCTAGCACTCCTTTACATTTTTTCTCTGGTATATTTAGCAGTAAATTACCTAAGAATAAGTGCTAATAGGAGCTTATTCACTGGGCGGCACAGGTCCCTCGCCCAGAAATAGATTTTTCCTACGTCAAAATCCCTTTTATAACCTCCTTGGCGGTGGTAATAATAATGATAACCACTCATCCAACTACCATTTTCAGACAGATATATCATCATTCTCCTTGTTGGTTACCAAGCAATAATGATCCAAGATGATCAAAGTTGGAGTCTATGCAATCTCCTCCCTAAGTTACCCATGTGTTGTGGCATTGCTTTCTTTTTTAGTCTGGGAGCAAAACCATTAAATTGTATTCCGAAGATGATTTGGTAGTAACAAACTGGATGGAGTAAGGAGAGGAAACTTTTGATCAGTTGATAGAGGCTCGCAAGCAACCACTGACAAACGAAGAATTGTTGGAGTTAGATGAGAAACCAAAAGTTGAAAATCTTTTTCCAGACCCAGAACCAAGAAATTTCAATCTTAAAAAAAATACAGTGAGGATATTACTATTGATTCAAGTTTTTTCAATCTTGGATACTCATGATTCTTCAGCAGAACCGTTTGCAAAAGTAAGGAATAGTGTTGGAAGGTTTATAAATTCCACGTCGTCTGATTTTTTAAGACAAAAGAAGGAACATCATTCAGTAAACTTTGATCAGTTCTTAGTAAGGCTTGGAAAACGAAAAGCTACTGAATCATCACCTGACCTTGACGCAGAAGAACTGCTGCCATTGAAATCAGGTTTGACCATAAAAACTCATGTAACGTCTAGTCCATTTATAGTTTCATCTTCACCATCAACCATGTCATCCTCCTCTTCTAACAACTAATTTCTCACTTCCAATTTGACCTTCTTCTGTGCTCAGTAAATAGGAGAGATACCAACTTCAAGTTAAAGTGACAAATATTATTGTGTTAGTGTTATTATTTTATTTCAGTTTAATGTGACGTTATTTTGTTTATTATATCATTTGTCTCTCTCTCACTGTTAAACAACTACCCATTTCATGCAAATTATGTACAGTATGTGCAGAACTGTACAGTACCCATACCTTGCATGGGAGGCTTGATAATGTAGGTGTGTGGTTTTAGTAGAGTGATAGCAGGTTGTATGTGATTTTTCATGTTTATTACATGTATAGAGAGCTTATAAGTCACTTCATTGGGAGAAAATCCAACATATGTTGAAAGTAGCTCGATGTCCCTTGGAAACAATCAACAATGTAGAATTGGGGTATCACTGTACTTACAATCTGGATCAGGAAAATTCCAACCATTCTTTGTCAGTCGGTGGTTGCCTGTGACCCATGATCAACTGCTTAAAATCTTCATCTTCCAACTCCATTTCAAGTTCTTTATTGAGTGATGCCAAGTTCTTTTTGTTTTACTGGCTCATCAAAATCTTTAAAATCATGAACAAATTGAGAGCACAGTTTCTTCCACACAGTATTCACTGCTGTTTGAATCACTTTGGTCCAAGATGCACTGATGTTTAATACTGCATGATGAATATTGTAACCCTTCCAAAAAACTGAATGTTCATCCTGTCTGTTACCTAGGTAGCATCAATTACCTGGCGTGAGTTACATTGTAGACAGTACCGCTTGAAGAGAGATAGTGCCAAGTCCATGGGTCGAGTAAGAGACATAGTGTTTGGTAGCAAAAAATCAACTTTCACATATGGGGCCAGGTCATTTAGAGGCATGAGATGTCCAGGTGGGTTATCAAGGGTCAAGATAACATTGACAGTTTATTTATCCTGCAGTGTTCCTTAACATGTGGTATAAAATGGCCATGCCTGTGGATTAGCACCCAAAATACAAGAAATGTCATCTTTGAGATGTTTTCAAGGGCCAAGGGATTAAGGGCTAGAAATTTCCATTAATGTAAGTCTATCTTTGGCTACCTTGTATTCTGGTATAGTTTTTCCTTCCTTGAAAATAGATGAACGATTGGCTTCGCTTCCAAAACAAGCCTGACACGTTGACTTTGAAGATGAGTTCTAGAGGAATTTGTTTCTCATCTATGATTTTCATTAACATCTTGGAAAATTCTTCAGCTGCAGTAGTTTCTCCCTGAATTTTAATATTATGCAAACTAAAACAATTCTTGGACTGGGAAGTATTTTTCGTAAGTCCTCAAACAAACCAAAGACTTGGCCTTTTCTTGAATCGGCATTTGGCAAATAGTTTAGAAAATACTATTTCCAAGGATTTTAGAAATAAAGGAATAATCACAAAAAGAAGAGCAAAAGGAAAATCAAGCATAATACCCCAAGGCAAGAAAACATGCCTGTACCTATATAACCCTGCTTTTTGTTATAACACAAACAAGAAGTAACTCCGCTGTGTGGAAAGATAGCAAAACATACAAAGTTATATACAGTGTACAGTATATATATTTACCGATAGACAAACTAAAAATTACTCTAATAAATGTATCATAAAGTTTAATTTGATGAAGAGCTTAATGATAAAGTGGAACATTACCATACATATATACAGCCACCCACCTCCCCACATCATGTGGGCTCACAATAAAAAGGGAGAGCAGGTTGTCAGAAATGATAATAAGGTAGGGTTGCGCCATTGTAATTTGGCTAGTATGAAATTCAGCAGATCAGACCTTCCTCTTAATTCTGCTTTCAAGCCTATTCTTGAAAGCATATAACATGTATTAAAAAAAAAAAATTGCATAAGTATTTTCCATTTGCTAGCAGGTGTTCGAGAAGCTGTTGGTATCAGGATTAATCTAATATAAAGTGATGGGTCTGTATTAAAAAGTTTATAACTTAAGAATATTATTTTCTTAGATGAGTTATAAGAAAAAGGAATTCTTATTCAAGATCAATATTTTTACAGGACTGTGCAGTGATTGCTCGTACAAAGTCAACTATTTCCATAAGAGAAAGGAAGTTACAAGAAAATCTAAATTTAAACATAAAAGTGGGAAAGAACATAAGAAATCCCATAAAAAACACATTGCTGAAGTACAAGAGAAAACTCCAGAGGAATCAGAAGGAAAAGAATGCTTGCAAGAAGAAGCCCCATCCGATGACAGCATCTGGAAAGGACCGGCAGCAGTTGCTGAAGAGAAGAGTAGAGAAGAAGAATTTGAAGATTACTTGGAAGACCTATTTTTATGATGTGTTTTATATTTGGCTTTTTGGAGATTTATCTATAAATTTGTCCTTTGCCAAAGTTTGTCTCATCAAACTTTATTTGTATGTATGATATACTGTATACGGTAATGTGTGTGTATATATAATATATATATATATGTATGACATACATACATACATACATACATACATACAGTTGTTGACTTAGCCTATTAAGCGTCACCCACGTATTATGTTTGCTGCATTTTATTGTACTCAGTAACGCCTTTAACGTTATATTACGTTTATGACTTTAAATATACGTTAAGCTGTCATTCCTTTAATAATACGTTTACTCGATTAGAAAGTGTAGGAACATGATTTGGCAACACTCAAAACATATAAGTTGTAAATGGACGGCTCAAGTTTTTTCAAGACACTTCAGGGATTTTTTTTTTATAATTCAACCTTTTGTTGTTGTTTTTTTTACAATGAGCTTGCTAAAGAGGAGGCATATTTCTTCAGGAAATTGTTGATAATCACTAAAAGAAGACTTGGATATTGATAAGAAACTGGATGAGGAGACCTCTAGTTCTGATATTGAGTGATGATAACTTTTCATTACCGAGTGGCTGGATGACGAGAGAGAGATACCTCCACTTTTGTTGCTGATCTTGGTGGGAAATTTATAGTTGAAGATAAAGAAAACTCATAAGAATACTTTGATGGTGAATAGTGTAATGGTATGAAAGGAGGAGGGCCATCCAAGGGGGACGCTTAACAGGTTAAAGATCTTTATAGGCTATAACAAATGAGTTGTAAGTGGACCTGGTTAGCGAGCATTTTTTGGGGGGACATGTATTAGCCTAGACTAGTATAAGAAAATAATAAGTTGTATTTATCTTATTTAATGTACATTATTAATTGCCCTTTTTTTAAGGCAACATAAAATACTTTTGTTTTTGTATTGCACATAGAGAGAGAGAGAGAGACAGAGCAAACTAACACTTTCACATATTCAAGTGAACAAACAACCGTACTGTACAGTATCTTCTTTCTACATCTTGTATACAACTACAATTGAAATCACAAGTTAGTCAAATACAGTAAGATGAATGGTTAAGAGTTAAACAGAAATAACAAATCTAAATAACCAAAAATTATGATTCTCTAATCATTTAAGTCATAAATCATAAGCACCAAATAGAATGCGGTGATACAAGAAAATATTTAACTTAGCACAAGCCAAAGCTATGTGTCTGTAATTTCTCTGACTTCTACCATGTCTTAATTACTGTATGTCTCTACAGTAGCCTTACTGAACAGATGCACATTTCAAGGACCTTTGACTTATAATCTCTTGATGCCAACTGCTAGTGTAGATTTTTCACCAAAAAGCTTGGCCCTTGCCAGGTAACAAAAAATTCTAACAAAAATTTTTGTTTCAAGTGCTCTAGTGTTTTAAGGTTTCACACTGAAGAGCTCAATTTGTTTTGTTTTTTTGCAATTGATTGAACTAGAGTTTATAATCATAAATATTTCATTAGTACATATATGTGTATATTATATATATATACATATATATATATATATATATATATATATATATATATATATATATATATATATATAGACTATTTTTTTTAAATATACTCTATAAAAAATTGTATTTTGTTGAAAGAAATGTTTTCTAATAACTCATTTGGACACTAAAACTGTTATAGATACAAATTTGAATTTGATTTTGTCATTTAGGTGAAAATTTTTCTTTCTATTGAAGCATAATTTTACATATTATTTATAAATCTTATATATCTAAATAGCAAATGAAAACTACAACATTAGAAATTTGTCAATCAAGGCAGAACTATGTACATACATATACCAAGGCACTTCCCCCAATTTTGGGGGGTAGCCGATATCAAACAAATGAAACAGAAAAGGGGACCTCTCCTCTCTACGTTCCTCCCAGTCTGACAAGGGACTCAACCGAGTTCGGCTGGTACTGCTAGGGGTGCCAAAGCCCACCCTCCCCCGGTATCCACCACAGATGAAGCTTCAGAACGCTGAATCCCCCACTGCTGCTACCTCCGCGGTCTTCCAAGGCACTGGAGGAAGCAGCAGAGCCTACCGGAACTGCGTCACAATCGCTTACCATTCATTCCTATTTCTAGCACGCTCTCTTGCCTCTCTCACATCTATCCTCCTATCACCCAGAGCTTCCTTCACTCCATCCATCCACCCAAACCTTGGCCTTCCTCTTGTACTTCTCCCATCAACTCTTGCATTCATCACCTTCTTTAGCAGACAGGCATTTTCCATTCTCTCAACATGGCCAAACCACCTCAATACATTCATATCCACTCGAGCTACTAACTCATTTCTTACACCCGTTCTCACCCTCACTACTTCGTTCCTAATCCTATCTACTCGAGATACACCAGCCATACTCCTTAGACATTTCATCTCAAACACATTCAATTTCTGTCTCTCCGTCACTTTATTCCCCACTACTCCAATCCATACATCACAGTTGGTACAATCACTTTCTCATACAGAACTCTCTTTACATTCATGCCCAACCCTCTATTTTTTACAACTCCTTTAACTGCCCCCAACACTTTGCATCCTTCATTCACTCTCTGACGTACATCTGCTTCCACTCAACCATATGCTGCAACAACAGACCCCAAGTACTTAAACTGATCCACCTCCTCAAGTAACTCTCCATTCAACATGACATTGAACTTCGCACCACCCTCCCTTCTAGTACATCTCATAACCTTACTCTTACCCACATTAACTCTCAACATCCTTCTCTCACACACCCTTCCAAATTCTGTCACTAATCGGCCAAGCTTCTCTTCCGCATCTGAAACCAGTACAGTATCATCAGCAAACAACAACTGATTTACCTCCCATCCATGGTCATTCTCATCCACCAGTTTCAATCCTCATTCAAGCACTCGAGCATTCACCTCTCTCACCACTCCATTAACATACAAGTTAAACAACCACGGCGACATCACACATCCCTGTCTCGGCCCCACTCTCACAGGAAACCAATCACTCACTTCATTTCCTATCCTAACACATGCTTTACTACCTTTGTAGAAACTTTTCACTGCTTGCAACAACCTTCCACCAACTCCATATAACCTCATCACATTCCACATTACTTCCCTATCAACTCTATCATACGCTTTCTCCAGATCCATAAACGCAACATACACCTCCTTACCTTTTGCTAAATATTTCTCGCATATCTGCCTAACTGTAAAAATTTGATTTATACAATCCCTACCTCTTCTAAAACCACCCTGTACTTCTAAGATTGCATTCTTTGTTTTATCCTTAATCCTATTAATCAGTACTCTACCATACACTTTTCCCACCACACTCAACAAACTAATACCCCTTGAATTACAACACTCATGCACATCTCCCTTACCCTTATATAGTGGTACAATACACGCACAAACCCAATCTACTGGTACCATTGACAACACAAAACACATATTAAACAATCTCACCAACCATTCAAGTACAGTCACACCCCCTTCCTTCAACATCTCAGCTCTCGTACCATCCATACCAGATGCTTTTCCTACTCTCGTTTCATCTAGTGCTCTCCTCACTTCCTCTCTTGTAATCTCTCTCTCATTCTCATCTCCCATCACCGGCACCTCAACACCTGCAACAGCAATTATATCTGCCTCCCTATTATCCTCAACATTCAGTAAACTTTCAAAATATTCCGCCCACCTTTTCCTTGCCTCCTCTCCTTTTAACAACCTTCCATTTCCATCTTTCACTGTCTCTTCAATTCTTGAATCAGCCTTCCTTTCTCTCTTCAGTTCTTTCCAAAACTTCTTCTTATTTTCTTCATATGACTGTAAGTAAATAATTCAATTCCAATGGGTATAATGACTTTTATGCTTTATGTTAGAGATTTCATTTAGATTTCATTTTGAAGAGGAATAACTGAGTTGTATTGTACAATTATTTTATGAGCCTTAAAGCATATAGAAATATAAAAACAAATAAGTTGAAGTATTGCAACAATGAAGAAAAGTTTATATTGTTTTATGGGAGTGGTATTTGCAAGAGTATGGTAATTCTAAAAACCAGCAGTGTCAAAAATAGTAACAGGAAAAGAAAAATGTCTTTCCTGCTTTTTGTTCAAATTGACCGATGTGACGTATGCAAATGATTTAATAGAAAGAGCTGTGGTGATTTTACCTAATATGTTTTAAGTACTTATTTTTGGTTTAATTGTACAGCTAAATAGATTTATATTAAATCTTACAACCATTATAATTACTCAAATCTGTAAAAATATGGAAAAAATAGTCAAATGATACGATAAGGAATAAAAGTATTGAAAAGTTATTAAGTATTAATTACAAGATTACATTGTTGTCAAATACATTAACATATTTTTCACAATATACTTGAATAAAATATATTATCTAATGACATGTAATATTATGTAATGTCTTAGTATTAAAATCATATAAATAACAGCAGGAAATGAATGGCAAAATTATAGTTTTCAATATTAAACTTACCCGGTGATCATATAGCTGTCAGCTCTGCTGCCCGACAGAAAAACCTAAGGACGAAATACGCCAGCGATCGCTATACAGGTGGGGGTGTACATCAACAGCGCCATCTGTCGAGCAGGTACTCAAGTACTCCATGTCAACACAGAACCAATTTTCTCTCTGTCGTGCCACCGGCAAGACCTACTAAATACGCTGTTGTTTTCTGGATTGATTTTCACGTTATTTGGTGAAGTATTCATTTCTGGTTATTAGCTATCGCTGTGCAGAAGTTATCTTCAATACTTCCTTGCATTCTTTTATTGGATTTTGGATTATTTGTTGACGACTTGGATAGATTTTGAATTCCCCCCTTTGACTGATTCAAGATGTCTGACCCTTCGCAAGTCCCCAAGTACAGGAAGTGTAGCGCTAGGGACTGTTCAAGGCGTCTTCCGAAGGCCTCTATCGATCCGCACACCGTTTGTTCCAATTGTAGGGATAAAGCCTGTCAATTGGAAGATCGATGTGAGGAATGCGTTGGGCTTTCGGAATTCGATTTTCAAGAATTCCTGAAATATGCACGTAGGCTAGAGAAGGATAGGATCAGGAGGAGTTCGTCTCGCTCAGTTGATTTTTCCTCTCCCCATGCCCCACAACCTATTCCTTCCCCTGTAGTGGTTGCACCCGACCCCCCTGCTAGCTCTCATCAACCTTCGATGGCAGATATGATGCGTGCCATCCAGGCTCTGGGTGAGAGAGTCGAGTCATTGGCTAATGACCGCAATCAACTCATGGCTGACGTCAGGGAGTTGAAAGGTAAGAGTGCAGTGGGAAGTGAAGTGAGTGTGCAGTGAAAAGTGTCAGTGTTACGCATGAGGGTGCGTCTGTTCGTGCCTGTCGTCCTCCCAGTCCGGGACCTCTTGCAAGCTCCCAAGCCCAGGGGAGAAGCAATGTCGTACGACCAAAGGGTTCGACAGGCTTTAATCAGCGGACAGACGTTCCCTCCGTGGTTTCGGACGTATCTTGCCTAGATCGTCCCACCCACAAGAAGACGAGTGAGCCCGTTCATTCCTCGTCTGCGGAAGATGTTTCACGCCAGAAACGATGGACCAAGGTCTCACGGCCTCTTAAACGCAAGGTCCCTTCCGAGCTAGTCCAACGGCCCAGGTGTAGCCACTGGGTCAGTTCGGACTCGCTGCAGTCCTCCGACGACTGCACACCTCCTAAGAGAGGCAAAGTGGTACCGCAACAGGCAGTAACTCCGTCTGTTGCCGCACCAGCTACTGTAGACCCTAAGTGGTCTTTGCTGCAGTCTATGCAGACTCAGTTAGCTTCCTTTATGCAGGAGTATCGTGCGGAGAAGGTTGACGCTGCACCCGTTAGCCTACAACCATCCACGGTTGTGCGCCCAGCAGACGCTGAGGCTGCCTGCTCCCGCACTACAGCTGTGAGAGCTCCTCCACCCATGCGCAGTCGACCCTGCCAGACGCATGTTGACGTTCACAGACGCACGGTACCCTCCGTTGACGTGCGTGTGCTACCACAACAACAGGAGGGTGGAGTTAAGCTGCCGTGTTTTGACGCGGTGCGTCAGCCTCCGCAACCCACGGTGGTCTCCGCTATCCGACCACAGTCAGGAGTAGACGCTTTGCGCACCCACTCAGCTATGGTTGTTGCCAGTTCTCAGACTGACCAACAGTTGCATGACGTTGGGTCCAGTGCAGCCACGCATGCACCCGTGCTGCCGGACTCAGCCGTCCAGCTTTTACCTACTCCTTTGCCGCTTCCTCCTCAACATTCAGACGATGGACTCTCTGATGATGACGAAGCTGCACATCTTGACGACCAACACTCGGACATCGACGAACCCAAGACCACGCCTCCCTCCTTAGACTTTAGGAAAGTGCTTGCGCTGTTCAAGGATTTATATCCGGATCAGTTTGTGTCTGCAGCACCACGCTCACCTCCCTCTGAGTTCGCTTTAGGCATGCAGTCAGCAGCTCCTGCCTTTACGAAGCTCGTACTCGCTCGCTCGTCCAAGAGAGCTTTAAGGGTACTGGGAGAGTGGTTGCAGTCCAAAAAGCAACTTGGGAAGACAACCTTCATGTTTCCCCCGGCCAAGCTTGCTTCCAGATCTAGCGTCTGGTATGCTACGGGAGAAGTTCTCGGCTTGGGAGTTCCTGCCTCTGCCCAGGGCGACTTCTCAAGTCTGGTAGACTCTCCCCGCAGGCTGGCTATGAGACGCTCCAAGATTTGCTGGACTCCTTCGGATATGGACCATCTTATGAAAGGAGTTTTCCGTGCATTCGAAGTCTTTAACTTCTTGGACTGGTGTTTGGGAGCGTTGAGCAGGAAGACCTCCCCTTCTGATAAGGAAACTTCCATGCTCATTATGTCCTGCATGGACAAAGCCATACGGGATGGTTCTAGTGAGCTTGCGGCTTCTTTCGTGTCCGGGGTCCTCAAGAAGCGGGATCACCTTTGCTCCTTCTTGTCAGCTGGAGTCACCCCATGTCAAAAGTCGGAACTTATGTTTGCTCCGCTCTCGAAGTGTCTCTTCCCTGAAGAGTTGATCAAGGAGATTGCCGCCTCCTTGATCCAGAAAGACACTCATGACCTGGTGGCGTCATCCGCACGCAAAGCCACCCCTTTGCCCTCAGTGCCTAGACCCAGGATGGACACTCCAGCGTCAAGGTTCATTCCGCCCTTTCGTGGCAGAGCCTCCAGCAGAGGAGGTGCTCGTGCCGAAAGTCAACGTGGGAGCAAGAAGAAGGGTTCCAAGTCCTCTAGAGGCAGAGTCTGACTGCCACCTTCTTCAGACAGCAGTGGGAGCCAGGCTCAAGAACTACTGGCAGGCCTGGGAGAACAGGGGCGCAGACGCACAGTCTGTGAAGTTACTCAGAGAGGGGTACAGGATTCCATTCTTGCGCAAGCCCCCTCTAGCAACAACTCCCATCGACCTCTCTCCCAGGTACAGAGAGGAGGACAAGAGACTAGCTTTACAGCAAGAGGTGTCTCTCTTACTACAAAAGGGAGCGGTAGTCATAGTCCGGGACCATCAATCCCCGGGCTTCTACAACCGTCTCTTCTTAGTGGCGAAGAAGACAGGAGGGTGGAGACCGGTGCTAGACGTCAGTGCTCTGAATGTCTTTGTCACAAAGCAGACGTTCACCATGGAGACGACAAAGTCGGTTCTAGCATCGGTCAGGAAGGAAGACTGGATGGTCTCGTTAGACCTAAAGGACGCTTACTTTCACGTCCCCATCCACCCAGATTCCCAACCTTTTCTAAGGTTCGTTTTCGGGAAGGTGGTTTACCAGTTCCAAGCCCTGTGCTTTGGCCTAAGCACGGCACCTCTAGTTTTTACCAAACTGATGAGGAATATTGCCAAATTCCTGCATTTAGCAAACATCAGAGCCTCCCTCTATTTGGACGACTGGCTTTTAAGAGCTGCGTCAAGTCGTCGCTGTCTGGAGAATCTAAAGTGGACTCTGGATCTGACCAAGGAATTGGGTCTCCTGGTCAATATGGAAAAGTCCCAACTCGTCCCATCCCAAACTATAGTATACCTAGGAATGGAGATTCAGAGTCAAGCTTTTCGGGCTTTTCCGTCGGCCCCCAGAATCAGTCAAGCCCAAGAATGCATCCAGAACATGCTGAAGAAGGACCGATGTTCAGTCAGACAGTGGATGAGTCTGATAGGGACGCTTTCATCACTGGACCAGTTCATCGCGTTAGGGAGACTCCGCCTCCGACCCCTTCAATTTCACCTAGCTGTTCACTGGAGAAAGGACAAGACGCTAGAAGCGGTCTCGGTTCCTATTTCCGAGAAGATGAAGTCTTCACTGACTTGGTGGAAGAACAACATTCTCCTCAGGGAGGGTCTGCCACTGGCTGTTCAGACCCCCGACCACCTTCTCTTCTCGGACGCATCGGACACGGGCTGGGGTGCGACATTGGACGGTCGGGAATGCTCGGGCACGTGGAATGCGGATCAAAGAACGTTGCACATCAACTGCAAGGAGCTACTGGCAGTTCATCTGGCCTTGAGAAGCTTCAAGTCCCTCCTTCTAGGCAAGGTGGTGGAGGTGAACTCCGACAACACCACAGCCTTGGCGTACATCTCCAAGCAAGGAGGGACTCATTCGATGACGTTGTACGAGATCGCAAGGGACCTCCTCACCTGGTCAAGAGATCGAAACATATCCCTAGTAACGAGGTTCATTCAAGGCGACATGAATGTCATGGCAGACCGCCTCAGCCGGAAGGGTCAAATCATCCCAACAGAGTGGACCCTTCACAAGAATGTTTGCAACAGACTATGGGCCTTATGGGGTCAGCCTACCATAGATCTGTTCGCAACCTCGATGACCAAGAGGCTCCCAATTTATTGCTCACCGATTCCGGACCCAGCAGCAGTTCACATAGATGCCTTTCTTCTGGATTGGTCCCATCTAGACCTTTATGCGTTCCCCCCGTTCAAGATTGTCAACAGAGTACTGCAGAAGTTCGCCTCTCACGAAGGGACAAGGTTGACGTTGGTTGCTCCCCTCTGGCCCGCGAGAGAATGGTTCACCGAGGTACTGCAATGGCTAGTAGACGTTCCCAGAACACTTCCTCTAAGAGTGGACCTTCTGCGTCAGCCGCATGTAAAGAAGGTACACCCAAGCCTCCACGCTCTTCGTCTGACTGCCTTCAGACTATCGAAAGACTCTCGAGAGCTAGAGGCTTTTCGAAGGAGGCAGCCAGAGCGATTGCTAGAGCAAGGAGGACATCCACTCTCAAAGTCTACCAGTCGAAGTGGGAAGTCTTCCGAAGCTGGTGCTAGTCGAAATCAGTATCCTCAACCAGTACCTCTGTAACTCAGATAGCTGACTTCCTTTTATACCTAAGGAAGGAAAGATCCCTTTCAGCTCCCACGATCAAAGGTTACAGAAGCATGTTGGCAGCAGTCTTCCGTCACAGAGGCTTAGATCTTTCCAACAACAAAGATCTACAGGACCTCCTTAAGTCTTTTGAGACCTCGTTGGAGCGTCGGTTGGCCACACCAGGTTGGAACTTAGACGTGGTACTAAGGTTCCTTATGTCAGCAAGGTTCTAACCACTTCAATCAGCCTCTTTTAAAGATCTCACTTTGAAGACTCTTTTCCTCGTCTGCTTAGCAACAGCTAAAAGAGTCAGTGAGATACACGCCTTCAGCAGGAACATTGGATTTACATCTGAAACGGCTACATGTTCCTTACAGCTTGGTTTTTTAGCTAAAAACGAACTTCCTTCTCGTCCTTGGCCCAAATCGTTCGATATTCCAAGCCTTGCTAATTTGGTTGGAAATGAACAAGAAAGAGTACTATGCCCTGTAAGAGCTCTTAAGTACTATTTGAGACGTACTAAGCCATTACGTGGACAGTCAGAAGCTTTATGGTGCGCCATTAAGAAACCTTCTTTACCTATGTCGAAGAATGCAGTTTCTTATTATATCAGACTTTTGATTCGAGAAGCTCATTCCCATCTGAATGAGGAGGACCATGCTTTGCTGAAGGTAAGGACACATGAAGTTAGAGCTGTCGCAACTTCAGTGGCCTTCAAACAAAACAGATCTCTGCAGAGTGTAATGGATGCAACCTATTGGAGAAGCAAGTCAGTGTTCGCATCATTTTACCTTAAAGATGTCCAGTCTCTTTACGAGAACTGCTACACCCTGGGACCATTCGTAGCAGCGAGTGCAGTAGTGGGTGAGGGCTCAACCACTACATTCCCCTAATCCCATAACCTTTTTAATCTTTCTCTTGAAATGTTTTTTATTGTTGTTTTTTGGGTTGTCCGGAAGGCTAAGAAGCCTTTCGCATCCTGGTTGATTTGGCGGGTGGTCAAATTCTTTCTTGAGAAGCGCCTAGATTAGAGGTTTTGATGAGGTCCTTTAGTATGGGTTGCAACCCTTCATACTTCAGCTCTTAGGAGTCGCTCAGCATCCTATGAGGATCGCGAGGCTCAGTAAGGAAGACGTACTTAAAAAGGCAGAGTAATTGTTCAAGTCGACTTCCTTACCAGGTACTTATTAATTTTATGTTTGTTATTTTGAATAACTGCTAAAATGAAATACGAAATACTTAGCTCTTAATGTTAACATATATGCTGGTCTCTACCCACCCCCCTGGGTGTGAATCAGCTATATGATCACCGGGTAAGTTTAATATTGAAAAATGTTATTTTCATTAGTAAAATAAATTTTTGAATATACTTACCCGGTGATCATAAATTAAAGGACCCACGCTTCCTCCCCAATAGAGACCCAGTGGGCCGAGGAGAAAATTGGTTCTGTGTTGACATGGAGTACTTGAGTACCTGCTCGACAGATGGCGCTGTTGATGTACACCCCCACCTGTATAGCGATCGCTGGCGTATTTCGTCCATAGGTTTTTCTGTCGGGCAGCAGAGCTGACAGCTATATGATCACCGGGTAAGTATATTCAAAAATTTATTTTACTAATGAAAATAACATTTTTCTTTCAAAACTTACCTCGACATCATGTATGCCAATTCTGTAATTTAATTGAAATGGCTGTGGTGATTTTACTTTTAATGTTAGAGCGTTAATTATGGTTTCATTTTACAATTGAATAGATTTTTGATGAATCTTACATTAATAAAAAAAGTTTCCCAAAATATGTACAAATATGAAGAAAATTGAGTCAAATGTGATGAGATAAATGTAGAATAGGTAGACAGATATACATATACTCACAAGCATATACATTTGCATATATATACATGAACACACACGCGCAGATAGATATGCTTTGGCCTAGTATACACTGACTTTCCTGGTGTTATAACAAGTAAGGTTGATTCTCCATTTAGGATGCCTGATCATGCCTTAATTTCATTAGTAATGAAGACTGAGTAGCATGTCTCTGATATTTCATACTCGTATAAGATATATATAATCTCAAGCAGGCTAGAATGGCATTTGAATTTGTCACAATTGTATAAACTGTTGAGCCTGTGTTCTCTTGAATGAAAATCTGATCAACATAACCTGATGGATTGGAGTTTGAGCCCTGCTCAAATTTGCTAGTTTTTATTAGTACTGTATCTGCAACCTCACCATCCTAAAGATCTGCTGAGTCATTAGCCTCAATTGCCTGGTCTTCCTTGGTCCTGGCTTGATGGAAAAGGGCCTTGGGTGCTGATCATACGTATATAAGGTTAGTTTGTAGGGTATTTCATTTCCCTTCCCTCTACCATTCACAAGTGACCGTTAAACCTTGAGGAACTATTGCTCGGAGAGCTTATGTTTCATGTAAAAAGGAATACAAATTAACCACAAAAGAAACCCTATTTGGTACAACCCAGGATCATAAATGGTGGGCTACCCTTAAATCTGCACTCTTTGGTGTAGATTTCACAGTTTCTCCTTTACTTAGACCAGATGGCTCTGTCACTTCCAAATGAAAAGAAAACCCTTTTGGGCTTATGTGATTGACAGTAAGCAGAGTACAGTAATAAGAAACTCGATCTTCCTCATTCCTGTTTTCGTGAGGCTATACTAACTAGTTTAGGTTTTTGGTCTCGTGAATTAAAACACTTGATAGACCTTGATGCTTAGAGGTGAAGATCCAAATAATATTTTTCCTTTGTTTTCTTTAAAGACCACTGAATTCTTAGCTCCTAAGTTGTCTGTTATTTTGTGCAAGTTAGCAAGAAGAGGTTCATTTTACACTTGTTGGAGAATTGGTAATGTTACTCTAGGTAAATGTGTTTGTGGTAGTTCCAACCCTGCTGATTACTGCCCAATTTACATAACTCCCATATCATCTAAAGTTTATGAATGTATGGTGGCAAAACGTTTAGATAGGTATGCTGAAGGTAATAATCTGTTTCCTAGTTAGCAATTTTGCTTTTGTTAAGACTGTGGAGCATGTAATGCCCTTCTCACAATCTTCAGTGATGTACAGAAATCCTTTGGTTGTGGTCAGGAAGTTCATATAATTAGCCCTGATTATAGTGCTGCTTTTTACCATGTTCTTCATGAGGCCATGAGTAGGTTCATCTTTTCTTAGCATCATTATTGAATTTTTAATAGATCACAAAGAGTTGTTGATGGTCACTATTGTGAGTATAGGAATACAGTATGATAGTTGGTGTTCCTCGTGGTAGTGTTTTAGACCCATTACTTTTCCTACTACTGTATATACACATGATATGTGGTTGGGCCTAGAAAACAAGCTTGTTGCTTAACCAAATAATGCGGCTCTCTTTGTTTCAGTTCCATCTCCTGAATGTAGATCTAAGGTTGCTGAGTCCCTTAATAGACATCTAGCTAAAATTAGTGCATGGTGCTAATAAATGGGGCATGAAGTTGAATCCTAATATAACTAAAAGTATGATTGTAAGTAGGTTGAGGACAGTGGCTCCACACCATCCAGATCTCTGCATATTTAACTACATGGTCTGACTACTATTTACGTCTAGAAAAATTGCCAAGATTTCCAGAAAAATAATTTTTTTCCCACACAAATACAAACCCTTCTCTCTTTACTATAGAAATATGTTTTCTGCATAGCTTGAATCTTGCATTGAAATTTTCTGCCAGTTGCCAATAACCCTCAGCTAGTTAGTGGGGTGTAGACTGGCCAACCCTCTCACCTATTCACTCAGTGATATAGGTCACTTTTGTTTTAGGCTCGGTAGAGTGAAGATATGCTGTAATGCTCTCCTATAAACCCTTATTCTTACCTGGCTGTAAAGCTTAAATTTTCAATATTAATCTTACCCGATGATCATGTAGCTGTCAACTCCGTTGCCCGACAGAAATCTAAGGTCGGGATACGCCAGCGATCGCTATACAGGTGGGGGTGTACACAACAGCGCCATCTGTGAGCAGGTACTCAAGTACTTCTTGTCAACAAGAACTCAATTTTTCCTCTGTCGTGCCACCGGCAAGACCTACTTGGATACGCTGTTGATTCTGGAGTTGTTTCTCACGATTTTGGTGATGTATTCGCTCTAGATTTTAGCCTTCGCTATTCAGGAAGCTTTATCATTAGCTTAGCAAGCTTTTGGAATTAATTTGGATTAATTGTTAACGAACTTTGCTAGTTTTTGGAATCCCCCCTTGACTATTTCTACTATTCAAGATGTCTGACCAGTCTCAAGTCCCTAAGTACAGGCAGTGTAGTGTTAGGGCTTGTACTAGGCGTCTTCCGAAGGCCTCCATAGATCCTCACACCGTTTGTTCCAATTGTAGGGGTAAATCCTGTCAATTGGAAGATCGGTGTGAGGAATGCGCTGGGCTTTCGGAATTCAATTTTAACGAATTCCTTAAAAATGCACGTAGGCTAGAGAAGGATAGGATCAGGAGGAGTTCTTCTCGCTCTGTTGATTTTTCCTCTCCCCATGCCCCTCAACCTTTTCCTTCCCCTGTAGTGGTGACTCCCGACCCTGCTACTAGTGCTCAGCCATCCATGGCGGATATGTTGCGTGCCATTCAGGCTCTTGGTGACAGAGTGGAGTCATTGGCTAATGACCGTAATCACTTTTGGCAGATGTCAAAGAGCTGAAAGCGAAAAGTGCAGTGGGAAGTGTTAGTGCAAGTGAGGTGAAAAGTGTCAGTGTCAGTGTTGCGCATGAGGGTACATCTGTTCGTGCCAGTCGTCCTCCCAGTCCGGGACCTCTTGCAAGCTCCCAAGCCCAGGGGAGAAGCAATGTCGAAGGACCAAAGGGTTCGGCAGGCCTTGATCAGCGTACGGATGTACCCTCAGTGGTTGCGGACGTTTCTCTCAGAGATCGTCCCATCCACATACAGACGAATGAGCCCTATCATCCCTCGTCTGTGGAAGAAGTTTCAAGGAGGAAACGATGGACCAAGGTCTCACGACCGCTCAAGCGTAAGGTCCCTTCCGAGCGAGTCCAACGGCCCAGGTGTAGCCACTGGGTCAGTTCGGACTCGCCGCAGTCTTCCGAAGACTGCACACCTCCCAAGAGAGGTAGAGTGGTTCCACAACAGGCTACTGCTCCGTCTGTTGCTGCTCCAACCACGGTAGACCCTAAGTGGTCCATGCTGCAGACTATGCAGTCTCAGCTTGCTGCGTTCATGCAAGAGTATCATGCTGAGAAGGTTGATACTACCCCTGTTAACCTACAACCTGCCGCGGTTGTGCGCTCAGCAGATACTGCGGCTGCCTGCTCCCACACTCCACCTGTGAGAGCTCCACCACCGATGCGCAGTCCACCCTGCCAGACGCATGTTCTTACTGCACCATCCGTTGACATGCGTGAGCTACCGCATCAGCAGTGGGAAGGTGCTGTAGAGCTGCCGTGTTCTGACTCTATGCGGCATGCTCCGCAACCCATGCGGCATGCTCCGCATCCCATACGGCATGCTCCGCAACCCACGGCAGTCCCTCCCACGCACCAGCACTCTGCTTTTGTTGTTACCAGCTCGCAGACTGACCAGCAGCGGCATGATGTTGAATCCGCAGCAGCTACGCATGCACCCGTGCTGCCGGATTCAGCCGTTCAGCTTTCTGCTCCGCCTTTGCCACTTCCTACTCAGCTTTCGGATGATGGAGTATCGGATGACGAAGATGCACATTTGGATGAACCGCACTCAGACTTAGAAGGGCCCAAGTCTACGCCTCCCTCCTTAGACTTTCGTAAAGTCCTTGCCTTGTTCAGGGACTTGTATCCAGAACAGTTTGTTTCTGCAACCCCTCGCTCTCCTCCCTCCGAGTTTGCTCTGTGCATGCAGTCTGCTGCTCCTGCCTTCACCAAGCTTGTCCTCGCACGCTCATCCAAGAGAGCTTTGAGGGTTATGGGAGAGTGGTTGCAGTCCAAGAAGCAACTGGGAAAGACTGCTTTCATCTTTCCGCCTACCAAGCTTGCTTCCAAATCTAGCGTCTGGTATGCCACGGGAGAACAACCCGGCTTGGGGGTTGCTGCCTCTGCCCAGGGCGACTTTTCAAGTCTGGTTGACTCTCCCCGCAGGCTGGCTATGAGACGATCGAAGATTTGCTGGTCCTTTTCTGACATGGATCATCTGTTGAAGGGAGTCTTTCGTGCTTTTGAGATCTTCAACTTCCTCAATTGGTGTTTGGGAGCGTTAAGCAGAAAGACTTCCCCTTCGGATAAGGACTCTGCCATGCTGATCATGTCTTGCATGGACAAAGCCATTCGGGATGGGTCTGGTGAACACGCGGCTTCGTACACGTCGGGAGTGCTTAAGAAGAGAGAACATCTTTGCTCCTTCTTGTCGTCTGGTATCACTCCTTGCCAGAAGTCGGAGTTGTTGTTTGCTCCTCTCTCCAAGTGTCTGTTTCCGGAGGAGCTGATCAAGGGGATGGCTGCCTCACTGATCCAGAAGGATACCCATGATCTGATGGCCTCTTCCGCACGTAAGGCTAAAGCTTTACCTTCCGTGCCTAGACCTTTCCGTCCTGCAGCAGTAGACACACCAGCTACTAGGTTCATCCCGCCCTTTCGTGGCAGAACCTCCAGCAGAGGAGGTACCCGTGCCGACAGTCACCGTGGCAAATCCAAGAAGGGTTCCAAGTCCGCAAAAGGCAGGATCTGACTGCCTTCCTCTCCAGACAGCAGTGGGAGCCAGGCTCAAGTTCTTCTGGCGAGCTTGGGAGAGCAGAGGTGCAGACGCTCAGTCTGTGAAGTGGCTAAAGGAGGGGTACAGAATTCCGTTCTGCCGCAGTCCCCCTCTAGCTACATCTCCCATCAACCTCTCTCCCAACTACAAGGAGAAGGACAAGAGGCTAGCGTTGCAACAAGAGGTGTCGCTCTTGCTACAAAAGGGAGCGGTAGTCATAGTCCGGGACCATCAATCCCCGGGCTTCTACAACCGTCTCTTCCTGGTAGCGAAGAAGACAGGAGGTTGGAGACCGGTGCTGGACGTCAGTGCTCTCAATGCTTTTGTCACCAAGCAGACGTTCACGATGGAGACGACGAAGTCGGTCCTAGCAGCGGTCAGGAAGGAGGACTGGATGGTCTCGTTAGACCTGAAAGACTCGTACTTTCACGTCCCCATCCATCCAGACTCCCAACCTTTCCTAAGGTTCGTCTTTGGAAAGGTTGTGTACCAATTCCAAGCCCTGTGCTTTGGCCTAAGCACGGCACCTCTTGTGTTTACCAAACTGATGAGGAATATTGCCAAATTCCTTCACTTGGCAGACATCAGAGCCTCCCTCTATTTGGACGACTGGCTTTTAAGAGCTCCGTCAAGTCGTCGCTGTCTGGAGAATCTCAGATGGACTATGGATCTGACCAAGGAATTGGGCCTCCTGGTCAATATAGAAAAGTCCCAACTCGTCCCATCCCAGACCATTGTCTATCTAGGTATGGAGATTCAGGGTCGAGCTTTTCGGGCTTTTCCGTCGTCCCCAAGGACCAATCAAGCCCTAGAATGCATCCAGAGCATGCCGAGAAGGAACCGATGTTCAGTCAGGCAGTGGATGAGTCTAACAGGGACACTTTCATCGCTGGCCCAGTTCATCGAGTTAGGGAGACTCCACCTCCGCCCCCTTCAGTATCATCTAGCTGCTCACTGGAGAAAGGACATGACGCTAGAGGCGGTCTCAGTGCCTGTTTCCGAAGAGATGAGGTCTACACTGACGTGGTGGAAGAACAGCATTCTTCTCAAGGAAGGTCTACCATTGGCTGTTCAGACCCCCGACCACCGTCTCTTCTCGGACGCATCGGACATGGGCTGAGGTGCGACACTGGACAGACAGGAATGCTCGGGCACGTGGAATCAGGAGCAAAGGACACTTCACATCAACTGCAAGGAGCTTTTGGCAGTTCATCTGGCCTTGATAAACTTCAAGTCCCTCCAGCTCAGCAAGGTGGTGGAGGTGAACTCCGACAACACCACAGCCTTGGCTTACATCTCCAAGCAAGGAGGGACTCATTCGAGGAAGTTGTTCGAGATCGCAAGGGACCTCCTCATTTGGTCAAAAGATCGAAAGCTTTCGCTGGTAACGAGGTTCATTCAGGGCGACATGAATGTCATGGCAGATCGCCTCAGCCGGAAGGGTCAGGTCATCCCCACAGAGTGGACCCTTCACAAGAATGTTTGCAGCAGACTATGGGCCCTGTGGGGTCAGCCCACCATAGATCTATTCGCTACCTCGATGACCAAGAGGCTCCCGATGTATTGTTCTCCGATTCCAGACCCAGCAGCAGTTCACGTGGATGCCTTTCTGCTGGATTGGTCCCATCTAGACCTGTATGCGTTCCCTCCGTTCAAGATTGTCAACAGGGTACTTCAGAAGTTCGCTTCCCACGAAGGGACACGGTTGACGTTGGTTGCTCCCCTCTGGCCTGCAAGAGAATGGTTCACCGAGGTACTGCAATGGCTAGTGGACGTTCCCAGGACTCTTCCTCTAAGAGTGGACCTTCTGCGTCAGCCGCACGTAAAGAAGGTACACCCAAGCCTCCACGCTCTTCGTCTGACTGCCTTCAGACTATCGAAAGACTCTCAAGAGCTAGAGACTTTTCGAAGGAGGCAGCCAGAGCGATTGCCAGAGCAAGGAGGACATCCACTCTCAGAGTCTATCAGTCAAAATGGGAAGTCTTCCGAAGCTGGTGCAAGGCGAATGCAGTTTCCTCAACCAGTACCTCTGTAACACAGATAGCTGACTTTCTGTTACATCTCAGAAATGTAAGATCCCTCTCAGCTCCTACGATCAAGGGTTACAGGAGTATGTTGGCAGCGGTCTTCCGCCACAGAGGCTTGGATCTTTCCACCAACAAAGATCTACAGGACCTTCTTAGGTCTTTTGAGACCTCAAAGGAACGTCGGTTGTCCACTCCAGGCTGGAACCTAGACGTGGTTTTAAGGTTCCTGATGTCATCAAGATTCGAACCGCTTCAATCAGCCTCTTTTAAGGATCTCACATTAAAGACTCTTTTCCTCGTTTGCTTAGCAACAGCTAAAAGAGTCAGTGAGATCCACGCCTTAAGCAGGAACATAGGTTTTACATCTGAAACGGCTGCATGTTCCTTGCAGCTCGGTTTTTTGGCTAAAAACGAGCTTCCTTCCCGTCCTTGGCCCAAGTCGTTCGAGATCCCAAGCCTGTCCAACTTGGTGGGGAACGAACTAGAGAGAGTACTTTGCCCAGTAAGAGCTCTTAAGTACTATTTAAGACGGACAAAGCCATTACGAGGACAATCAGAAGCTTTATGGTGTTCTATCAAGAAGCCTGCTCTACCGATGTCTAAGAACGCAGTTTCTTACTACATCAGGCTTCTGATTAAAGAGGCACATTCTCATCTGAAGGAAGAAGACCTTGCTTTGCTGAAGGTAAGGACGCAAGTAAGAGCTGTCGCTACTTCAGTGGCCTTCAAACAGAACCGTTCTCTGCAGAGTGTTATGGATGCAACATATTGGAGAAGCAAGTCAGTGTTCGCATCATTCTATCTCAAAGATGTCCAGTCTCTTTACGAGAACTGCTACACCCTGGGACCATTCGTAGCAGCGAGTGCAGTAGTAGGTGAGGGCTCAGCCACTACATTCCCATAATCCCATAACCTTTTTTAATCTTTCTCTTGAAATACTTTTTATTGTTGTTTTTTGGGGTTGTACGGAAGGCTAAGAAGCCTTCCGCATCCTGGTTGATTTGGCGGGTGGTCAAATTCTTTCTTGAGAAGCGCCTAGGTTAGAGGTTGTGATGAGGTCCTTTAGTATGGGTTGCAGCCCTTCATACTTCAGCACCTAGGAGTCGTTCAGCATCCTAAGAGGACCGCTAGGCTCAGTAAGGAAGACGTACTTAAAAAAAGGCAGAGTAATGGTTCAAGTCGACTTCCTTACCAGGTACTTATTTATTTTATGTTTGTTATTTTGAATAACTGCTAAAATGAAATACGGGATACTTAGCTTCTAATGTTAACATGTATGCTGGTCTCCACCCACCACCCTGGGTGTGAATCAGCTACATGATCATCGGGTAAGATTAATATTGAAAAATGTTATTTTCATTAGTAAAATAAATTTTTGAATATACTTACCCGATGATCATGAATTTAAGGACCCGCCCTTCCTCCCCATAGAGAACCAGTGGACCGAGGAGAAAATTGAGTTCTTGTTGACAAGAAGTACTTGAGTACCTGCTCACAGATGGCGCTGTTGTGTACACCCCCACCTGTATAGCGATCGCTGGCGTATCCCGACCTTAGATTTCTGTCGGGCAACGGAGTTGACAGCTACATGATCATCGGGTAAGTATATTCAAAAATTTATTTTACTAATGAAAATAACATTTTTCTTCTTTTCTCTTTGCAGATGTATCTGGTCCATGAGGATTGTGATTATCTTTGTTTGCTCTGTCTTAGCATGCGGTACATTTGTGTCTGTTGTGGAGATGGATACTCACCGACTTTGCCCTGCGTACAGACGACATTCACTTCTGCACTTGTCCTGGGACAAGTGTCAGGAGTAGCCATTCTTCCTATGAGAGTGGTACAGTAGGTGGTGGAAGAAGTAGTCTAAAAGGGATTCATCTTCTTGAAGTTGAAGAAGTCCCGACTTCTTCTCCAGCGCCTCATGCTCTCCTCGCTGACTCTGCTCTTTAGGCCTCATGCAGCTGACGATCGGGCAAGAGTAATGTTTATTTAACCCTTGGATAACCTTAGGGCCTGGATGACCTTGTTGCTTCCCCTAGCAAAGTGGTGGCACCCCTCCACCTGTAGCTAGTCTAGCTTGGTTGATGCTTTAAGTAATTCTTGGACTTTTTTGGGGACTTTCAGGTTCCCCCACAAATGAATGGCTTTTAGAGGTGCTGAAGCTTGGGGCACCGCAGGAGTACTCACCTACCTCTGAATGGGTTGGTCATGACATTCCCCACCTAGACACTGGAAGGGGAGTCCCTTTCAGTTAGTCTTATGTCTTAGGCCAGCACTTCTTTCTGCAGCTCCTCTTCTAACTGAGGCATTGTAGGTGGGTTGCCCCGGAGTTCCAGCCAGGCATGCAATCCCCCTGGGGTGAGTGCGCACACGGAGCTTGCTCAACAGGACATATCTGGTGTTCCTCCATCCTACTAGTTGGTCACCCTTCTCGTCATCAGGAGAGGGCTTCCTTGCTTTAGTGGTCCCCCCTCTGAATACCTCATAAGCGAGTGTGCAATTTGTCGCTACCTTGCTCTAGCTTTTTGGAGTGCCTTAGTGATCATGGCAGCTGCCTCCCTGTAGTTTCTGCATCTTTTCACTGTGCCATCAAGGCACCACGAGTCTCTGCTAGTCATGCGAGTGCCACACTTTTCAGAGTCTTGACTTGGGCATTAACCCCCTTGTTCTGTTGTTCATAGGCGATAGCAGCACGCATTTGCAGACAAGCTAACCTTACCTTGCTCATCACCATCTGAGCCTGTTTGTCTTGCTTTTGGATTGCGAAAGGCAACTCACAAACCACCTTCAAGTGCTTTTACGAATGTGTGTGCTCTTCTTCGTGATGCTTTTCTTCGTGATGCTTTGGCTTGTGAACATGCAGCACTAAGTTTTAAAGCAAAGACTAGCATCCCAGTGTATGCTTGCCAACCTCGCTTGTAGGTGGTGGGCGGATGAATTCCTGTCCTAACGGAGGCCTGTTCACTTCTCCGTATTCATGCATTACTGCTGGGACGCACACTTTTACATTTTCTTTTTCTATTGCATGAATTAAATGCATTGTTGAATTTGTGATGGAAGTTAAGCAAGATGGTTGTACATGCTGGGAGAATGGTGGATGTTGAAACCAGTTTATGAATAAACGGATTTTGAGCGAAGCGAAAAATCTATTTTTGGGTGAGATAGCCATGGCGTCCTGATGGAAGGATGGAAGGTTCCTTTTTGGTAGCTTCCTTGGGTAAATAACTACTAAGATATTCCCAGAGAATTTAACCACAGGTTATCACAGAATTCTAACTTCTGGAGCGAGTATCCTAAAGGTTTCCCTTTTAAGACATCGTATATCAACAGGGGACGCATGTATTAACGCGCCACATAGCTATCTACACCCCGAACAGAGTTAATGCTTCGGTGTGTAAGGGCGGAGAATAGCTGGGAGCCGTTCCATAGCTAATCTCATCCGTGGCTACTTTTGGTACTCGAGACGTAAACAAATGGGCGCCATTGCTTAAATGACATCACGACCGTCTTCATCCTGAAGCCAGTTGCTTGCCGATCACCATGATACAGCAGAGCAGGGTGGGACCTAAAAACTGGACGAAGTAGCAGGGAGGGTCCATCAGGACGCCATGGCTATCTCACCCAAAAATAGATTTTTCGCTTCGCTCAAAATCCGATTTTTGGGCTCAAGCCATGGCGTCCTGATGGAAGAATACCAGAGAATCAATGTATCGTGGTAGATTTTCCCCTATTGGGTAAGCGCCAAGGGCTTTGAACAATGTAGCATAGTAATCTTAATAAAAGAAACGTAGGGAAGAATCTTCCTGCCCCCCTTGGCAGTGAAGTTCCCACGGTCATGCCGAGATCAAAGTGGTTATCGAAGGGCTATTCACCTTGCTAGAAGAACCTGAAGAACTTGGAGACGAGACTGAATGGTTGGCATTCATATCGGAACATTCTTTAGGGCAGACAAGTGGTGGTTAGGCACTGTGTGCTAAGAAGGTTAGTTTCGTCTCTAGGGTATGAAGAGTAAGTATTCGTATTGGAATATTACATTGTAAGAGTTAATATATACTAAGGGTTAGGATCTTAGTATCTCCATGAACCATAGGGAAGGGGATAATAAAACTATGACAGGCATATATTTCATAGTATAAATAGGAGCGGATTGAGACGCACAAGTAATAAAATAGGAATTTTATTTCACAATTGCAGAAAATTTAAAATAAATTACAGCAATAAATAAAGTTAATTTACAGTGAATTATAATGTACATAGTAATAAAGACTTGCTCTTGAATCTGAAAGGGAATTTCAAATTTATTAGTAGGCACTCGTTCTCGAGGAACGTCAGTCTTTAATTAAAACACATCATGCTCTAGGCATGCGGCGCTTGTGTGACGACTATGACATTTCACCTGGGATAAGAACAGTTATAAGAAAGCACTAAGTGTTTTCGACATCACTTTGTATCGCTCGAGGGTCAACATAGGCACCCGAAGAGTTAGAGTCCCAAGTAACTCGCTGTTCTATGCAGAGTTAGGTGCAGGTTTCATAACACTACCTGCGGCTACCACAAAATGTTTGACTTCGTGCACTTGTTTCGCATAATGTTTGAAGAAAACACGCGAGGACTTCCAGCCTGTAAAGCTTTTAAGGCTTTCGAAGTCCATACTCTGAAAGAAATTCAGAGACGATGCAACTTTTCTAGGATCGTGACCGGCGGGTGTACTGTCAGGATCCGCTCTGCGAATGAAGTAGGTGATTTTCGCTCTTAGTTGTTTCAGTGACAGGTCGCTGCCCGATGTTTCTCCTTTGAAGAGTTGGCCTCCACCAAAGTTCGAAGTTCTGCGAAGATAGACCTTGAGGCTCTCTACTGGGCATAGAGAGGCATCTTCCTTCAGGGGGCATATTCTCCAGGGGCCCCATCTTTTGGTGGGTAATTCGTTTTTGGCGAGAAACGTCGGATCCGGGGAGAGGGTAATGTCTCCTGAATCAGTAAACAGGATATGACCCTCTTCTCTTGACAATGCCACTATTTCGCTGACTCGGGCTCCTGAGGCAAGAGCAAAGAGAAATATAACTTTCTGAGTCAGATCCTTGAGAGGGCATGAATCATTATCCAAGTTGGAGGCGAAATGGAGCACCTTGTCCAATGACCAGGAGATCGGTTTCGGTGGGGGTGCTGGGCGTAGACGAGCGCATGCTTTCGGCAGTTTATTGAAGATGTCGCTGGACAGATCAATTTGGAAGGCATACAATAGTGGTCTAGTCAAGGCCGATTTGCAAGTCGAAATCGTATTGGCTGCTAATCCCTGTCCATGAAGGTGAATGAAGAAGGACATGCAGAAATCAATTGTGATTTCCTTAGGATTTTTTGTCTTGACGAAAGAGACCCATTTTCTCCAAGATGATTCGTATTGCCGTCTTGTGGATTCGGTCTTGTATTCCTCGAGGAAGTCTAGACTTTTCTTCGAGATCCCAAACCTCTTCTTTGCGGCTAGGGAGAGAAAATCATGAGATGAAGGTCCTTGATTTTCGATGATGAAGCGAAGACAGTCGACTTCTGTACTTGTTGGGAGAGAACTGGGCCCGGGAGAGGGATCAGCTTGGGCTGCAGCTCCAGGACCAGGGGGAACCAGTTGCTCCGGGGCCACTTGGGAGCCACTAGGGCCGCTGTCCCTTTGAAGGTTCTCAGCTTGGAGAGGACTTTCAGCAGAAGAGTGGTGGGAGGGAACAGGTAGATCTTGGACCATCTGTTCCAGTCCAGTGACATGGCATCCACTGCTTCTGCCTTGGGGTCCTCGTACGGGGCCACATACCGAGGAAGTTGATTGTTGTCGCTCGTTGCGAAGAGATCGATCTGAAGTTCTGGGACTTGATGAGAGATGAAGGAGAATGATCTTGCGTCTAGAGACCATTCCGACTCTATCGGGCTTGTCCGAAATAGAGCATCCGCTGTCACGTTGCGGAATCCTTGTAGGTGAACTGCAGACAGGTGCCATTTCTTCTTCTCTGCCAGACGGAAGATTGGAAGAAGCACCTGATTTATCTGGGCGATCTTGAGCCTTGGCGATTGAGACATCGAACTACCACCGAGTTGTCTAGGGTTAGACGAATATGGATCGAGGGAGGCGGGGAGAGTTTCTTCAGAGTTAGAAGGACCGCCATGGCCTCCAAGATGTTGATGTGAAACGTCTTGAATAGGGGAGACCATGTGCCTTGAGCCTGTTTTTGGTGGGAGTGACCTCCCCAACCCTCCAGCGAAGCGTCCGTGTGGATGTTGAGTGATGGAGGTGGGTGTTGAAGAGGGATGGACCTTTTCAGGGCCTTTGCTTCCGACCACGGCTTGAGGAGAAGTCGAAGTCTGTTTGGGAGCCGTCTCTTGAGGTCTCTTCGAGCGATGGATGCAGAACGTCTCCAGACTCCCGCGGCATCCTTTAGCTGTGCACGAAGCACTGGGTTTGTCACTGAGGCAAACTGTAGAGAGCCTAGAACTCGTTCCTGCTGGCGTCTTGAGATCCGCTTGGATTTCAGTAGTCGTTTGACAGACCCTGCTATTTCCTTCCTTTTCTTCTGGGGAATGGAAAGGCGGTGTGACTGAAGGTTCCATTGGATTCCTAACCATTGGAACTTCTGAGCTGGAGAGAGGCGAGATTTCTTCACGTTTATCTTGAATCCCAGGTGTTCTAGGTACTGGGTGACTTTGCTGCAGGATTTTAAACAATCCTCGGGCGATGGAGCCCAGACTAGCCAATCGTCGAGGTAGGCCATCACCTGGATGTCTCGGAGGCGGAGCTGTTGTACTATGGCGTCCGCCAGCTTTGTGAAGATCCGAGGGGCCACATTGAGGCCGAAGGGCATGGCCCTGAAGGCGTAGCTTTTCCTTTGGAGTCGAAATCCTAGGTAGGAGGAAGCGTGATGGTTCATTGGAACGTGCCAGTAGGCATCCGCCAGGTCTATGGAGACCGTGTAAGAACCTCGAGGCAGAAGGGTCCTTATCTGTTGAAGAGTCAGCATCTTGAACTTGTCGTTCGCTATGAACTTGTTGAGGGGGGATAAGTCCAGAATGACTCTGAGTTTGTCGGAGTCTTTCTTGGGGACACAAAACAGTCTCCCTTGGAACCTGGTGGACTTTACCTTCCTTATCACCTTCTTGTTCAAGAGATCTAGGACATATTCTTCCAGAAGGGGGGTTGATTGTTGGAAGAATTGCTGGAAGGTTGGGGGTGGTTGAGTCCAACTCCAGCCTAGACCCTTCTTGACGATGCTGTGTGCCCAGGGATCGAAGGTCCAACGATCCTGGAATTGGCGGAGTCTTCCTCCCACCGGAAGCACTTCATTGCTTCTGGTGTCCCGAGGGCTTACTGCCTCGGCCGCTAGCTCCCTTTCCTCCTCTGCCTCTGGAGGGACGGCGAGACGCGTCTCTGCCTGCACCTCTGCTTGAGCCTCTACCTTTGGGACGAAAGGTAGTCGTCTGTTGCTCGAAAGCAGGGGTGAAAACCGGTGACTGTGACAAGACCGGTTGGGTGACCAGCTGAAAGGTCTGCTGTGGCTGAGCTGCCACTTGGGGAGTAGCGGGTCCCGGAAACTATCGTCTTGGTTGACGCTGCTGGGGTTTCTGTTTGGAGGATTTCCTCTTAGGTTGAGGTCCGTCGTTCTGAGAGGATTTCCTCTTTTTTTGACATGCCCCACTTGTGGAGAAGATTCCTATTCTCCGTGGCGGCTTTGTCGGTGATCTCCTTCACAAGGTCAGAAGGAAAGAGGTGTTTACCCCAGATGTTGGAGGAAATCAGCCTCCGGGGTTCGTGTTTCACAGTGGCACCTGCGAACACGAATTCACGACAGGCTCTCCGAGCCTTCATGAAGTGGTACATATCCTTCACCAGGGTTGCCATGTGGGATTTGGCGAGTACCATGTAGTGGTCTGGTACTCTGGTGTCACAGGCCATGATATCAAGTTGGACCTGGTGGGACATGGATGCTGCGAGCCTCTCCTTCGTATCTTGTTCCCGACGAAGGAGGTGATCGTTGAGTTTCGGGAGGTCTTCATTAAACTGACGTCCGGCGACGTCAGGATCTAGCTTTCCCACCACGAAAGTATGCTGGATGTCCTTCCAGTGTCGAGCGTCGGGGGGAGTCACTATGGAGAAGGGTCTGCACTCCTCCAGTGCAGGGCAGGCTTTTCCCTCTTCCACAGCCTTGAGGCACGCAACGAAGGCCTTTTCCATGAATGGAAGGACTGCTTCGTCGGGTGCGACGTAGGTAGGGTGATTCTTGCTCAGGACCGGAAGCTTAGAGCAGGTAAAACCCCTACTTTTAAATGTATTGGCTAGCATAGCCTGGGCCTTCGCGAGATCGAACACTATCTCCTTTGGTTCGGTCTCTTCTTTAGAGGCAGGTTCAGAACGAAGCCGGACGTAACAGTCCGGGTAGGCCTCGAAGTTTGGGAAGAACTCCACGTCTTCCAGGGGGACCGTGCCGATCTTGTCGCTGACGAAGATCCTGCCGGTCGCGATAACCATATGCTCAGCATACCTCCATGGGTTGGCGTGTGAGCAAGCGGGGAGATCCTTAACCGAGATCTTCTTCGGTTCTTTGGATCCTATCATGGACCTGATGAACTCCTGATTTTCTTTCAGTCTGTCGTCCATGATGGCTTTGATCATCCGGAACATCTCTTGGGCGGATGGCATGGGTTCCGGGGTAGCGGAGGTAGACGGGAGAGACACTTCCGTCGGTGTAGGAGTAGGGGCGGTGATGGAAGGAGGAGCGACCTCTTGCTCCGACTCGGTGTATTCCACCTGGTCCTCATCATCTTCCGCACCTTGAGCCATAAGGGTCTTCTCCGTGCCCTCCGAAATATCCGACATGTGTTCGTCGTCCTCGGAATCCAGGTGGCACTCGTGCATGGACTGGGCCATGACTACGTCTGGTTCCACCGTAATTTGGACAGTGGGGATCGAATCTTTGGGCACCACAGAATCAGGGGAGGCCTTTGGGAACAAAAGAGACCTCATTTCTTCAGTGGCCAGGTACGGTCCGGTGGCATTCTTCTGGAAGCCACGCACCCACTTGCGTAGCTTATCCCGAGAAGTGTCCCTGACCTCCGCTGAGGGAGGGTTATGGAAGGCATCAACTAGGTGAGCCTGGCAGACCGTACAGTTCAGCGGGTCCCAGAATTTCAAATCCCCTTTCTTGTTAGCACAAGGGGCGTGAGTCCTGCAAGCCGTATGCCCGTAGAAGTGCGGGCGTTTCACAGCGCAGAAGTCGAAGTCACACTTCATCTGCTCCTCCTGTGGAAGAAAGAGAAAATGAGTATGGGGGGAGTCATAAGAATGGCTCTTAAACAAGGTTAATATTAATCATTAACTTTAACTTGATAAAGGGTGTGATGCACAGAGGATTGAGATAGGAAAGAAACATACTCCGTGCATCCCGCCCGGCTGGCTACCGTAAGCTTTATCCTTGTATAATCCGAGGTGGTCGAAGGCACAGGATAGAATTCCAGTAGAAGTCCATAGGGCAAATGGAATTCCATAGGAATTGTCAAGGATAAGTTTGGGACTGAGGCCACTCAGTCCCAAATTAGGGGGCTAAAGGATCCCAAAGGGTAACTGCTTCCGGCAACCAGCCGCGCTAAGATACACGCAGCATGCTGGAAATCTGTAAAATGCAAGAAGACAGCATGATTACCAGTAGAACAGTACTAAGGTACTGATCGATTTACGTAAACAAGCCATCTGGTTGCAGTGTAGGGCTATCAGTATTAGATGATAGCTAGTAGAAGGGGGTGCAAGTCGTCTTGACGCCTCCGGAAGGTTCCGGCAGACCTCCGGCACGCCGGAGGCCGCTCCAGCAGAGTTTCTGGCATTAGGACAGACAATATAAAAGTCAAGAGTAATACCAGGGAGGCGGCCGCCGGCACAGCGGCGGCACGCCGGCAGAGGGAGCGGCGGCTCCGGCAGCCGGAGGTTGCCGGATTGGTGACAGGAACAAGGATGGTTATAGCAGAACCGGGTTGCCGGCACTCCGGGGGCCGGCCGGCGGGCGGACGACCAAGCTATGAGGAAGGGGGAGAGCCATCGGCTGGAAGCCGGCGGCAGGCGGCAGTCCCCCGGCACACGGAGGACTGGCGGCCATGGGGATATGGGGTGAGTCACCAAGGTAGGGGGTGGGTATCGCCGACAGTGGAGGCGGCAAGGGACCGGCACCCGGATAGTGAAAGAGACAGAGGGAGGGATGTAGGGGGGTCCGGCCATGGACTCCCAGACATCCCCCCTGAGAGGGTGTACCCATGATAGAGGCTGACTCTATCACCCAGAAGCAGGGGCCGCAGAGGACCGGGAGCTAGGGTAGCCCAAGGGAGGGCTAGGGGACACCCAAAAAGGGGGGGGGGTGAGACCCCTGCATACAGAACACATCCAGTGGCTAACCCCATATGACACTATGAAGGGTATATGTACCAGAGCGGACTGTACACAGAAGCTCAAGGTAGCCCTATCACTCCACCCTAAGGAGGAGTTATAGGACAGGGGACAGATGGGTATAGACTAACCTAAGTATAGGCTAGGCTATACAAGCGATAGGTGGGGAGGGGAGAAGAGAAGGGTCTTCCATGGAAGGGGTTCTGTACCAGAGCAGCCACTAAGGGAGGGAGGACACTCCGTAACCTAAGGTAAGGCAGCCTGACTGAAACGGTGCATGGGTACAGTTTCAGCAAGGAACAGAATAAACCCTTCCAAAACCTAACCTAGAGCAGGGATGTACGTCCTGAACTAGGAAGGATAGAAGACATATCGCTATCGCAGGAAAGTCGTAGACTTAGTCCTAGCAATAGAGGAAAGACTAGCCGTTCCTCACTCTCAGGCGCAACCCTAAGGGGGGTTCATTCCCTTAGGGAGGACAGAGAGGCGATAACATACTCTGATAAGAGCTTGATCCCCTTACGTGGTAGGGGGAGCAAGGCTACACAGAGGGAATGCCCAAGGGCAGGGGGATGAAGGAAGCATATAGGGGTCCTACATGTAGGTTAGGTTAGGAAGGCACACTAACTAACCTATCCCCTATATGGTCCCTGAAGGCGAAAACACTTGCATCACAGTCAATAGTATTGTAAAATAATGCCACTATCTTCATAAGTAAGCCTAGGATCACTGATAAAATCATGCATGAACACTAATATAGGCGCTCTGGCCTGGGGGCTATAGTAGCCAACTAGAATGGGGTCAATCGATGACCGGTAAAAAAGCGTCAAAACACGATATAAAAGTTCCTAGCTATGAAGACTAAATAAACTAATATTATCGATTAGTAAATAAGGCCAGAAGCGTTGTTGTGGCTAACTAAATAAGGCATGCAGAACAACAACGACGCCATAAAATGGCGGGTCCGGTAGAGGCACAGCTCTGCCGCAAAACAACAAATATCTCGAAAAGTAATATTTACTTTACGGTCAGAGCTTAACTAAACAATACTGGAACCTTGTACTCAACTTTCCAGAAGAAGGCGAGGCCGAAGGTAGCGACATGATAAAGATGCAAGACGATAAAGTACGCACAGGGAAAAGTCCGACTAGTAAGGCAAGCTACTAAACGAAGGATGGAGACGGTCGTGACGTCATTTAAGCAATTGCGCCCGTTTGTTTACGTCTCGAGTACCAAAAGTAGCCAAGGATGAGATTAGCTATGGAACGGCTCCCAGCTATTCTCCGCCCTTACACACCGAAGCATTAACTCTGTTCGGGGTGTAGATAGCTATGTGGCGCGTTAATACATGCGTCCCCTGTTGATATACGATGTCTTAAAAGGGAAACCTTTAGGATACTCGCTCCAGAAGTTAGAATTCTGTGATAACCTGTGGTTAAATTCTCTGGGAATATCTTAGTAGTTATTTACCCAAGGAAGCTACCAAAAAGGAACCTTCCATCCTTCCATCAGGACGCCATGGCTTGAGCCCAAAAAAGTGGCTATAGATCCACACTCCCGCTGTGCATCCTGTAAGGTGCGTGATTGTTTACAATCCTTCCTATGCACTGAGTGGCAGGTGTATTCCCTGAAGAGAAAGAAGGGAGAGCTTAGCCTTTGGTGGGGTCTGTCTTGGCAATGTCCAAGAAGACACTGAAGAAGTCTTTTGCTATTTCGATTACCTCGGGTCTGCGACTGCTGCCTCTTCCCCTGTGCATACGCCCCTGGTTCTGTCCCCAGGGAATATGCATCAGGAGCAATAAGCCCTCAGATCTACATGGGGGGCTTATCATTTTTTGGTGGTATGTGGGGTACCCCCAGTGTTCACCGCACCTCTTTGGGAGCTGGAAGCTCTTCCCCCATCTCAAGGCAGACTGCTGATGATGAGTTGGACCTAAGGAAGTTTAATCATTACATGCTGGATTAGACCTGATGCTGGTAAGCTACATTTCTGAGCTCCATTCTTTACATCTAAAGAGGTATCCCCCATTCTCCAAAAAAAGAGGGGAAGGATACAGGTACTGGATTCCAAAATGATATCCCCTTTGAGGGAAGCGTTTTGTTATTGTATCGAGTATATGCAACCATGTGCAATCCAGGCCCTAGCAGTTTCTCCATCCCTATGAAAGACATTTAGAGGTTGATGGAGTCACCACTTTGCTCCCTAAGAGAACCAACTGGTAGGCACTTCCAGGGAAGAAGATGAACCATCAAGTTATGCTCTAAGGGTACTTCCGACCCACTAAGCAGTAAGTCTCCCCAATTAAAGGAAGGTGTAGGAAGAAAACACAAATTTTAAAAGTAATTTAATAATTTGTCTATTTCTTAGCTGTACAAACCTGAGTCCTTTAATCTAACTCCTCTTAGTCCTGGGACAAAAGGTCAAAAGTGAGCTATCCTGCCTGGGGAAGGGGAAGGGGCTTCTCAACCGCACCCTCCACCTGCTGGTTAACCACTTATTAACAAATCTAATGACAGTCTCCAGCTCGTGCTGAATTAATCTCTCTAATTAAAGGACTCGGATTTGTATAGCTAGGAAAATATGAATTACTTTAGAAATCTGTGATATTTGAACAATTTCTACTGCATTTTAAGCAGGATATCACTAAGTGGTAACTTCCTTAGAATTTTGGTTTATGTATTTACAATCCATGATGAATGGCTTACTCATCAGAATCACAATGTTAATTATATTCAACAACAGAAAAATAATTTTATACAATTTATTGTCATGTACATATAAAATCATGTAAGGAATGTTTAATTAATTTAGGTGTGCAGCATGAAAATGGCAAGGAGTAGGTTACTCTTAACTGTAAAATTCTAGTGTGCTATTGTATTCATGGCTTTAGAATAGTGTTAACCAGTTAAAGGGTTAATGCTACTATCTCGAGGTAAATCTACCATTGATTTTTGCAGTCTCTCCAGTTCTTAGCTTTAGCCTACTATGTTTAGTCTTTTACTTTACCTCAGTTCCTTTTTCTTTTCCTCTACATTGTTCTCTGATTTTTTAAATGTAGTCTGTATCACCATTTCATTTTGTTAAAAGTCACTAATAAATATGAGAGAGAGCAAGGGATAAGACAGTGTCCTGGAGACTGATCAGCGCCCAAGACCCCTCTCCACCCAAGCTAGGATCAGGGATGGCCAAGCACTGGTTGCTGATCAATCAGCAGGTAGAAACTACAATATAGTGCTTAAGCAGGTCTATAACTCCAATCTTGCAGATTGCCAGGCAGTTACATTCCCAACTAGAGGGGCACTCAGTAGAGCGCAGACCTCTGCTGCGGCAGCTTATTGCTCAACCTTGACCTTGACCTTTGACCTTAACATGTATTAATTGGCGTTGTTTTTTATACACTCAAATATGAACCAAGTTTAAAGTCTCTGTGACAACGATGTCCGACCTTAAGGCTGATTACATGAATTGGACATTTTTCTTGGCCTTGACCTTTGACCTTAAACTTCCAAAATTTAATCATTTCCAGCATTTTACATAACACTTAATTCCTGCAAATTTCATTATTACAATTAAAATTGTAGCCTGAAAATTGTCCCCAAACAAACACACAAACAAACACTAAAACAGGGTGTAAAACATAACCTCCTTCCAACTTTTTTGGCGGAGGTAGTAAGCTGACAAATCCAGGGAAGAATTTATCTAAAATGAAGAGTCCTTCAAAATTAGTCATCAAATTTTACATAGTACCAAATATGACTGCAGCGGTGGGAAAAAAGGAAGAAGCAAGATTACCTGTAATAGTATTATAATCATGAAAATAGGACCAAACAGCAATACAAGAAGTTCTCCTTGGAATTATTATAGCCTCTTGTGGAAGGTCATTAGAAGCCAACCTTTTTTACTTTTTATTTTTATACAAATCCACACATTCTCTCACTCTATGACGATCATAAAGACTACTCCCCCCCTCTCTCTCTCTCTCTCTCTCTCTCTCTCTCTCTCTCTCTCTCTCTCTCTCTCTCTCTCTCTCTCTCTCTCTGTATATATATATATATATATATATATATATATATATATATATACATATGTGTATATATATATATATATATATATATATATATATATATATATATATATATATATATATATATGTGTGTAAATATCACCCACGAAATGCATTTAATACCGAATTCTATCTTGGGAAATACATATCCACTTGGAATTCATTTTATGGTAACAGCTTCTGGCCGGGTGGTGATTCGAACCACTACCTGTACGGCTAGAAACTATGCTTGGCAGGGACCCTACCGACTCAGCTATAGCTGAGTCGGTAGGGTCCCTGCCAAGCATAGTTTCTAGCCGTACAGGTAGTGGTTCGAATCACCACCCGGCCAGAAGCTGTTACCATAAAATGAATTCCAAGTGGATATGTATTTCCCAAGATAGAATTCGGTATTAAATGCATTTCGTGGGTGATATTTACATTAATTAAAATCACGTGTGCTTGTGATATATGTTCATATATATATATATATATATATATATATATATATATATATATATATGTGTGTGTGTGTGTATATATATATATATATATATATATATATATATATATATATATATATATATATATGTGTATATATATATATATATATATATATATATATATATATATATATATATATATATATATATATATATATGTGTGTGTGTGTGTGTGAGTGTGTGTGTGTGAAGTGTCTCAAAACTGGTTAGAATTTAGTGCTATACTATTTCATTTTAACCGTAGTTATTTTGCATGAGCATCGCATTTCTCTGTGATTCATATATATATATATATATATATATATATATATATATATATATATATATATATATATACATATACATACATATATATATATATATATATATATATATATATATATATATATATATACATATATATATGTATATATATATATATATATATATATATATATATATATATATACATATATATATATATATATATATATATATACATACAGTAAATATATATATATATATATATATATATATATATATATATATATATATATATATATGCATCATCATAATCAGCCATTACTAGTTAACTGTCGAACAAAGACCCCAGACACATGCTTCCACTTACATCTGTTTGTGGTCTTTCTAAGCCAGTTCACACTCACAAGCTTTCATAGTTCGTCAATCCATTGTCTTCTCTTCCTTCCCCTGCTTATTTTGTAATCTCTAGGGTCCCATTCTGGTATTCATAATGCCCATCTATCATCTGTCATTCTCATTATATGTCCTGGTCATGTCCATTTATTTTTCTTATATGTTGTTAGAACATCCTCTACTTTGGTTTGCTCTCTTATTCCTGTTGCTCTTTTGCTGTCTCTTAGTATTTTGCCCATCATCATTCTTTCTGTAACTCTGCGTTTAAACTAGCTTATTTTCTAAAATTTTAATAGGGCTCCAAGATTCTGATGCATAAGTTAATACTGGTAGGGCCACCTGATTAAATATTTTTCATTTTAGACAGTGGCATTTTAATTTTCATACTTCTATTTTTTTTTCTTTTTACCAAAAGCTCCCTATCCCATGCTTATCCTTCCTTGAATTAAATAGCCTACTGTCCTAAGAGTGCACATGCATTAGAAATCTTAAAAATCTCTGGAGGTTCGTCTATAACCCTTATGTGTTGACTCTCGGCACTTTCATTGAACATTTTCTTAGTTTTACTCTTATTGATTTTCAGTCCTACATTTCTGTTTGCTCTATTCAAATCTTCTATTATCTTTGTGGAGAATTTTTTATGGTGTGTTCTGAGTGGGAACTTAGTCCGGGAAAGTCTCCTTATAACAGTTACATAAAGTTCAACAGAGGAGGATATGAGCACTTACTCTCGGGGCACAAACACCCTGCTAATACTTTACTGTCACAATTTACTAACCATCACTCTCAAATACAAAAGGGAAATTTACTGTCCAGAGGCCGGAGTACTCCACACGTAGAAATATCAACAATTTATGGCCTACTCTAGCTTTGTCAGGTCTATAGTCATCTCATTCTCAGGCTCTGTTCCGGCTCCGTCCCAGCTACCCCAATGAAATGCTGGACAGGTATTTTACGTTAATGTAATCAGACAAAATCCAAAATGGGAGCAGTGATGTAAAGTAGTTTAAAAGTTTAAAGATAAGGATCTTTACCTTCGAAGCAAATATATTAATGCAAAGTTTCTCGCTGTTACCACCTATAGACTTACTCTTCAAATATTCCCAGTTTAAACATTAAATAAATGAGGGAGCAAGAAATACTAAGGAGGTTTAATTAACCTAATATTGATTTATTCACAAATTTACATAAAAGAAACGGACATCTTAACAAAGACAAAACGGAATCATAAAAATGCAATTCAAAATGATGAAAATTAGTTAGTTAGACACGTGGTCTGCAATAATAAAAATTCGAAATGGGGTCGGACACGTGGCCCATGTGACCCAGAGACTGTGTTAGTCTCCAAGCAAGAAATAATAATGGAAAAATATTTACACACAATCCCACCACACACAGTCCGAATAGTGTAATTAGCCAGGTTCCCTATCAAGTTAAAATTAGTCTAAGCTAAATAATGGGGGAATAACTATGGCCATTGATGTAGTACATGCACTCCTTTGAAGATCAGTCCTATGCCCGTGATAGCTGTTGACCTGGTCGCACTTTGCCCTTTGCACTCTTGACTGGCTCACCCCAAAAATTCTCACGTTGGCTACAGCTATGGTATACCAGGGTCCTCTTCTTCTCAATCTCTCCGACCGGCAGCAATCCTTTGCGAGTCGAGCTTTGGGAGAGAGGGGGGGGGGGGAGTGAGCCAGAGGTGCACGGGATCACTAACCAAGCAGGTCAGTCGTCCAGGCCGGCTTCTGATTGAATGGGCTCAACACTAAGGTCGAGGAGATCACCTGGCTTCACCTTGCCAAACAAGTGACGGTCATGATGCGCGCGGTAATCCATTGGGGGTGCCATATCGGGACTTCAGGACAGGGCAATTTATTGTTGCAAGGAGTGCAGAGGAGGCAGGATTTTGTACTAAATACTTTAGAGAAATCTTGCTGCTCTAAGGGAGTTTATATATACAACAATCCTACCTATTCTGGCTTGCTAAAAATTAATATTTAAAATGATTAATTAGCAATGGGCTGGTGCGATGGGCATACATCTTAAAATTAACAAACCTTAATTGGTATTGAGAAATATAAGATGCATTAATTCAGCAGTATTGAAATTTATATAAAAATTCAGTTTAGGAATTTAATCTTGACCCACGTAGTTTAAGGAAAGAACCAACATACGCCGGGGTTACCACTAAGGCCATCTGTTGTGCGTATCTACGCTGTGACGTCACGAGCATGGTGTGCGCCACTGTCAACAAGTTTAAGTTTAGATTAGTCTTCCCTATGTTTCGTTAAAGAAAATTGAATGTAGGAGAGGACGTTTAAGGGGTAGCTATATTATTACTAGAGTGCATATGAATGTGTTGAGGTGGTTTGGCCATGTTGAGAGAATGGAAAATGGCTGTCTGCTAAAGAAGGTGATGAATGCAAGAGTTGATGGGAGAAGTACAAGAGGAAGGCCAAGGTTTGGGTGGATGGATGGTGTGAAGAAAGCTCTGGGTGATAGGAGGATAGATGTGAGAGAGGCAAGAGAGCGTGCTAGAAATAGGAATGAATGGCGAGCGATTGTGACGCAGTTCCGGTAGGCCCTGCTGCTTCCTCCGGTGCCTTAGATGACCGCGGAGGTAGCAGCAGTAGGGGACTCAGCAGTATGAAGCTTCATCTGTGGTGGAAATGTGGGAGGTTGGGCTGTGGCACCCTAGCAGTACCAGCTGAACTCGGCTGAGTCCCTGGTTAGGCTGGAGGAACGTAGAGAGTAGCGGTCCCCTTTTTTGTTTTGTTTCTTGTTAATGTCGGCTACCCCCCAAAATTGGGGGAAGTGCCTTTGGTATATGTATGTATAGTATTAGTAGGAGAGAGCTAAAAATACGATTAAAAGAAGAAGAGTGAAGAAAATTCTTCACAATCTTTGCTATTCCTCACATTATTTATTAAACACATCTATGTCAACTGCAAATCTTAAGATTTGCAGATAATTTAGTTGTGTTTAGAATATATATATATATATATATATATATATATATATATATATATATATATATATATATATATATATATATATATATATATATATATATATATATATTCTTTAAATAACCATCGTAAGGTTATTGTAACCTAATTAATTAATTTCTTCCCTTTTTGTATTCCTGCCAAAATAAAAACAAATTGGTTAAATATTTTTATTAGCACAAAAAATAAAGTTTACACTTCCCTTTTTGTGTATATTTATAATGTTTAGTTTTAATGCATTTTTGCTTGTTGTAAAGTATATTATTCGTCTGAGGTATTGTTATATATTTGTCCTTCTTTATTATATTTCTTCCACATTCTGCATGCATATCCAAGTTCATTTCATTTTCTATTTTTTTTAATATCCTGGTCTAGTTTCTTACATTATTTCTGTCTTGGCCATTCTTCTCATTTGCCTTATATCCAGGTTTTATTTTTGCAGCTACTTTGCTGGTCTTTTCCACAATCTTCCTTTTTTTTCTCGTATGTCCAAGGTTATTGTTTTTCGTATATCTATTTTTCCCATTCGGTGTACTGCTTATGTACTTCGACTTCCCGCCCATAACTCTTATTTTTTTTTTCATAGAAAAAGCCATATCCCTTCTCTTAACGTAGTAGTTACTGTATTTTTAGTGGCACCTAATATTTTCCTATATAGTGAATGCTCCATCCTTTGTAGTTTTTCTATTTCAGTTAGATCCATACGGAATAGCCTAGAGCCCTAGATGGTATTTCAATACTTTTCCAAAACGTTGTTTCTATTAGTACTTTATTACGTCTTTTGTCTGATTGAATGCATTAGGGTATGTACTTTAATTTTTTTTCTATTATTTCCTTCTTTTGGGTTTTAAATATGTTCCTATTACTGTCTAGTTTAATCCCGAAGTATGTTAAATTTTCTACCACTCTGATTCCATCTATACAATCTGGATTTTCTTTCATATATATCATAATATTGCTCTTCTCTTTATTTGATATAGGAGTACAGTAGCCTACATAGGTTCCAAGCAAAGACAGTACAGGGGTTCCAAGAATGATCCCAATCTCCTACTAAAAATGAAGAAGAAGAAAATTCCCTGCTACGGAAACAGCTGAAATGTCACGTTACCTGTCAGAAAATATGGCTGCCGCGCAAGTTAAAGCCTCGAGTTGTTCCTGCAAGAAAATTTGAGGAATTAAATGTTATAGATTTTTGGGTTTCCATATATTGATCGTAAGTAAATATATATAGATGTAGCATAGATCAAAGGTAATTTTATTTAACAGAGTTGCTGTATTTACTATTTAAATATGAATATTGTCTTGACAGCCGACTTCCTCTTCGAGCAGGTTGTATGTAGTTGGTTGGGACAGTCCCAAACTTTCTTATTACTTATTAGATCGATTTTACCTTTAGAGAAAATGTTTATATTTGGAAATATCATATCATTAAGCGGGTAGTTTGTAGCGCTACGGTCAAACGTCCTAATTTGCTTATTATCGCTACGACTGTTATCTTGTATAGAATAAAAACGTTTGGAAATGGTCTACGGATCTTAAATATGTGCTTGTAAGGGGGGGGTCCGGGGGGCGCAGCCCCCCTGGGTAAGGACATGGTTTTTAGCATAGGTTAGGTGGGTTTTTTAAGTTAGCTTCTCCCGTTGTACTCGTAGGTAAGGAAACTGTTGTGTAAGGGGGGGGGGGGGTGTCCGGAGGGGGGCGAAACCCCCCTTGGTAAGGATACGGCTTTTAGCATAGGTTAAGTGGGTTTTTTAAGTTAGCTTCTCCCGCCAAAATCGTATTTAGTACGACGGCCACAGTTCAGAATATTCTCATTTTCTATGAATGAAAACGGATCTGGCCGTCGCCCTACAAAGGCTCCCATTAAGCTATTTTAATGATTTACAATATAGGATTGTTTTAACCTTGCCAGGGGTGAAGCTGGTTGGGAAGTAAAACAGGGTCATTATTATTATTATTATTATTTTTTAAATATTTAACTTAGCCGGTGAATATATAATAGCTGCAACTCTGCGGCTCGACAGAAAACACACTCAAAAAACTCGCGAGCGATCGCTATGAAGGTTGCGGGTGTGCCCACCAGCGCCAACTGTCGCCCAGATACCACTCTTGTATGTAAACAAAACCTTCAATTCTTCTCTGTCGACGTTGACGACAAGACGTATCAATACTCGCTGTAGAACCTGGAGTTTTCTCAACATATTTGGTGAAGTACTTCATTTTGGTTTGAGCTTTCGCAGGTGTTTTATCTTCATCTTAAATCTTGAACTCGTTTTTGGATAGATTTAATTTTTGATGACAAGAAAGAGAGTATGGACTTTCTTTGACTTTTAAATGGCCGACCCTTCCCTTAGACGGAAGTGTGATTTAGGCTTTTAGCAATTATCTTATCACGTTATAAATTAATTATAGATTTTCCTCTTATATATTTTATTTCTCAACCGCCTTTATTAGGCCTCTTCGATTAGCTTTCCATTTATAATAAACATCAAAATAAATTTTAATGATTTGTTTATATGCGACCTTTCCTGAGAGTAGGCGGTCCTAACTTGGAAACCGAAGTTAAACAACGTTGAGCCCTTTTCAATCGTAAATAACTTTTACAGAGCTAATGATTTAAAACTTATTAAATGAAATATTTTTAGTAAATATTTTATGATAGTTTTTTCTTTGAATAGTCTTCGTACTGTTTCAAAGATGAACTAACGTTTAGTTTATTTATGCTACGCAGTTTGCGCTCTATCGTTACGATAGAGAGAGAGAGAGTATCACGGTTTCACTTTGCAGAAAGAGTAAATCGATTCTGACGTTTTGTTCTTTTTTTCTTTCAAACCTTAAATGTTTTAAAGACTATTTTAAAGGAACTTTTAATTGAAAAACCTTTCAGTTTTTTCCTTTGGTCAAATAACCTGTTTATTGACGAAAGGTAAGTGGGCTCTTCTCTTCGGTGCGAAATCAAGAGAGAGAGAGAGAGAGAGAGATAGAGACGGAGAGAGAGAGAGGAGAGAGAACGTTCCGATCTTTATCTCGTCCCAAGCGAGTAACGTTGTTCTCGAGTTACTCTCGTCCCTAGTCTCTGTACGGGGAGAAAGGATGAAACGTTTTTAGTTTTTATTTTCGTCCCAAGGCACTTACGGTGAGAGATTGAAAACGTAGTTTTGAATGAACTAGTGTTTAGTCTCTTCCCCAGCCACTGATTTTTTTTTTATCTTAAAATATGTTTACTGTTTTTTGCTGGTATTAATGTGCTTACATTATACGACTGATTTCGCAATTATAACCTTTTGATAGAGGGTAGAATTGCGTGCTTCAGGTAGAAATCAGTTTTATTCATACCTAATGTGAATTGTTAAAAAATTCGATTTCAGTGAAGTAAGTGCAAAACAGAAAATCTTAGTGATAAAGTGATATTGCGCAAAGTGTTATCAGTGTTGCGACCGAGGGTTCGTCTGTTCGTGCCTGTCGTTCGCCTAGTCCGGGACCTCTTGCAAGCTCCCAAGCCCAGGGGAGAAGTAATGTCGTACGACTTATGGGTTCGAGAGGCCTTGATCAGCGAACAGACGTTCCCTCTATGGTATCAGGTGTATCTTACCAAGATCACCCCTACCATAAGGTGAGAGAGACGATTTTCTCCTCGTCATCCGAAGGCTTTTCGCATAAGAAACCGTGGAACAAGGTTTCGAGGCCCTTTAAGCGAAAGTCAGTCCTTTCAGGACAGGTCCAGCGTCCTGGTTTTAACCATTAGGACAGCTCTGACCCTATGCAGTCATCGGAAGACTGCTCGCCGCCTAAACAAAAGCGTAACACAGACTCCGAGAGTCTTTTTGTAGGCAAGGTTTTGCAGTCACAGACGTTACCCTCGTCTCTTACCGCAACCATTCCCGTTGATCCTGAGTGGGTTGTACGGCAAGACATGCAGAATAAGCTTGCCTCCCTTATGGAAGACTATTCTGCCGATAAGTCCGTTGAGCCTAGCCGTTTATCTCATCGAGATCCTGGCCTTCAGCCACCCTAACGTTCCTCTGTGCGTCCTGTTGACGTTGGCGTAGCCAAGTCACGTCAGTCAGGTTGTTTAGAACCACACTCGATGCTGTCTCGTGTGGATTTTCAGCCACATTTGGACGTTAGGCCACTTGCTGATGATCCTGTTGACGTTCAGGACGTTCGCCAACAATCGGAGTTGACTTGTTTTGACGCTGAGCTTCAACCTCCGCATTCTAGAGTGGTTTTGACTGCTCAGACTAGGCGGTCAAAGCAGTCTCGAGTGGACGCTGTGCGTCCTCACGCACCTGTTGTTGTTGACAGTTCACAGACAGTCAAGCAGTTACATGACGTTGCGTCCTGGTCCGCTACTAATGCACCAGTGTGTGTGCTCAGACTAGGCGGTCAAAGCAGTCTCGAGTGGACGCTGTGCGTCCTCACGCACCTGTTGTTGTTGACAGTTCACAGACTGTCAAGCAGTTACATGACGTTGCGTCCTGGTCCGCTACTAATGCACCAGTGTGTGTGGACTCTGCTTGTTAAGCATTGCCACCACGGTAGGTCTCTCCCTTGCTTGAGACTCGGCTATTGTCGGACAAGGTTCCTTCAGATGAGGAAGTTGCTGTTCCCCCTCCTACTGATATTCCCTTGAGGACTCTGTCAGACGGAGAGGAGCCTAAAGCTGCTTAGCCCCCTATGGACTTTAAATAAATCATGCTGATTTTTAAGGATCTTTGTCCGGATCTTTTTGTAACTGCTGCTCCTCGTTCGCCTAAACGTCAGAGCTTACACTAGGCCTAGCTACTTCAAAGCCGTTGTTTTATAAGCTAGTGCTCTCTCGCTCTTCTAAGAGAGCTTTACGTTTGCTAGGCGACTGGTTTATCACCAGGAGGAGTTTGGGGGAGACAGCCTTGGCTTTCCCTACTTTTAAGCTGGCTTATAGAGCGAGAGTCTGATATGACACGAGAGAAGTTCTCGGCTTGGGAGTTCCTACCTCTGCCCAGATAGACTTCTCAAACCTCATAGGCTCTCCCCAGCGCTCAATGTGTTCATTGTCAAGACAAACTTCACGATGAAGTCTACCAGGCTGTCTTGACAGCATTTATGGAAGGCGACTGGATGGTCTCTCTCGACCTTCAGGAGGCATACTTCCACATTCCTATACACCCGGATTCCCAACCGTTTCTGAGGTTTGTTTACAGGAATGTGGGGTACCAGTTTCGAGCCCTGTGCTTTGGCCTTAGTCCTGCGCCTCTCGTGTTTACGAGGCTCATGAGGAATGTGGCAAAATCCCTCCATCTATCGGGGATCCGAGCCTCCCTGTACTTGGACGACTGGCTTCTCAGAGCATCGTCCAGTCTTCGCTGTCTGCAGGATCTACATTGGACGTTGAGTCTGGCCAGGGAGTTGGGACTTTTGGTCAACCCAAAAGTCCCAACTGATCCCATCCCAGATTATTCTATATTTGGGGATGGAGATTCGCTGTCAAGCCCTGCTCGAAGTCCAACTAATGCTGAAAAGAAAACGTTTATTCAGTCAGGAGTTGGAACAGTCTCGTAGGGACTCTCTCATCCCTAGAGCAGTTTGTCTCACTAGGGAGACTACCCCTTCTGCCTCTCCGGTTCCATCTAGCCTCTCACTGGAACTAGGACAAGACATTAGAGACGGTATCATTCCCAGTCTCCGAACCAGTAAAGGCATGCCTGAAATGGTGGGACAGCAATATCAGTCTGAGAGAGGGACTATCCCTAGCAGTCAAGAACCCAAACCACGTGTTGTCCTCAGACGCGTCGGGTTTGGGTTGGGGTGCGACCCTGGATGGTCGGGAATGCTCGGGTCTGTGGACCTCAAGTCAGAAGAGCATGCACATCAACGGCAAGGAGCTATTAGCAGTCCACCTGGCCTTGATGATATTAGAAAGCTTCTTCGAAACTAAGTGGTAGAGGTCAACTCAGACAACACCACAACTTTGGCGTACATCTCCAAGCAAGGAGGCACACACTCCTTCACGCTGCTCGAGATCGCAAGGGACCTTCTCTTATGGTCAAGAATTCGAGGCATCTCCCTGTTGACGAGATTCATCCAGGGGGACTTGAACGTCTTGGCAGACTGTCTCAGTCGGAGGGGTCAGGTGATACCCACGGAATGGACCCTCCACAAGGACGTGGGCAAGAGTCTTTGGGCTACTTGGGGTCAACCCACCATAGACCTCTTTGCCTCCTCGTTGACCAAAAGGTTACCAATCTATTGCTCTCCAGTCCTAGATACAGAAGCAATCTACAGAGACGCGTTTCTACTGGATTGGTCTTTTCTGGACTTATATGCATTCCCACCATTCAAGATAGTCAACAAGGTACTGCAGAAGTTCGCCTCTCACGAAGGGACAAGGTTGACTTTGGTTGCTACCCTCTGGCCCGCGAGAGAGTGGTTCACCGAGGTACTTCAATGGCTGGTAGGCTTTCCAAGTAGTCTTCCTCTAAGGGTAGATCTGTTACGTCAGCCCCACGTAAAGAATGTCCATCAAAGCCTCCCCGCTCTTCGTCTGACTTCCTTCACACTATCGAAAGACTCTCAAGAGCTAGAGGCTTTTCGAAGGAGGCAGTCAGTGCGATTGCAAGAGCTAGGAGAGCTTCTACCATTAGAGTATACCAGTCGAAGTGGGAAGTCTTTCGAGACTGGTGCAAGTCAGCATCTGTGTCCTCGTCCAGTACCTCTGTAGCCCAAATCGCAGATTTTCTTTTACATCTGAGAAAGGTTCGCTCCCTTTCAGCTCCCACGATTAAGGGCTACAGGAGCATGTTGGCTTCGGTCTTTCGACATAGAGGCTTAGATCTTTCCAACAATAAAGATCTCCTTAAGTCTTTCGAGACCTCTAAGGAACGTCGTTTGGCAACTCCTGGATGGAACTTAGACGTGGTCCTAAGGTTCCTCATGTCAGACAGGTTTGAGCCATTACTTTCAGCCTCCCTGAAGGATCTCACCCTCAAGACACTTTTCCTAGTGTGCTTGGCTTCGGCTAAAAGGGTCAGTGAACTTCATGCCTTCAGTAAGAACATCGGCTTTTCTACAGAAAAAAGCCACTTGTTCACTTCAACTTGGTTTCCTGGCCAAAAAATAACTGCCTTCTCGTCCTTGGCCTAAATCTTTTGATATTCCTTGCTTATCAGAGATCGTAGGCAACGAACTGGAA